>NC_081570.1:100940447-101083545 GCF_022355385.1 Mustela nigripes
AATGGAGTTGTAACATGCAAGCCATGGAGTGCTTTACAGTTCTCTTATTACAGTCAGCGTTTATCAAGACTGTTGTAATCACCGGTATTGTGACAGTTGGTATTCAGGATATTTGGTAGATGGGTCAGGAACCTGAACCTCCCCAAGAAATCAAGTAAAGATTATTAAATTCTTCTAAGGTAGACTCCTGGCTTGGCCCAGCTTCCCTTCAAGGGGGTAGGGAGGGGTGGAGGATGAGAGTGGCCATTGTTGGCTACACTAACATTTCCACGGGAGTAACTTGGCAAGGAAGCCCACAAGGAAGCAAGCCAGGCAGCCTGGGGCTGCTTGGGTGTGTGGGGTGGGGGGAAGAGGGTAGGAGCACTTACCAAGAACTGTGCTGTGTCTTAAATCCCCAAAGGTATTATTGAGGGAGTGAGACCCACACATGAGACCCTGCCATGGAAGGGGGTGGGTGGGGACTAGAGAATGCTGACTTTTCTCTTCGCTTTCAGGGAGGCAGTCTGGCTGGACCAGCAGGGGTTCTGTCCTTTGACATTCTTGTTTGTGAAGATGGAAAACTTAATATCTCTGGAGTCAAGCTTTTACTTGAGATAACTGAAACCTTGTGTCTTAAGGTATATCCATGTCTTTAGACTACATTTATACTCAATAAGGACTTTTTTAGAGAGAAATTTTGGTATATTATATATAATTGTTCAGGTAGCTGTAGGGCGAGTCTCAGTAACATAATGTGAAAGTGAAGTTTAAAAAAGCCCCAATTTTTTTTTCCTCCTCTTAGCCAGGAGACCTCTAAATTGTTACCCAAAACAAAGGTCCCTCATTTCATGACAGTGTCTGTACCTAGAGCTTACTGCTGTACTCTCTATGTGGGGTTTCTAACACAATACCTCCCTTGCATCCAGAGATTAAGTTGGGGTATCTCTAAAGGTAAGGGCGTGGATCTTTCCTATTTGTCAGATGGAGTGTGACGTAGCTGACCACCAGCAGATCTCCCTCCTTGGTTTGCTTGCCTGTGCTATGAGTACAGCAGCCCACGGAGATCCCATCCTGGGTTATAGAACCCCTCACCCCTGCGTTTCCCAGTATGCCCCACTTAGCCTACAGCCCCCAGTGTTCAAGGCCAGGGCAAATTGCACACATCTTGCACTACCCATCAAAGAACAGAGAAGTCCTCGTACTTCTGAAAATCCGAGGAACTGCTTAGCCGTAAAGATAATGCAGAGTGGACTGTGGTGCCCTTGTTCTCCCAGTGCTGGTAATCGGACACATTTGCTACAAAGTTAGAAAATGACATGTTTTTTTAAACTGCTCAAGTAAGTAGTACCTTGTCTTCATCTTTCATCTCTGATCTATTGTGCGCCTGGGGCAGGTCACCAGAGAATGACAAGCCAAGAGCTCTGTGTGGTAAACCTTTTTTGTGTTCCCAAGAGAAGTTGTGGAAGCCCAAGCCTAGTTTTATGAATTTAAGCTAAACTTGGGTTGTTGTTTGAGTTTCTTGGTCTCATGCAGATCTCTGGGCTGCGTGCATTACTCTGTGTGTGTGTGTTTTAGGGGTTAAAGGGAAGAAAGGCATAATCTGAGGGGTTACTTGGGATGAAACATTACTCTGGTTAGATAAGGCCCATTGCTTTTTTTTATGATGTCACTGACGTACACAGGGCAATACAGAAAAATGTGTTGTGCCATCCTGGTGTTTTGGCCGTGGCCAGGCAAGCTGGCATAAACTATATTATGATGAGGCAGATTATGTGTTTAAATAAGCCAGTTGGGTCCGGCAGTAGAGCTGATCTCTTGTGATGCTTCCCAGACTTCTGGTCGCAATCCTTTTGATCCTTTCACTGCATGCATTAGAAAGAAGCTCATATTTGGAATTTAAGTGGTTTAGATGAAGCCTCTTTGCATAACCCAGATATGTAGGAAAGAGCCTTATGAACTGTTTAGAATCAATAGATTTTGTACAGCTGGGCCCCTCTAGTCTGCCCTAGAACTGTTTGCAGAACTTCTTGGAACAACAGGGAAAAAGGAATATGAAGAAGTAATTGCTGATGTTAAGTCACTACATGTTGGAGATTTTTTAGTCTCGGCGGAGCCTTTTGGAGGCTTGGTCACTAAGCTGCATTGAGTATTGACTTCTTGGATGACTGTGATTGAGTCGGTAGTTAAGTGCTTCCCAGGCAGCGGTTGGTGCCAGGTGCTGAGGAGGCCAAGGCAGTGAGTGGTATGTAAAAAGGCCCATGGAAGCACTCTGGAGCTGGGATAGCTTCCTAACGTTCGTGCTTGTTTGTCTTAGTCTTCCTGTGAGCCCCAGGAAGGCAGGGCTTGGTGCTCCCTGCTGAATCCCTGGTGCCCCGAGCGGGGCCTGGGGCACAGAAGGTGCTCCTGTGAATTGGATACAGTTCTCTGCTGGCTTCAGCTGCCAGTCCTTTGAGCAAGGGAAGTCTCCTTTAGGTGGATTCATTCTGGTGGGCTAAAAGCCTGGGGGCTTTTTGACTGGGAAGCTCCCAGCCTAAGATGCCGGCTGGTTTCTGGGCCTTTTTCTAAATGGTGGCCTCCGTTTGGTAGGTCTGGAGCCGAGGGGCCGAGCCTGCAAATTGGCCAGCAGCTGAAGCTCCTTAAGCCCAGCTCCAGCCCTGCTCTCTTCCAGCATTCCCCATCCTGCTCTTCCTGCCCCTCCACCCCAACCCCAGCCTCACATGGCTCGCTCAGCCTTTCTCTCTCCAGTTCACTCGGCTGCTGGTTCTGCTGATCTTTTATCTTTTTCGCTTTTTGTTTCCCACTGCCATCACTGACCTGGTTCAGGGGCCTGTTGACAGCAGCTCCATGAGAGCAGCACGGGGCTCTTCCTGCCCCTGCCCAATTCCATATCCCATGCCCCTTAAACATCACCTGAAGAACTCCCAGAAACTGCCCATCCCTCCAGAAGCAAAGCTTCTTTTCAGGACCTGTCCCCTTCAGACCTTCTCTTCATTCTCCACCTCCCCTGGACGAGTCTTCCTGACCACCTTCCTTTGCCTCACAAAATTCATACTCAAAAGTTGGCACAAATCACTGCTCTTCCTTCCTTATCAGACTAGGTGTTGACCCAGCTTTAGATCCTGAGGTCACCCCAGCTGCGGGTCCCCCATATCTCATTACCTATCTCTTTTTTTTGTTTTAAAAATTTTATTTATTTGACAGAGAGCGAGATATCACAAGTAGGCAGAGAGGCACACAGAAGGAAGGGGGAAACAGGCTCCCCGCTGAGCAGAGAGCCCAACGAGGGGCTTGATCCCAGGATCCTGAGATCCTGACCCAAGCCAAAGGCAGAGGCTTAACCCACTGAGCCACCCAGGCGCCCCGAATTACCCACCTCTTCACAGTTCTGCCGTGTACCTTGTTTTCTGTATTCTGTTTCTACTTTCAAATCTTCCAGTGGATGAACATACAAAGTCCCATATCTGTTTCCATATTCACGCTCTGTGGGCCCATTTTGAGAAGAAAATCATTCACAAGTCTTGAACTGCATCTACTCCCTCATGTTGCCATGTGGTTCTCTCCCCTGGCTTAGCCTTACCCGAGGGTGGGAGAACGGGTCATCCTCCACCTTGCCTGGCTGTCTACACCCTACCCCCAAACACATCCTCTTTATCCCTGACTTGTACCTATGGCCAAGGAGGTGGGCACTACAGCCAATGGACCCTGTGTGGTCTTGGCCAGTCAGGGCTCTCACACGGAGGCAATGGCCAGGTGCCATGGTAGGAAGAATGCAGATCAAGGAGGAGAGATGAAGTGGATATAGAGTGAGCATGTGCCCCGAGTCCAGGCCCTGGTTGGGCTTGCTCAGCTGGGACCTAGTGTCCCAGGCCTGTCCTGGTCTCTCGCTTCCCTCCTCCCTGCCTCTGTGACCGTCTTGGGCTGTGAGGATACACCCCCACCTCTTTAGGCTTTGGCTTCCTCATTGTTGTAAGGCCAGTGGACTGGTGCCATCCCGGAGAAATAGGAGAGACCCAGTTAAGTTCCTAGCAGTCATCCCATTGAAGAGTAAAAATAAACAGGTGAAACTCATTTTAATTATCTTATTTAAGCCCTCATAGCAAATGTTAGCCTTTCCGTATATAATCAATATAACAAAAAGATTAAGGAGATACTTCCTTTTTTCTTTCTCCCCCTCCTACTGAGTTCTTGAAATCCAGAGTGTATTCCGTGTTCACAGCACGTCTCCATGGTCTCAGTGTGGACTTGGCCCGTGTCAAGTGCTTAAGGGCCATGCGAAGCTTGTGGCTACAGTACTGAGTAGCACGGGTCCAGACCAGCTGCCCAGTGGCTCACTCTGCAGTTCTGATTCTGCATGAGTGGGAGGCAAGCATTAGCAGCAGGAGGTTATGGAAGGAGAGCATGAGTCTGGGCAGAGGTCTTTGTCACTTGCTTACTAACAGATCGTCCGCTCCTAGAACAGCGACGGGAACATAGTAGGCACTCACATACCAGAAAGAACGAAAGGAAATTCTGTCATTGTGACCAACTTACTGCTAAGCATTCACCCTGTGAGTCAGGCCTGCCACTAAAACACAGGATATTTGATTTTTTGTCTGGTGCTCACTCTTACGTTTTTCTCCAGTTTCATAGAGCATAATCACCAGGTAATAGAATTTCAAAGAATTGCAGATGAAATCTTCTGACACTGGCAGGGGACCAGGGCTCAAGCAACTTATCAACAATTAAAATATATCAACAACTGAAATTTTGAAAATGCAAGAAGAAGGAACTTCCAAGTAACAGGTGTCTGTGAGCTGCCAAATGACAGCAACGCATGACTTGGCATATGCTAATTCAGTGATAATTATTCCTAGAGGACCATATCTGTGACCCACACAGCTCCACACATGTAGAAATACCAAACACGGGTACTTGGCTGCCTGGTGCAGCTGGTACAGAAATAGGGACAGAAATATGTACCTCATGGTCTTGCCCCTTCACTTAAACATATGTGACTGTGTGTGTGTGTGTGTGTGTGTCTGTCTGTCTGTCTCAAGTGTGATAAGTGCTATATTGAGCTTGGCCCTTTCCTGATAAGGCCCAGGGATGCTGCTAGGGATGGGACAGCAAGCTGAGGCCTGCCTTGTGGACATCTGATGCCTGCTCCAAGTTCTAAGCCAGAGGGTTAGGTGGTGTGTGACCCTTGATAAACCCTGGGGTCTGGCAGCCCTTAGACCCTGTGGACTGTATGGAAACTTAGCCATCCTTACAGTAAACAGCCTCCTAGGAATCGTTCTATTTTTCTCAGTCTAGTCAGTCTCAAAAATGGTGGGGGCCGGCTCTGACGATCTCTTTACATGAGTCAGACCAGTAACATCTCTGATTTAGAAAGAGGTATTTCGTAGGAGGAAGTGGGGCGCCAAGTTGCAACAGGGATTCTTTCCAGTTCAAGTGGTGTATGTAGCACTTAATATTGCTGACACTCTGGAAAAATCAGGACTTCTGTGCTTAGCTTCCATCTAAAGATGCCCGTGTGGTGACCTGGTTAATGTTTACACTTGCGACGATTTCAGGGTATTCCTTTAAGCCTGTGTACTTCTGCGGTGCCCCGTTACAGCATCTGGGCCTGTGTTTTGATTCTGTTTCATGCTGTTTGGCAGCCCCAGCATGAGCTCTTCCAGTGTTATCTCTCCAGCCACACTTGCTCAAGCATCCTATTTTGAAAGACGAGAAAGTGTTTTCTGCGTGGAGTTCTTGCAGGGTGGGTGTCTGTGGACAGAGCCCAATCTCTGATAACCATTAAGACCGTTTGTGGGCATCCGTGGGAAGCGAGAACTGGGGAGGGCCCCTCGAACTCAAAGCTGGCTGCAAAGCCAGGCGGCCCTGGTTTCTGGTGGCCCGCTTCTGCTTAAGTCCCGGGTTTCCCCTTCCTTCAGCTACGGTGGCACCGCAGCTGCTATGGGAATCATACCAGGTTTGGGGGCTGTGGCGCACGTGGGCATTCAGTGGCTGGGACACTCCTGATAACCCTGAGAAAATAGCTTGAGACCTCCAGCTGGACGTTCCCAAGCAGAGAGTGGGAACAGGCCAGCTGTGGGATTTCTGGTGTCACTGACTCAGGACTGTCTTCTCTGGGCAGAGCTCTGTGGCACGGTGCTGTTGTTTCTTTGAACGGAGGTAGAGTGTATTTGCGGGTGTTCTAGAAAAAGCTAACATGCAATATATGTTACTGGCCTTTTAAAAACAAGGCATTATTTAATCTGGTTCTTTTGCCCTGGGCTGTCTGCTAATGCAAACTCTCGCATGGACATTCACATGAAACTTAGCTGTGTGTCTTGGTTATCCGTACCATTTTCATGCATTTGGAGGCAGGGGAGTCTCCAGAATGTGGCCTCCTCCCTGGTGTGGGGGCTGAGCCCTGGCGAGGGGCTGGCTGCTTGGCAGACAGAGCCCCTGGTCCTCTGTAACTCCTGGCCTTCCCCATGCATTCAAGGATGGAGGGAGGACTTCTCTCCAGAAAGCCACATCTAGATTGGAGCCTGGTCTTTCTCCTTGCTTCCCACTGTCTGCTGTTGTTGCATTTATAAGTCCCTGGGTCTCCTGGCTGCCCGGTTTGTTTCTCGAGGACGTAGGTATCTCAAGGGCCAAACTCTGTGCCATTGGAAAGGTGGCAGGTGTGCAGGCTTGGGTTAAGCATGTGCATGTTTGTCGGGCTGTGCCAGGCAGTCCTGTGTTCGGCTCTGTTCCAGCTCCCTTTCCCGAGCCTGCCTGAGGGGTGTCCATCCCTGCTTGCAAACTTACCTACCTTCTTTCTGCAGCCCCAGTTGGGTTATCAGTTTCTGGGATCTAGAAAGCTGCCTTCTTGTCTGCAGAGTGTCCTGTTCTGTTGCTTTATCAGCAGATCAACACTGCCGATCTTCCAGCCAGCAGAGCGCATCCCCGCAGCTTTCCCCGCACTCTCTGAGAACCACTGCCTGGCAGCCTGGCTGGCATCCAGCTGCTCCATCCAAGGGAGCAACCTGGGCCTTCATCTTCCAGCCCTTGCTCTTTTAAAACCCGAGCGTAATGATGAGCATTTCTGTACAAAATTACCTTCCATTCTGCTGGATTCCAGCCAGATCCAGCTATGGATCCTTGAAGCCATGATAATCCCGAGGGGGAGGGTCTCTGTGCTAACAGCTCTGAGGTACTCATGCTTGGGACTGCTTCTGCCTTGCCTCCGGCACCTGCCATCTAGCCTGCCTCACTTGGGGGCCTTAGTGCATCTAGCCACCTGCCTTCCTATCCTGCCATCCTATAAAAAACCTTCTTACCTTTCACCTCTTTCCCTCCACTTATTGCTGGCTAGTTTTTACAACTACCAGAGCAGCTAGCTTCTCTTCCAAGCCCCATGCACACCCCAACACTTGCACTCAAACTATCCACCCCCTAGAAAGTCCTTCAGTTCCATTTGTGCCACTTACCAGCGGGGCATCCTTGGACAGTTAACAACCTCTTTGTTCCCCAGTCCCCTTTCCTGTCAAGCAGGGGTAATAGTAGTGTTGGTTGATCCAGGTAAAGCTGGATCAGATAGAGTTTGGTGGTACATGTTAGGGCCCCTGGCTAGACCTTGAGTCACATTTGGTCTGTCCCCTCAGAAAGAGGGCCTGGATGGCTAGGAACCTGCTGGCACCTGCTGGAGCTTCTGAGGTAGGGAGGCATTGGTTTCTGAGTAGATCGTGTTGGTAAGATGTTTGTGTTATGAAACCGCTGATGTGCCTCCCCATTGAGAAATAGGATTTCCCACACCATGGGCAATGAATTGCCTTTTCTGGTGCCTCTCTGAGAGGCGCCTCTAAAGACACCTTGGGCATCTTCGAGGATGAATGCTGACTCATGTCCTTTGTTCAGCTGGAATCTTCTCTAACGTGGGCTGTGAAAGGTGATTGGTTCAAGCTTTGCTGTTCTCCGTGTATGTGGTGGGGATAAAGTGTCACTGTTACGGGGGTAACTTTCTTCTTTTTTGGGTAGGACAAATACAGTCTCTGTTTTAGAGGATCACTGTCGTCGCAGCAAGAACTGGTGATCTCAGGGCACCTGTGGGCTTGTGACAGGAGCCTCTGCCCTCTCCCCTCCTCCCACCCTGCCAGTGGCCGAGCGAGTTCGGTGGGAACTGTTGCCAGTTCCAAGTGTTTGAAATTGGCTCCAGAGTTGAGGATCCGGGGGTCAATTCACTTAAACTTTTCCGATCCTTATTCCTTAATTTGTGCAGAAGGAACTGTTGTACCTTCCTCAGAGCGCTTGTGACGATGAAACAGGATTGACGTGAAGGGGCTTATGCTATATACCCTTTCTTTTGCACACACATCTGCACCTTCATTTTACAGTAAGGCCCAGAGTTGTGGTTCTCATCCGCCTGGGTTGCTGAAAGAATTGGTAGGCTAGAAGAGTATGGTGTAGGTGCCGCCTCCTTCACATCTGATTAAACGCTCCAGGTTTTTATATGAAATAAGTAGTTTTTTTTTCCCCCCCTGAAAATGCCCTCTGTGGTATACTGGAAGGGGAAGAGTTTGTGTGGAAGATGCCTCCCTCAGGTGCATGGGTCCCCTCTCAGCCCGGAGCTAAGGACAGCAAGTGTCTTTGTTGTGGATACACACCACCTGTAGTCTGTCACCAGGCTTAGTCCATTGCCCATGGCTGGGTCTCTTACCTTGAGCCTCAGAAGTGTTCCTAGGAAGGTCCAGGCTTTTGAGGTAACATCCAGAAACCGTAAAAGGAAATGTCATCAAAGGAATGTTGAAATGTGTTCGAGTTTCTTTTGTATTCTTAAACCCCAGCAGGGTCAGAGGAAGAGGGTGGTGCTCAGTTGTCTCTGGAGGGGATGGAGGGCTGCCATAGCTGAGAGCCTCCGTTCACACCTCAGCATTTCCATGAAAGCTCTGGCACAGTAGCTTCTAGAGCTTTCTCGTGAAATACCGCAGACTAAGACTTACATACACATTGTCCTTAACTTTGCAGGTGGACATTTCCACAGGTACTGAGAACTCTTTGGACAGTGTCTATGTCTAATACCTGGTACAAATAGGAATCAGTGTTGATCCAACCTAAGCCCTTGAACTTAAGACCCAGAAGTATTACGTGGGCTTTCACGCCCATCTCTAGCTTGTCTGCCTGTCTGTCCAGCTGGCCCACCTTGAGGCCCCTCATGGTTTCATAGCCTCTGTCACTCTTATTTCTGGGCTCTAGACAAGCTAAGAAGCAGGACTAGAAATAGCTTTCTCTTTCTTTTTCTTTTTCCTATTTTCTTTTCAGTTAGGGCTTAATCATAGGTTTTCAGCTCAACCTGCCTTTGAGGGCCTTGGTCCCAGGCCATAGGAATCAAAGGTAAGTTAGAGGTGAACTTGTCCTTAGGGAATATGGTTTATTCTTTTTTGGCTTGGTCAGTCTTTTCCTCTCCCCTTTTTCTGCCATTCCTGCAAACCTGTCTTCTTTCCATGTGCACATTCTAGCCTTCTGCTGAAGCCAGATGAAGAAAAGGGAATTCAGGGGGCACCTGCAGTGGTTAGTCGTCACAAATCCAACTTTTTAGGAGATTAAGTACTTGAACTGAGTAGACAGACAGTCATCCTCACTTGTAAAATGGTGCCTAAATTTCCAAATCAGTGAGAAATCCTGGTTCCTACCTTGCCCACTTTCTGCTGTGCAGAATATAATATGAAACCGCTTCTCAGGCAGTTAAAGGAAAATTAAACACTAGTTTGAATTTACCAGACTTCACATTAATTTTGTTTTCTAGTCATCATTTTGTTACTTCTGCTAACTAAAATTTGTCTGTCTTTAACCTGGGCCTTTCTTGAGTTGAGAATGTGTTCCACAGGATTCTTTTATATGCAGATTATAACGTTGTTGATCTCAAGTGGTTAATTAAAACTCCAACTGTTACACTAAGCTCTGGTGTGTTATCTAAGCCCTCAGGGCCTATGACTTGGATTTATTCTAGCAATACCAGTGTTTGTTGGAGTCACTAAAAAAAAAAAAAATGTACTTTTGATATTTGGAATTGTTTGGATGGGCGAGAGAGAACAAAGAATTCCTTTGTAATCATCATCAGTAACTTATTTTGGGCCCTTCTAATGGGCTAAGTGCTGACTATGAACCCAGCCTAAATTTGAGCCTTCAGTAGCTTGAGCTCTTCCATATCTAAGGCATAGTAAACTGGAAGAATTAAGAACTACACCACATTTCTCATTTGTCATGTTCTACAATATGCTTTTATATGAGCTACTTTTTTCTAAAAGTGAACTCCATTGTTCATATGATTGTCAGAAGGCCTTGGTACCCAAGAGGCCAAACACAGGCATCCCAGGTTCCTGGTAAAGTGCTGATTGCATTATTAAGTTTCTTGCAACTGTAGCCAGTAATCAACATAACAGCACCATGAGGGTCACTACCATATGTCTGAACTGAGAAATAGCCATGCCTATAAACCTACAAAAAGTCACTTTGGGATAACAAACATAGGGTCTAGATTAGGCAGATTATCCATTATTTTCAAAGTCTGGAGGATTTTTGACAAACAATGGACATATTCTATTAAAACAGTAGAGAAGTAGAAACTTGACCAAAAACCATTTTAGGGGAAAAACAGGGACCAGTCCCTCCTCCCCGCCTGCCCCAGAGATCCACATTGAAGTCTCGGAGGGGAAGCTTCTATGTTTATTTGATTTGGGGACAGAGTTGGCGGGGTGTGATAGGAAAGAACTAAATAAGGCAGCAGATGAGTTAGAAGGCTTGTGGGGGAGAGGTTTTCAGACCTGTTTCATAAGATTTTAACTATTTTCAATTAATACACATATAGGTTCTCAATTCAAAAAGGATAATAAAAGTTTCCTTTGTCCCATCTCCCAGTCTAGAGCGGGTATTTGGTATAGGTCGAATTACTTGTGTTTCCTTCCAGAAATCTGTAGAAATGTACAAGTGTGGGCTTGTGCTTTTACACAAGCAGTGTTGGTTTTTTATGAATAAATCTTGACTAGCATTTCCCATTCTTATAGATAGAGAGCCACCTCCATTCTTTGGGACAACTCCATGCAATCGTATACTGTTGTACACATGCATTGTCATTCACCTTCCACTGATGACTCTGTAGCTTTACAAATAATTCTCCAGTGACTAGCCTTGTGTATACTTGCAAGTATACCTGGAGGATAAAATCAGAAGTAGATTTCTTCAAAGTAGAATTGATATAAAGAGTACATTCATTTAAAATTGAGAGTCCCACACTGTTCTTTAGAGAGAACCTAAGGGGAGTGTGCCAACGGGTGTCTGCTTCTTGAGCGCTGTCATTCTGATAGGTAAGAATGATTCGGTGAAATTTTAATATGCCCATCCTTTAAGGTAAGGTTGAATGGGTTGTGTATCTGAGCCACTGTTCATGTATTTTTCCCCTTCTTCTGTTGGGGTGCTATTCTTTCTGACCTGTAGGAGCTCATTCTTCATTATTAAGATAAGTACTTTGCCTCACACTGCAAATAGTTTCCTAGTGTTGCCTTTCTGCCTTCGTTATGGTATTTTTACCATGTAGATATTTTTATTTTCCTGTATCAAAAGTTTGACTTTTATGTTTTATGTGATTCAGAAAAGACTGCCTGCTCTTCATTTGTGTATATAGATTCCATGTTTCCCCAGGACTCTTAGGGTTTTTCCTCTTATGCTAAAGTCTTTAATTCGTCCATCTAGAGCTTAGTTTGGCACAAGACAAGGAGCCACCTTGTTTATTTTTTTTTAAATGTAGATCACTATCTACATGTCTAAACTTTTTGTCTCTACTGTTTTGAAATGCCTCCATTATTATATATGAAATCCTTCATGTATTACATTTTATTTCTAGATTTTAAAAATTCTATTCCAACAATCTGTCTTTTTGTACCAATACCATGCTCTTTCAATTATTTTGTCTTCATAATATCTCTTATGGGGCTGATATGTACATCATTCTTGTTTCTCATAACGTTTCTGGCCATTCCTGCCCCTCCTCCCATATGAACCTTACAGATTTTCAATCTAAAACAGATTCTGACTTTGAACCTACTACAAGTTTAGAGATTCGAAAATATATGAAAGGTCTCGTACTCTGATCATCTTCTCGCCCCACTCCATCCCTGGAGAAGAAAATGATAGCTTCCATCACATTCTCACTGGTATTAAATGTTCCTCCTCTAAGAACTACTGTTCTAAAGATGGGAATAGTTCTGACTTTAATTGTAAAATGTCTTTTTTTCCTTACAATTCCTTTATTTTTTAAAAAAAGATTTTATTTATTTATTTGACAGAGAGATCACAAGTAGGCAGAGAGGCAGGCAGAGAGAGAGGGGGAAGCAGGCTCCCCGTTGAGCAGAGGGCCTGATGCAGGGCTCAATCCCAGGACCCTGAGATCATGACCTGAGCTGAAGGCAGAGACTTAACCCACTGAGCCACACCCAGGCACCCCTCTTACAACTCCTTTAAAAAAAAAAGAAAAGAAAAGATATGAGTCAAAAGTCATTCCTATCGTTATTTTCTTCTGCAACATTACTGAGGTTCTTCCGAGAGATACTCCTAAAATTAATTGTTATTTCTCTTCCAAGTTTTGATTCAATTGCTACTGCTCTGTCACTGTAACTTCTCACACCTGTATTGTAAATATGAAACTTGGTGGCATAATGTCAGGTGGTACACAGGGAGAGAAGGTTGTGTTCTTATGGGGAGATCAACATGCCTGATAGAAAGCTGTGTCACCGAATCATAGATAGTTTAGCTGTATCTTAAGACAAAGCTAGAGCCATACCTCTTTGCAGTCATTTGGACTTAATTGTGCAGTGCCCTGTGTAATAGGCACAGTGTACCGTATGCTGATCATAAAAGGGCCTACAAAGAACCAAATGTACATAGAGCACATTAAAAAGATGTTCTAAGTCTGACTTGAAGCCAAATGCACACAGTGAGCATGAAGTATTTTACCACAAATTTTGCTTCTAATCCTTACCCTAGGCATGCTTTGGTAGAATGATCTAGAGAGCCTAGAGCTTTTTAACACTGTCCAAACAGGTTTGAAAGGAAACTTATCTGCCCCTTGGCAAGCATTCTTCTGTAGCAAGCATGGGAGGGCTCAAGATTGGTCTTCCTAGAGCCTACTGGGATCATGTGACCACCCTTCCTGTTGCTGGCCAAACACATTCATCCCTTCAACCTTCAACCCCTTCAACCTCCCTAAAGGGAGCCTGTGCTCTTGCTTGAGAGGTACCTGATGGCCAGACTGGACAATTTGCTAGGTCTTGGTTGCACATTGCCTTCTGGCCCTCAATCCTAGCCTAGAGCTCATGTTGCCTTTGTGTCAGCTTATGTCCCCTCCCCATAAGTGAACTCTTCTGTGGCCTTCTTTTTCACCCTAATCAAGGGACACTCCTTTCTTCTACCTTTTATATTCCATTTTCTTTGTACCACACACTGTCTTTTGTTGCTACATTGTGTTCTCACCCACTTTCTTAACTGCCAGCTCCTGGAAAGCTTGTCTGGGGATGTCCAGTGGTGCCCCAACACTGACTGACAACCTTCACCATCACTGTGAGCGATTATGTCAGGCGAGGATCTCTGGGAGCAGTGCAAAGCTTAAAACCTGAGTTGGAACCGCAGGACAGGGATGGAGGGTGTGTGTTCAAGGGCAGTGGTTTCCAAACAGTGAAACTGCAGCAGTGGTTGGGATGGGTTTTGTGTGTGCCTAGCCAGTCAGGAAGGCTAATGGCAAGACTCTGTGCTCACACCAAAGTGTGAGGATAGCACCTTGACATTTTATTTCGGCTCTTAACGTCTGTCTAGCTCATGTTTGACCCACGTGGATCCACAAGCACCTTGATTTTCTAATACGACAGTGTTTGTTTTTACACATTAGGATTTCCAGGGATCTGTTGTATTTTATTTTCTGAAACGTATCACTTGGTTGAAAATTACTTTGGTAGCTATGGTTCTAGCAAGTGTAGTGTGAGACGGGATGTTTTTCTCCTAGTACTGAGGGCTCTCTTGATTCTCCTTAGGTAGCCTTGAGGTGTACTAGATTTCAAAATGCAGTGAGAAGATCGCACTGCCCTGAGGAAGTTTTCCATGTCCCATGGAGGGCCCTCTTTGCTGGCAGAGCTGTTGCACCACAGAGCTGACCCACGCCTGTGTTGCCAGGAATCCTGTCATCCAGACAGCTCCCTGGTGTCCCACTCTGGATACTGGAGGTGCTGGTTACAGCACCGACTGCTCCCATGAGGGAAAAGGATGTGGGGTTCTTGCCAGCAAGATATCTGTGCACCTGGTCTAGCAGGACTGGTCTGACTTCCTGTCCTCAGTGTGGTTGTGGCCCAGAGCTGAATCTTCCTGTCTTCATGGGGTGAAGGAAGTCTTTTCCTGGGAGGGGGGCACGGGGTGTGTGTCTTGTGTTCAGGCTGTCAGGGTGGTAGCTTAGGTATCAGCCAGTTCAAGATGTAGGTAGGCATGCAAAGGCTGGAGAGGGAATTCTGTGAAGAACAAGAATTAGCCAGACTGCTAGGCCTTCTACTGAGGAATGTGTGTGGGTTACTTTGTTTTAGAAATCTGTCTACTTCCTTTCACACGAACCACCCTCCTGCAGACAAAACAATCAAAGAAGCCGGCCCCACATAAAATAAAATTTGGAAGCAGAGGGTGGGTTTCTGTGTATGTCGTCCTCCCTCCACGCACAAAGCCTCTCCCATCTGTGAGCTGTACCCCTCACAGCAGCACCCAGCCATGGGCCCCTGTTGTCGCTTTGGGCGGGAAAATGGTTAGAGAGCCTGGAGCATCTGCCCTGAGTCCCTCGGGCTGCTTGGCCGTGTACAAGTGAGTCCTAACTCCGTTTCTCGCCCCCTCACTTTCAGTTTCCCTGCGAGCACGCCCCCCAAGATGGCAGAGGAGAGCAGCAACACCAGGGACTGCATGTCCTTCAGCGTGCTCAACTGGGATCAGGTGAGCCGGCTGCATGAGGTCCTGACCGAGGTCGTCCCCATCCACGGACGAGGCAACTTTCCAACCTTGGAGATAACACTGAAGGACATTGTCCAGACCGTGCGCAGCCGGCTGGAGGAGGCGGGCATCAGAGTGCAGGACGTCCGGCTGAATGGCTCCGCCGCAGGCCACGTCCTGGTCAAAGACAACGGCCTGGGTTGCAAAGACCTGGACCTGATCTTTCACGTGGCTCTTCCCACGGAGGCCGAATTTCAGCTGGTCAGGGACGTGGTGCTGTGCTCCCTTCTGAACTTCCTGCCGGAGGGCGTGAACAAGCTCAAAATCAGCCCGGTCACTCTGAAGGAAGCGTACGTGCAGAAGCTGGTGAAGGTGTGCACGGACACGGACCGCTGGAGCCTGATCTCCCTCTCCAACAAGAACGGCAAGAACGTGGAGCTCAAGTTCGTCGACTCCATCCGGCGCCAGTTTGAGTTCAGCGTGGACTCCTTTCAGATCATTCTGGACTCCCTGCTCTTCTTCTACGACTGCTCCAGCAGCCCCATCTCTGAGCACGTCCACCCCACGGTGATCGGGGAGAGCATGTACGGGGACTTCGAGGAAGCCTTTGACCACCTGCAGAACAGACTGATTGCCACCAAGAACCCCGAAGAGATCAGGGGCGGGGGACTGCTCAAGTACAGCAACCTCCTCGTGCGGGACTTCCGGCCCACGGACCAGGAAGAGATCAAAACTCTCGAGCGTTACATGTGCTCCAGGTTCTTCATCGACTTCCCAGACATCCTCGAACAGCAAAGGAAGCTGGAGACCTACCTTCAAAACCACTTTGCCGAAGAAGAGAGGAGCAAGTATGACTACCTCATGATCCTTCGCAGGGTTGTGAACGAGAGCACCGTGTGCCTCATGGGGCACGAGCGGAGGCAGACCCTGAACCTCATCTCCCTCCTGGCCTTGCGTGTGCTGGCGGAACAAAACATCATCCCCAACGCCACCAACGTCACCTGTTACTACCAGCCAGCTCCCTATGTCAGTGACGGCAACTTCAACAACTACTACGTGGCCCACCCTCCAGTCACCTACAGTCAGCCGTACCCTACATGGCTGCCCTGTAGCTAAGCTTGAGACCTGAGGGCTTACACAGTGGGAACCCCAATAGGGCAAAGGCTCTCAGGGAAGGGAGCCTCCTTCTAGGTGTAGGTGTTTGGCTTTTAAAGGGGAACTCAGCTCTGATTCTGCTCTTTTTTTTCTTTGTGCACCCATTGGAATGGGTCTACAGTCTATCATGAGCCAACCCTGAAGGGACCCGTTATTCCAGTGCCACTTTGGAAAATGCTATAGGAAGGACGACCTCTTCACATCTTTCCAGGATAGACACTAACACGCCATGTCCCCAACACACGCACGGGGAGATTGGAGCTCCGTGCACTAATGGAATCTGGGAGAAAGCTTGGGCAGTGTCTCTTCTCACTCAAGCCTAGAGTAGGCTCTGTTGGCCCTCATGGGATTCTCACCTGTTCTATGAGAGTTGTGGTTGCAGTCTATTTTCTTGTACCAATTTTAGCCAGGCAGCAAATGGTGGACATGAGTGTGGTCTCATGACTTCATTTTTGTTCAAGGGACTGAAATGCTTATGTTTATTCCCTGTTAGCAGAGCTGAGGGTTTCTTTCCTGAACAAACCAAAGCTCGTAGCTGGAGAATTGAGATCTGGTTGACAATGGTTTATGGTTTAGATGCTGAGCTCTCACGAGGAATCGTGAGATATTGCTGAGGGAAAAAAAAATGACCTTTGCTTGAAATGTAACTTGAAAACAAAATAAAATGTGGAACATAATGTTAAAGCAGAATTGTGGTGGTGGCGGCAGGGTGGGGGAGGGGGTGATAGTAAATAGGAAACGTGAATGTTCCGTTTTTTTTTTCTTTAAGGAATTCTTATTGAATGACACTCCCCCCGCCCCCTTCCCTTAGCTCATCACTTTAGTTTTGCTCTTCCTAAGACTAAGGATTGTGCTGAGTCTAGAGTCCTAGTAATAGCCAATGTGAGAGGGTCTTCCCATGTTTTAATTGGAAACCTGTTTTGGTCACATTCCCAGTATGACAAGCTGTTTTTCTGGAGTACCGTGGCTGATTCTTTTTTGTTTGTTTTTATTCTTTCTTCAAAAAATAGTGATTTCTTCTCCAGGCTATTTTTGGGCTGCAGATGAATTCAGGATTTTCAGTAGAAAGGAATGACTTGTGGAATGGCCTGCTGTTGTGGGCAGAGTTCTCTGGCTCACGATTGCTTTGGAATTGAACCCGCTGTCCCTGTGCTGTGTGCAAGGTGGAGGTTTAGGGCTCATTTGGGCTTGGTGTGCACTGGAGCTGCCAGGGCTCCTTGAATGATTAATTCTGGGGGATTTGGGGAAGAATGAAGTCAATGGAGAATGGTCATCCTTATTCTGGTAGACTTGACCATACTTGTGTCTGTTGTGCACTTTAGAAGGAAAACAGTGTTAATCTCCAGTCCAAAGCAAGCTTGGTAAATGGGAGAGTTCTAGGCTACTGCTTTCCCAGTCATTCAAATAAGGAAATTTTTGTGTTTTGAAACTTTTCTGGGATCTCTTAGGAAGCATCGCTCTAGGGTATTGAGGGCAGAGGAACTCAGTATGGCCAGCCAGCTTGGTCTATAAAGTGATTTCATAAAATCCATGCTCCTGAGTTTTTCCTTTCTTCCGTGGCCAGAAAAACCCCAAGCCCTGAGTGATTGCTTTCCTTTTTCCTTGCCTTACACAATGAAGATACTTTAAAAAAGAAAGGCTTAGCAGAAAACAAGTGGTTTCCCTTTTTCTGAAGATGGTATTTTCAGGGTTTTTTTTGGGAATGTGAGGTCTTGGTCCTCTTAAAAGCAGATAGGGCGTGACTGAGCCTCAGGGTCCAGCTGGTATCCGTGTTGTGTTACATTAGGTGAATAGAATCCACTTCTGTGTGTAAGTGACCGGCTCCGGTTTGCCTGTGAACCGTAGTTACATTTGAATGCTCTGGCTTTGAGTCTAGGCTAGTTCCATACTGAGGGGGTGCCCAGCATGCTTCAGGGTTAAAAGGGGGGGAATGAAGAATGAATCCTAACTTTAAAAACTATGTACTCATCCATAACATTAAAAGGCTGCCATTGTGGTCTAAGGGCAACATCTTTGTGCAAAACTGACAGATCTGATTAACTAAAACTTTGAGATGTGATGAAGCCACCAACATAAACACTTGCTAACAGAAGTCAGTATTGCTCCTACTAGAAGGCTTGAGGATCAGGGTGATGAGGCTCCAGATGAAGATAAAATCAGAACCATATCAAGTAATTAAATTTCCACTTTGCCCTTGGAGTTTTTTCTGCTTATATGTGTGTGTGTGTGGGGGGGGTTTTTTTTTCTTCTTCTTTTGCTGTTACTAGTTGTCTTCTGAGGATGAAGGGAAGCCCAGAAATGGTTAGAAATTCCCAGTCAGCCCCCTACCCCCTGCACCAGTTCTTTACCACCATTGCACCATGACCATCTTAGTGCAATCTGTTCACCTGAAGTTCTTAGTCAGCCCTGCCATTTGGGAGTTTGAAAGTAGACACGTGTTCTAGAATGTTCTACTACATCAGGGTAAAAAGCTGCACTGACCAAAGCTGAGCTTTTAAAACATCTCCCTGGTCCAGTGGTGTCTCTACCTGCTCTGCAAGGCCTTTGCCGGCCTCAGAATAGATTGGATAACCTTGAATTTCAGGTGTTTGGAAATTCCAGCTGAAACCTGCCTTTCATGCTGCTCACACAAGCACCAGGTCCCCTGAACTGGTACTGAGACCTGTGGTTCCTCTTTTTTGTGTGTTGAGTAACATGAAACTTGGCAGTGGTCAAGGGCACTAAAGTTCAAGTACAAATTCTAATATAAATCTAAGCAGTCTCATTTGCTTCAGGACTCTGAAGTTCTCTAATGCTTTTTGCAAGTATGCAGCTTGTTTTCCTGGCCTGCTTCTTGGAATCCATTTGAGCGGCAGTGAGATTAAAACAGTACCGTTTCCCCTCGTGTTGGCGGAAAGGCACAGCCTGAATTCCTGGCCTTAGGCTTCAGTCTCACCCTTACATTTTACTTTGGCATTAAGACACGATTCCTCACTCAACTTCAGCTCTGAAACGAAACTCTCTATCACGGACACCTTCCAAAGAAGGTTCCTGCTAAGTCCATGTGAGCTAGGGTGTTGCCCACACCTGGGAGCGCCTGGCAGCTGGGGAGAATCGGGGAGGAAAGATGCTGGGGCCCTGCTGTGTGCTGACAGATGTGGTTTGGTGTTCGAGTTCTCCCCTCTCTGCCCCTCACCTGATCTTTTTCCCCAGGGATTTGAGTTACTGCAAGCTGTGTATAAACCCATGTTTTGTGGTGACATACTAATAATCACATCACAATAATCACAGTGCCCCGAATCTGCTTATCCTTCTGCCTCCCTTAGAGCACTAGCTCCTTCCCTTCATGGTAGGTTGGGATTTTAACTAGCACCGCTTTGTTAACTTTGGGAAATGGTGCCACTTGAGAGTGACTTCCTCAGTTTAGGAATACCTTCTTTCTAGTGAACTTGCTAGTACTGCTGCCTGGTTTCGGGATGCTCCTAGATTCTGGGCTCAGATATATTGCTAGTTAATCCACCTGTGGGAAGAGACCCTGTAGCTCCCCAGGGCCATGATTTCCTGGATATCACTCTGGGGCTCTCTCTGAAGGAGAACCCATCTGTTGGATTTTGTAAGGTGAAGGACTCCTGTTTGCCAGGGTTGGAGTCCGATCCTTAATCTGGCAGAGACCAGGATGTCGCAGCTCATTCTGGAACCTACTCAAGTTTAGCCAATTACTTTCAGAGGACCAAGGGAGGATGGGTTTTAAAGACCTGGCAACTTTTCAGGATTACTTGTGGAGACTCCTGAAGGTGAGGATCAGGAAAGAACAAGTGTTTTCGTTTTTGTTTTGTTTTGGTGAGTTTTCAATCTTGTTTACCTATCACTTTTTCAAAAATAGTTTAAGTGTAAGCTAAAGAAAATGCTTGGAGGTTTGCCTAGGCTGGTGAGAGTTGGTAAAAATTGTCATGTGTGTTTGTATAGGAAGGTGAGAAGATGGTCCACTAAAGAGGAAGTTGTTAAATAATATGGATATGTGGGCGTTTTAAAACTCAAGTCATCTGGTCTCCACCCCCCCAAAGGATTAAAAAAAAATAGCTGCTTTAGGAAAATTAAGAGTATTTATCCAGTCATTTCCAAATTAATAAAGATGAAAAGTAAGATACTAATTAGACTGAATTGGAAACATTTTGTTATTCTTGATTTGCCTTTGAAATACAAATTTCTTAGTGATGCCTACAATATGTGAGGCTTCCTCTTTGGTGTGATGTTGCTGACCTTCCTATGTGATGAAGGTGAAATCACTTGTCAATGCAAACTGTATTAGAAGTTGATGAAATAAAGCTTTGAGTTTGAGAAATAAAGATATATTAAAAAAAAAAAAACAAAAAACCAAACCCCAAAACCTCACCTGTTATGGTCATTTCTCCATGTCTCAACAGTGAACTTGTTTTAGGTTTCAGGAAACCTGTTGCATGGCGGGGTGGGGGAGGGGTCAGTTAATAACATTCTTAGCCTTAGATATTTCTCTGAGAGATGGTGCTTTCTCTGGGGGAAGAGGTGTGTGCTCACCTTAAGGACTGTAATTCCCTTCACATCTGAGCTCTTCTCCAAGGTGCCCGACTGGTTTAAACTGAGTTGCATTTATTGACCCCAGTCTCTTGGCTAATGCCTACATCATGGGTATAGTCCTGGAATCTGCCTTCGCTGGCATCTTGTTTGATTTGGCATTAAAGACTAGGTTCTCTTGACCTTGATCTTGGCCCCAAACCCATTTTCAATAAGAGAACCACAATAGCTCAGCCTTCCTATATCCAACCACTACCATGGCTTCTTCATGTTTTAGAAGTATGGAAGTGATTCTGGATCTAAAACTGCTCAGGAAGGTTGGAGGGACTTTTCCTCTTCTCCCTCTGCCATCACAAGAATTGGGATGGAAACTCTTCCATCTTAGGTTTGCCTCCCAGCCCACTGCTGGGTCCTTTCCCTCCTCGGTACGGTGTGTTCCTTCTGAAATGCCCCTTGACTTTGGCCTTTTCGGTACTGCCTTCAGCTCCTGCCTGGGCCACTTCCTGAGTCTTGTCACTTGTCTCCCATCCGTTTGTCTTGATCCACCCGAGGGCTCTTTATAAAACACGTGCCTCTGCCCCTCACATGCATTTCAACCTGTTTAAGACCCTGCGATGCAATGGCACCTGTTGGACTTCAGCGCACACACGGAGTCCTGCAGGGCCAGCCCCAGCCTACCTCAGCAGCCTTTTCCTGCCTCTCTGCTGGGCAGGCTTACTTTCAGCATCAGAGAGCACATTTCATCCCATGTAGCCCAGCACACATTCGGACCTCTTGGGGCTCTGGACGGAGCTGTCCCACCCCAGGCTTCCCTGCCCACTGTTTCTGTTGGTGGGCTGACAGGGTTGCATCACTCCTTCCCTGTCCGTGCAAACACCTGTCCATTTCATGCCCCCGCTGACTGCCTCCCACACAACTGGAGGCATTCTGGTGCCTTGGATGTTGAACCCGGTGTTTTCATCCCTGGAGGACTTGGCCTGAGGCCGTAGCTGCGACAAGGCTGAGTCCTGGATATGAACCTGGCTGTGTTGTAATGCTACCCTCCAGCGCCAGAAAACGCGGGAGTCAGGGCATCGTCCGGACCAATATTTACATGTAACGCACTATTTGTAGGAAGCGGGGGTGTTCAGTTCCCCGGAATGAGCAGTCATGTCCTGGACACTGTAACACTATTGGTCACCAGCTCCTGACCTCCCAAACACAGTCAGTACTTGCAGCTGCAGTCTTCGCACTCTGCTGTGTTCTTCCTCGCTCCCCATCCTCCAACACCCCCGCAGGTCGACCTTCTGGTGTTCTCATGGAACGTTTCTTGTGTGGCCTCCAAGCGATGGTGGCTCAGCGCTGGGTGGCGTTTCCATCACTGCCTCGGACAACCAGTGGGGAATGTTGTTCCCCTCACTTGGATAGGATAAGAACATACTTGGCTGCAATTTGGGGTTAATGTCTGTTGGAAGACGCTAGGAGCATTAATGGAGCCCGAGAGGGTTGAGCACACAACCTTTGGGAGAAGCAAAGGCCAAAGCTCCTTTCAGGAGTCTGGGTCTCAGGTAGGTCATTCCTCACCTAGCTCCAGCAGACCCAGCCCACGTGTTTGGGCCACGAGGACACCATGGGCCTGTCGACTCCAGGGCTCACTCCTCAAAGCAAATCACAGGCTACTTTTCACTGTGGGAAGTTTCTTAAAGGTGGTCCCAGAGGAAGGCAGGAGCAGCGAGTCACCTGCCTTTTATCAGAGGCCCACTTGGGAGGGAGGGAGGAGTCTGGGGCAGGGTGTGTGTGAGGGAGAGGGACCGTGACAGCACAGCGGTGACTCCGCTCTGACTCTCCTAAACCTTCTAACTCCATCCACTGCGGGCAGCGTGTGAGCCTTTGGCCCGGGAGTCTGCTGGAAACCAAAACCATGAGAAAACTGAGTGACCGTCGCTCACATTTGGCTTTAGGACTTACCAAGCACACAGTACAGAAATGTCAGCCCGTGGACCTCAAGAACCTGGGAGGGGGATCGTATTCCCACTTTACAGACAAGGAGCGGGGACCTCCGAGCAAGGGGACCTATGCCGTGAGAGGTAGAGCCTGGGCTCCAAGACCTGACTCCCAGGCCCCTGATCTCCCTGCTGTTAGACACCCCGAAGGTGCCCCATAAGCTGCCAATCACAGTGCAGATGTGAATTGTGACGCCAGCCCCCTCCCAAGGGCCGGAGAGGTGTTGAGTTGCCTGGTTGTTGATTGGCTTCCACTCACACAGGAAAGGAGTCCCGTGGACAGGCCTGCAGCATTTCTCAGACAGCCTGCCTTTGTGAATGGGGTGGGCAGGAGACTAACTTTAGGCTCGAAAACACATTCAGGGAATATCACGGAGAGCCAGGTCTTGTGCTCAGGGA
This sequence comes from Mustela nigripes, assembly GCF_022355385.1. Classification (NCBI taxonomy): domain Eukaryota; kingdom Metazoa; phylum Chordata; class Mammalia; order Carnivora; family Mustelidae; genus Mustela; species Mustela nigripes. The sequence goes on from NC_081570.1 coordinate 100,963,451, forward strand.
TGGGACGGCTAAGCTTACAGGGGCAAGTAAAATGTCACGCACCTGGAAGAGCCAGAGCCAGAGCCAGGCCAGGGGCATCTGCCTTCAGGGCTCAAGGTTTTAGCCCCTGTATGATATGCTATCCTGCTTTCAATGCGCATTTTTCAGGGTAGCACCTGGAAAAGACACCTGGGAGTGAGTATCCCACGTTCCAACAGGAACAGCTCCAGGGTCCACGGCGAGTAAGCAGCATATGAAATGGGAGCCCAAAGGACGGATTCGTTAAAAGCAAAAATTAAGCCAGCTGACTGAGTTCAAATAGGGTGCCCCTATTGGGTTGTGGCTGGCATAAAATTTTAAATTCCAATTGAAATGGAAATGAATTAGTTGGTAGAGAGGTATTTAAGGACCTGCACCTGGAGGGTTGGGGAGCACAGGAGGACTTACAGACAGCAGGAAAGCAGCTCCCCCGCAGCGATGGGACAATGAAACTGAGAAGGGAGGAGCTCTGGAAACTAAGAGCAAGACCTGAAAGTGGTTCCTGGAGTCTAACACCTGTAGATTTTCGTGCTCTAAATATAGTGGAAGTTGGGTCATCTTACCCTTAAGTAAACACTTCAGCTAGGCAAAGACTTCAGAAAGAATCTTGACATTGGCTCATGGTAGCTGGAGGCTGGGGGAGGCAATGGGGGACAGCTGGGTAAGGCCCCTACCACCCCCCTAGATCCACTCCACGTATCTGATGGTCCTGGTCCTTCTCTTCCCTCTCCTGGTGGTAAGGGATCCATTTCCTTGGCCTTCACAAGATTAGGTCCGGAGAAGAGCCCCTCTCCCTCTGGCACGGGGAGCAGGGGCAGCTTTTCAGCAGGCTTCGTTTCCATCCTCCTGCTACTGCGAGGAAAACAATTCCTTCTTCGCCTTTTGAATTTTGGCCGCGGGTGAACCGGGCCCAGCCCCTATTTCAGGAAATGTCACACCAGAGGCCTGTTGTCCAAGTCCTCAGCCCCATGGGGGGATGCTTCCGGCCTCCTGCCTGAATGCCAGTTCTGGACCCAGCAGGGTGTGTGGGAACTGAGGCGAGGAGCTCCAGAGACGCAGAAGGGCAGTGGGACGAGAGCTTTGGAGTCAGACCCAGCCTATGCCTTGTCCTCTCCTGTCCTCTCCTAAACTGCTGTCAGCCCAGCTGTCCACATAGGGAGATGCAGGTGTTGGTGATGGTGACCTTGCAGTGGCCAAGAATTAGAGACACAAGGTACTTGACATCAAGTCCCAAGCCCAGCAGCAGTGCCCAGAGATGCTATCTGCTCCTCGATACTGTCTGCCCTCCAAGAGTTTCCAGTTTGCCTGGGGAACTAAGAGGTGCTATGTGGCATTTACAGCACTAACTAACGTATGTGTGCCGTGCATTCTTTGGCTCTGTGGGATACCAAGAAGTAAGTTGTAACACTAGCTACACTTTACTGAAACCTACACAGCCGGCTGTACAAACTATCGTTAATGCTCATGACATTTCTACCAGGCAAGTGGCAGACGTTCGTCCCCCTACCCCATGGAACAGATGAGGAACCAAGGCTCAGAGAGGTCGAGCGACATGCTGCAGACCACACAGCCACAGAGTGGTCTGTCAGCCCAGGCCAAACAACTTTGATACCTGGAGCCAAGACGGTGGTGGACCATGCCCAGCTGCTGAGCTGGGAGCCTGGGGCAGCGGCCAGCACTCTGTCCTGGCAGGCTGCCCCGTTGCCCATCGGCCGATGGGTTACAATATCATCACAATTCCCACTAGACAACCAGCTAGCCTCATTCCCGAGGTGTTTCCGGCTCACACAGTTCCCCAGAATTCCAGAGGTGCTTCTTCCAGCCCTGTGCCTGGGGAGGGGTGAATAGGGAATGAAAGGTGCTGTTTTGGAGAGCTGGCATGGACTTACTGTACAATGATGTCATTTTGTCCTTTCCCAGAACAACTTCCCTGTCCCAGGAATTAGAACCTACATATGCTGCAAAGCCCCAGAACCCTCCTGCTGCAGTGCAGCAGGCTCTTTTGTAAATGTGTGACCTGCTGGTTTTGCTGGGATGTGCACATTTCCAATAATGGTGATGATAAACAAAGAGGACTTTGCATGGAAGGGGCGTTTCCTCTCTCCAAAGCTGCTGTTTCAGATGTTCCTCCACTGCCTGGGCCCCGGGGCTGGCCCACCCCCATCCCTCACCGGGGGCTGCTCCCCCAGACCTAGCACCAAGCAGCCCTGGAGGAAAAGGGCAGAAACCGGGGCTCTCCCTGCTTGGGATTTCCCATGCTCACATTCCGGAGCACAGCTGAGTTCTCTCTGCTCCACAAGTGCCTCCTCCCCACCGGAAGAGCATTCAGTGACTTCCAGCAAGGTCAGCAGCCAGGACCCGTGGGGAGAGAGGTAGTGAGACACACACAGCCATTTGAGATCAGCTTGGACGAGTTTCTGATCCAGCCATTGTGGAAACTGACTGGATAAGTAACTTCTTGGGGGAATTATGAGGCTCTTAATAGCTCAAGGGTCAGTGATCTTTTTCTGTAAAGGGCCAAATAGATAATAGTTTAGTCTCTCTCACAACTCTGCTGTTGCCACCCCCAAAACCCAGAACAAAGCGAAACAAAAAACTAGCGAGAGTTAATACTGTGTTCCAATAAAACTTTATTTATAAACGCTGAAATTTGCATTTAACATAATTTTGATGCATCCTGAAATATCATTATTTTGATTTCCCCTTAACCACTTAAAACGTAAAATCCATTCTTACTTGCTGGCTTTTTGGAAAACAGGCGACAGGAGAGATTTGACCTGCCAGCTCCGGTTTGTGAACCCTTGTCCTAGGTGCAAGTTGTCTCACAGCAAAACACTCTTCTTCTTTTTCTCACCCCAACGCAAACATGTCTTTCAAACAGGTGGTACTGCAGCCGGGCCGTCTTGTTACCTCTTTGCCAGCTCCCTCCACCCTTTCTCGTCGTGGTCTGGCTGTGGTTGCCTGTTGCACCTGCTAGCATGACCGGCTGTCATCACGACTGTGAAGCTGCCTGGAGGTTCTAGCCACGTGTGCATCACTGCCCTCCGGCCCCAGGTCATCCTCTTGGCTCACCTCCCACCATACCTCTCATCCAGCGGGGGAAGCGCCTCTCCTTAGCAGAGTCACAATTTCTTCTGTGTTCCCAGAGAAGGGTGACTCCCTCCCTCGGTTCTTCATAGAGCTCCCAAATGATACAACTTCTGCTAAGAAGGCTGGTTCTGCTTACGACTCATCCCAAAGAATGTGGAACGGTTTTCTTGGGAATTTCAAGTCACGTTCATCAGTGTTGAGTCCAGTTTATCTTTCTTACCCCTACTCCCCCAAGACCCCAAGGTGCCTAAGCCCAAGGCAAGCCTTTTGTCCTGGTATCCTGGGGGCTGATTCCCAGACTCTCGAGACCTTCACCACTTCTCACAGGGGTCCTTGGGATTCTTTGAAAGTGAAGTGGCCAGCTATACCCCAAGTCTGGGTACGTCCAGCAGGGTCTGTCCTACCTCGCTCAGATCTCCCTGCCCCAGAGGCTCAGCGTCTGCCCCTGCAGCAGGCAACAGGCTGTCACAGGTTTAGAGAAATGATGGCCCTGATACACCAAATCCTTAAGAAGGATGGAGGTCCCAAACGAAAAAAAAAAATCAATGTTGTCCCTAATGGGTTTAGAAGGGATAGAGAGGGCACTAATGAAATCAGTGTGACTCTGTAGACCATTCAGTCATTTAAGGGGAAGTCGAAGGGACCACATGAGAGAGGCTCAGCCCTGCCAAGAATAAGTCAAGAAGGTTCAAGCTGTGAAAAGAATATCTGAAAGATTCTAGGCTTCACCAAGAAAAATGTGGAGGGATAGCCCCGCTCCCTGGGGAGGGAGAGAGTGGAGCCCGTGATGCCTGGAAACCACAAGCTTGGTTCCTCCTGATTGTCTGTCTTTTCCATTCAGGACAGAGCTGGCAGAGAGAAGGGGATCTGAGTGAGGGGCCAGGCAGACTTTGCACTGTCATTTCCCAACTCTGTGAGCTTTGGTAGCTTACTTAACCTCTCTGTTTCCTCGACTACGGAAATAAGGATGGTAACCTGCTATGGTTAGTATAAGGATGGAAGGAGATAAAGTTCGTGAAAAGAACCGAGCCCTCAGTAGATGGTTAAAAAATGATAACGCGCGTGTGTGTGTGTGTGTGTGTGTGTGTGTGTCTGAATTTAATCAGGACAATTCTTCAGTAAGTTAGTGGTCTTAGTGTGGGTCCTCAGACTGCCTGATTAAAGTCACCTGGGATGCTAGTCAAAAACTTAGGTTCCCAGGATCCCACCCCAAAATTCTATTCAGCAGGTCTGGGGAGACACCAGGGAATCACCCTCAGATTATTCTCGTGTGTTCTGAGTTTGGACACCAGAGCAAGGGTTAAGGAGGAGATGTGCCCCAGAGCAGGGACATTCAGAGGACCCTTGGAGTTAGAAGGCAGGGTCGTAGCCTCAGAAGATGACATCCTATGGGATCCCATGTCACAGTTTTCAACAAGAAAGCAAGAGGACCAGAAACATCAGACCAACAAGTTAGATATCTAACTTAGAATGAGTTTGACTTTTTTAAAGTGTTGCCCACACAGATTCAATGAGAGAGACCAATCTGCCTGTCATTTTCTCAGACTTTTCTCAGGATAACTTAGAATGGAAATCACATGGGTTAGCATTTAGTACACTCTCAACTAAAAGTCTGAAACTCACAGTCAGAACAATTGTGGGTTTCTTAACTTGGAGATGAGCAATGGATCATGAGAACTTTTTCACTATTTGAAAAGCTGTTATGTGAAAAAGTAAGTTGAGAAGATCTGTGATATCTATGGAGAGACAGTTGTGCTTTTGTGGTTTTAGCTGACTATTGTTAATATATTGCATTTTTACTTCAGATTTTGAAAACTCGTGTGGGGAGGAACTGGACTGGGTACTGAATAGGAATAAAATCAAGAGGATTTGTGGTTTTTAGAACAAAACAGGGTCTAAGAATTCCTCTCAGACGGCAGTGGTCAGAGATTTTCACTTCCCATGATAAAATCCTCAGGCTTGATGGTTTAGCTTTGAAAGGAGAGTCCTCCAGCGGGAAGGGTAGGGGACCCAGTGGCTCTTCCTGCCACTTGCTTAGGCGCCTTTGTCGTAAGGGCCTTGCTACTTCCACTTGGGGAAGCCACTCTTCCCCACAGAGATGCCACCAAGTACCCCTGGCTCCCCAAAACCAGTCGAGAGAAGCTGGATGTTTCAAAAAGACATCTTACTAAAATTTAAAGGAGAACAAAAGGAAAATACATATGGAAAGAACAGAATTCTAAACCTAGAACAATGCAGAGCTGCTTAGCTCCTGATGCCCCCCAAGGTAGCTGGCCAGTGCATGTCTCCAGCTCCTAGACACGGACTCGGGTCTCAGCCTCCCCTAGAGGGGCCCACAGGTGCTGTCACTCCACCTCTGTGACCTCGTGACACTTCCTGGGGTCAGATTCCAGAATCCAGGAACGGATTCCCTACAGTTCTTTATCCAGGATCTCCCTTCTCGGGTTTTACATCTGCTGAGAGAATTCTTCGAACACTGCCCTCTTGAGGGAGACACACCTGCATCTTCACAGGACACAACCAGTGGTGGCACTCACGAACCCTGGACCGGACCCATCCCTGAGGTGGCAGGTTCCCGGGGATCTGCGTCCCACCTCTCCTCTGTCCGAAGCCCTACTCCAGTCAAGACCTTCTCTTCTCAAAATCCTGCAGTGGTAATCTGCACTGTGGAACTCAAATCACCTCCCAAGTCTGCCTCCCATTGCCCTGTCCCCAAGGGCCTTCTGGAAACTTCCACAGTTCTGAGAAGGGAAGACCAGGTGAGATACTCCCTTCAGCTGTAAAACAGTCACCAGTTTCCCCCTGGTTCCCTCACACATGGGGAGAGCACTGGCAGGTCACTGGCCCAGAGGCCAGGAGACCGTGTCCTCTTCGTGGGGTGTGAGCCTGTGGGACTTCCAGCGAGCCACTGGCCCCCACGAGGCCTGACTTTCCTTGCCTGCAAGATGCAGGTGTTGAACTGGCCCATCACTGGGGTCTTAGCACATAGCTCCCTGCTGAGCCTACAGCCACAAGGACATTTGTGGCTCAGAAGAGCTGGGAAGGACCCAGAGGAGGCCTGACAGGAGGGAGGACCCTTGCTCCTGTCAGTACCAAGAGCCTACCTGGGACTTTTCTCTGAGCACAACCCTCGTGTGAGGAGAAATGGGTCAACTCTATTCAGGTTGGGCATGAGGGGTGCTTACAGCATGCCAGGTGGGGGGGGCGAGGCATGGGGGACTCAGATGGAGGAAAAGCAGTCAGTCCCTGCCCATGGCCAGTGAGTGGCTCGAGCTCCTAGACGCGGGCTCGTGGATTCCTAGAAACACTGTATAAAACCACACAAATGTCACCCTGTGCATGCATACTGAAAGGGGGGGTACCATACCCAGGTCTCCATTGAAGGGTATGCTGGGAAAAGCCCCTCACAGGAGGTGCCCCGAAGGGAGCTGGGCTTTACAGAAGGCATCCATGGGGCTTCAGGCATCTGGGGAGCGGGGAGGCGATGGGAAGCCATTGACGGTTCTGGAGCAGGTGAGTGACACAATCAGACGGGAGTCTGAGAATAACGGCCATGGTTGCTGTGTGGTGCCTGGAAGTGCAAAGCTGAGGCTGCGGAAGACATGGCGGGAGGACGTGGGTCTGGACGTGGACACGGAGTGGTGACACAGCCCTTTGCAAATGTGAGTGTCATCCAACAATGTCAGAGAGTTCGTTCTGTAGACTCCTGGGCATGTGGCACATTGGTTTATTTCCATCACTCACCACGTTTGATCTCCTAGAACCTTCTCCCCCGACCCTTGTGGTTCGGTTTCCTTCTCTGCCTCACTTAAGCCAACCCCAAACCCTTGGCAACTCCCCAGCCCCACCTGAAGTATGACCAGTTTCAGAATGTGATAGAGCTTCTGATTCCTATTTCACAGGGTCAATGTCTTCTATCACTCTAAGACTAGTATTCGTAAGAATTTGATGTTTTCTTGTGGTCCTAGTACCTGTTTTTTCCAAGTTCCTTTTCTGTGTTTATGGGTCTTATCCCATCTTCCACTGTAGAGGCTTTCTTCAGAGTGCAGGTGACCCTTGGCTGTCTGTTATCACTTTGGAACAAGTCACTTAGACATGAAGGACAAGCTTTGGCCAGGGCACGAAGCTTCCCTATGGGCTTATAGCTGTCTCTGTTTAGGAGATGTCCACGTGGGTCTCTGTGGGCATTTCTCTGGGGTGGGCCCATCTTCCAAAGAGGAATCTGTCAGCCCCACCTGGGTCTGGAGGCATAAGCTTGGCTCACAGCAAGGTGTGTGGACTTTCACTTAATTTCCACTTTTGGAATAGTATCTCAACCATGCCCTTAGCTATTGTTGGTATCCCTGAATCTGGAGCTTTTCCAACCCACCTTCTGCAGAGAGTAAACATCCCGTCTTCCACCAATCTGCATGCAGGGTATTTTTCATTTCACACATCATAGTTATCATCTCTAGAGCTTCAGCTTGGGTTTTTGCATGTCTCCTACTTCTTAATATAGTCAATCTTTCCTCTGTTTTTTTGAAAACTAGAGTTGAGTATAATAACATGTTTTGTTGCTAATGTAATTTTTTAAATTACGAGACTTTTTTTTTTTTTTTTTTTTTTTTACAAATTGGTTTATTTATGAGAGAGATAGAGAGCAAGTGAGAGAACTCAAACAGAGGGAAGGAGCAGAGGGAAAGGGAGAAGCCGACTGCCCGCTGAGCAGGGCGCCTGGCATGGGGCTCAATCCCAGGACCCTGGCATCATGACCTGAGCCAAAGGCAGGCACTTAACTGACTGAGCCACCCAGTCATCTCTGTGTTACAAAACTTCTTTTTCTTCTTCGTCTTCTTTTTCTTCTTCTCCGTCTTCTTCTTTTTCTTCTTCTTCTTCTTTTTTACAGGAGCTGAAAGTTTACAGAAAAGCTAAACAGAAGGTATAGAGTTCTCATTTATCCCCTCCCCCTTCCTTGCCCACCCCTACACAGTTTCCTGATTATGAATTAGTATCTTCCTAAGTGTGGAATATTTGTTAAAATTGAGTCAATACTGATACTTTCTTCTTCTTCTTCTTCTTCTTCTTCTTCTTCTTCTTCTTCTTCTTCTTCTTCTTCTTCTTAATTATTAACTGAAGTCCATAGTTTATATTAAGGCTCACTTGTATAGTAAAACATTCTGTAGATTTTGAAGAATGTATTTCTAGATCACATTAAAAGTATGCTTTGTTTTGTAGTAAACTGCTAAACTGTCTTCCAAGTGTCTGTACCATTTGGCATCGTCACCAGCAATGAATGAGCTTTCTGGTTGCTCTATACCCTTGCCAGCATTTGATGCTGTTAGTGTTTTGCATGTTAGTCATTCTAAAAGTATCATAACTTTTTAAATGCTCTTGTCTACCAGTTCAGTCATTGATATCCATTCTCCATTTGATGCCCCTGAATGATAAGGTGTTACGCTCAGGCTGGTGGGGCACTGGAGACTGTTCCCTCGAGTCCTTTAGGGCGGTTCTTTCCCCCACTCTGAGTAGTTTCCTTACGGGTGTGCACTGCTCAGTACTTAGCTGAAGACCCATAGGGGACCCTCTGCTGATCTCTGGAGCTCCCTCCCCATGTAGCTCTGTGTTCTGATGCTCCACCCCACACTCTTCCAGATTCCCACCCACATCTTCAAAACTCAGTTCTCTTTGGCTTCCTCCTTCCTGACTAGCAGCCTGGAGACTCTCTCCTGCTGGTGAGCAGAAGCAACCAGGGGCGCTCAATGCCTTTGTTTCCCATCTCATGGGGATCACACACTGCCTTTCATTGCCTGATGTCCAATGTCTTTCAGATCTTTTGTCTGGTTTTACATTTATTTTTCAGGCAAGAGGGTAAAGATGGTCCCTTTTATTTCATCTTGGCTAGAAATGGAAGTCTAAGGATTTTTTTTTAATGGAACCAATGATCAATAAAGACAAAACTTTTATTCCTGCAGTGTTCAGAATAGGTAGATTCCACAGAAGTGGGGTCATGGTACAAATCCTACCATACAAAACTCTTCAGTGTGTGGTTGGGTTCAACTTCAATGGTGCCACCCAGCAGGCCATGTCCTCTACTCACCCCGTCCCTGAAAATGGGACCACCAATAATAGAGCCAGTGAACCAGCAGGAGAGGCTGTGCCTGTTCTCTCCCAAAGGCCAGGAGGCCAGATCTATCTTTGGAAATTGTGGCAAAGGGGGGACGTATGTTGGGAGCAATGAAATGATGGGAAAAAGAGATCATAACATCTGTGCAGTTTTTCTGATTAAAAAGCTTCATCTGTTTTCATTCAATCTCTTTAAGACAGTGGGTCTCAGTGGGTATTGCTAAGTAGGGAATCTATTTTTGGCAATTTAAGAGAGATCAAGCTAACTGAATGTCTCCTTGGTCCTTTATCTCTTATCTTTGGTGGCCTTATGGTGCTGTGTCTCTAGGTTATCTGGCAGCTCAGGTGATGGGAGTCACTGGGAGTCAGCTTCTTTTCTACATACCCAAAGATTAGCCCAAGAACACCCGCACTTTCAAATTTTTAGCTTTGTGACAGAATTATTTATAAAAGTCATTGCATACTTTCCTGACTTAGTAAGAGTAATGGACTGGCAATACCAATAGTGATAATAATAACACTCAATGAGTCTGGCACAATTTAAAGTGCTTGGCATGTATTAATTTAATCCTCATAGCAGTGTGAAGCATGTAGAAGCATTATCACCATCCTCTAGGTAAGGAAACATCCAGAGGAAGATTAAATATTTGGCCAAGCCACGTGGATTGCAGAGTGTAATTTTATCAGTTCTTGGTAACTTGGAGATATTACTAGGATCATCACATATTGGACTATAGCCATCAATGTAGATACACGTATGGAAAGTCCTAGAAGTTTGAGAGCCGACCTGGGGTCCCCTGAAGTTGGGTACCTTGGAAAAGCGTTTGCTTCCATGGGAGCCTAAAGAGAGACGAGCCACGGAGGCATCACCTAGAAAATGAATGTTGGGAGAGACCAAGGATTACAGGAGAGTGGCAAACAGGAAACCTTGCTTTTGGGGGAGGGGGAAGCATGGCAAGGTGCTGGAGGATACTGAGGCACACAGATGGTGGTCATGGTGAGCCTGCCCCACACCTGAAGCCGTGTGATGTCCGTTGCTACTTCAGTGGATTGGATGAAGCTGATCCCCTACGTGGACCGGATAACCCTCACAGCTACAAAACCTCCAGGGTGTTCCTTCCCTCAACAATAAAATTGGTAATAAAAAAAAAAAAAAAAAAAAAAAAAAGCAAAACAAAACCTACCTAAACTGTAGGATTGACTTAGATTGACCCAGCTATGTACAGAAAGTGCTTGGCAGAATGTCTGGAATGAAGTAATAACTCAGTAAATGGTCTTAGCTGTTTTTAATAATGAAATTCTGGAGTGAGGCCAAGAAGAACAGTTGCCTTTGGTTATATAATACAGCCTGTCTATGACTTTAAATCTAGTGTCAGAGCCACAATGGGCACGTTTCTCTGGAGGGATATTGTTCTCTGAACAGTGAGTGGCTGGGCTAGTGCTGGTGTCCGGTAAGCTCCCCCCTCCTCACCCTGCTGGGCAGCCCATCTGAGCGCGGCCCCTTCCCTTCCGGCTCCCTGGGCCTCGGCTTTCTGTTGCTGGGCTCCGGGCAGTCATATGACCGCTTCTCACTGTGCCCAGCTCACTCTAGCAGGGATCAGGCAGCCTGCACATTGAAGGACTCCCATGTCAGCAGCTCTGGGAGCCAGCAGGTCAGAGAGGAGCCCAGAGGTCCTGAGCTGGAGTCTCCTAAAGGCCCAGCAGCTGACAAACTAGAATAGGACATCAGACCTAACAGTACATGGCTTAGCTCCGGGGAGTCCAGATTGTTAAGGCCGTGACTGACCCTTGCCTCTTTTCTCCTGTGGACCAGCTACACACCCTGTCCGGTAGAGACGCCACCTTCTAGAAGACATAGCCTCCACTAGAGATGACCACCAGGTGACCCGTGTGACTGGAGTTGGCCCTCCCGTGACCCCAAACCAAGCAGCTTTTCCTTAGCCGCGAGTCGGGGAGGGTGTAGTCGGAAGGAGTGAGATGTGAGATGCGGAGTGAGGGAGAAGAGCTCAGGCCCAGGGCCCAGAGGGAGCCTGAGGGAGGTTGTCTTTGTGAGTAGTCTGGAAGAGAGATTTAAAAAAAAAAAAGTAATGTTAGTATTTCTATATCACTTAAGGGAGAATCGATGCCCCAGGAATTTTCTTCCTTTCTCTCGTAGCATCAGAAGCCATTCTTTAAATGAGCTTTCCTGTGGCTGTCCAATGTATATGGCAGCTGGAGGCACAATGTCTCTGCCCCCAACGTGGGGGGCCCAGAGTCCTGTAGGTTGCTTAGCACTCCCTCAGGAAGCCCGCAGCTCCCCTTCACAGAGCCCCAAGGGCCACACTCTGAAACCCTTTTAAACTAGGGGGACCATGAACTGGGACGGTGCGGAAGCATCAGAGCCCCCCGGAGTAGTGCACGTTTCATGACACCTCGCGGTCAGAGCCCCTCTCCCCCCACAGTGTAGCAGTTCATTCTCTAAAAACTCACAAGCTCCGCCCATGAACTTCCACTGATTCTGCACTAGGGATTCCAAATGAATGAGTTTTTTTTGTTTTTTTTTTTAAAGTCCTTTTTGAACCCATGAGATGAGAAGATTTGTACTCCCCCTTTTTTTAATTTGGGTAACTACCACCAGGTATAGCCAATAAAACCTTGTTAATCCCTTAGAAGTCCCCCCAGAACCCCATATTCTGTTACCTCCCTCCTCCCCAAGGGTGTTGCTGCCCTGACCTTTGGGATACTTTTCCCCTCTTTTCCTTGTGTTTTTATCACCTGTGTACAGACCTCTAAGTGGAGTTGAGTTTTGCCTCGTTTTGAACTTGTTAGAAATGAACTCATAATTTCGTTTATTTAGAACATGCTCCCCTATGCTGTTTTGTCTGCAGTAGATTTTGAATGACAGTTGACTATATCATTCTCAGGTCCTCGAGCAAGTCAATGAACTTCTTTGAGCCTCAGTTGCCTCATCAAAAACTGTGGTTCAGAAGTGTCCTAGAACCTTCTCCAAATTCCTCTTTTATTGCAAAAGAGATAAGATAAGTGGAGCACAGGACTCCCAAATCACTGATGAGGATGGAAGAGAAGAGGAGTAAACACATTTTTGTGAGGAATAGCTACCTTTTCATTGAACAGAGAAATGAACGTTATCTTTGGGAGCAAGTGGTTCCAAAATGAGAGAGATTCTGCCGCATAATTGGAATTTTTATTTTTAAAATTCCAGAAGTGGCTTTCTCATTTTGGTAAGTCAGTGAGATCTCTACTACTGTAGGCTGAGCGGACGGCTCTGATGGATAATAACCCCTCAGTCTTCTACCACATCGCTTTTTGGTATCAAGGTGCTTCTAGAAATCATGAAACTTACACATAAAAATTACACATATAGTTTATTGGTTCTTCACCAGTCACTTGAATTTCATAGAACTGGGATTTTGCTGTATGGCCCTATTTTACCCACCATCCATGGTCTACCCGCCCCTGAAGCCTCCACCTTTCCTATCTGACACTACCCCTGGCACCTGGCACTGTATAACCTGGCCCGCAGCTTCTTTTTCTGTGCGTTCAGTCCTGGGCAATCATGAGCTGCTTCTACTTGTCACGGACCATTCCTGGATTTGGTGGGGAAACATCATGGATACACAGAATGCCCAGACAGCTTCCTGACTGCATCCTGAGGTCCAGCTGCCTCTCTGAGGTCTGCATTGACCTCACCCAGGGTGAACTCTCACGCACTGAGACCAAACATAAGCTCGAGGCATGTACAGATTGTAGTTGACTCTCTCAAAGGCTTTCCTGCTGGGTTTGGAGAATATTTGGGGTCGGAGGAGGTTGGGAGTGCTGTGCCCCAGTTTAACTGGGCTCATCTTATGGAAGCCAGCATAGATGTGCTGAATTAAGACTTTTTTTCCGAGAGCAGCACTGTCCAGTAGACCTTTTTGCTATGATGGATATGTTCTCTTCAGCTCTGTGCAATGCAGTCGGCATTTAGTACTCCATAAACCACTTAGCACACCAGCCGCTTAGCTACTGTGATTAAGGAGCTGTGTTTTTAATTTAATTGATTTTCATTTCAGTAGCCACATGTGGCTAGTGGTTTTGTTGTCAGACAAGTTCTAGAGTGTTCCTTTCCCATACCGTCTTTTCCTGGATGCATATTGAACTGCATGGTGTCAATACAAAGCAAACAACAACAACAACAAAAACCTCTCAATTTCCAAGGTCATCTGTCTCTCTGTTTCTTCAACTACCCTTGACTTCTGCAGTCTGGCCTCTGCTCACCAATGCACAGAAATTGCAGAGACGAGGCCACACATGCTCTCAATATTGCTAAATCCCTAACATCTGATGCTGGGTTATTTCTCTCTTCTCTTACCCTCTAGCTACATTCCTTTGGTCTTTACTGTCTGCTGCACGCCAGGATTTCAGGTGGTGATGAGGAAAAGGATACCATTCCAGTTCCCCTGTCTTGTGTTACAGTCTGGGTGTTCATTTTATGAATCTGGGACATTCGAACTAGTTGGACCACAACCCAGAAAAATATATTCTAGCTTGCAACCAAGTGTGTAAGTATGTATAGATATAGATAGATGATAGATAAGCAGATAGATATGTAGACAGAATCATAGCAAAAGTTTCAGGGAAAGACATTTACTGAAATTATAGGCAAAATTATAGGTAATATTTTCAATACCATTTCTGAATGCTGGAGGAGATCTATGAGATCTGTGTCTATTCATGACACACCCACAGTTTGAAAACTCTGCCCTAAATCCCAGCACTCCTCAGGCTCTGATGTTACCACTGGCTGTCTCATGCCACCTGCTTTCCCCACGCACCCTCACCCACCTTCACAGTGCCTACTGATTCTTCTTTGGAACTCTCTTTACACAGACTTCCACATCACGTTCTGAGACCCATCACTGGCCTGTCCTATCCTAACTTCTTACTCTCTGGGGCCCAGATCAGATTTTTAAAAATTAACATATAATGTGTTATTTGTTTCAGGGGTACAGGTCTGTGAACCATTAGTCTTACACAATTCACAACACTCACCATAGCACATACCCTCCCCAGTGTCCACCACCCAGTCCCCCATCCCTCCCCCCAACAGCAGTCCTCAGTTTGTTTCTGAGATTAAGAGTCTCTTATGGTTTGTCTCCCTCTCTGGTTTCATCTTGTTTCATTTTTCCCTCCCTTCTCCTATGATCCTCTGTCTTGTTTCTCAAATTCCTCATATCACTAAAAGCATATGATAATTGTCTTTCTCTGATTGATTTGTTTCACTTTACATAATACCCTCCAGTTCCATCCATGTCATTGCAAATGGCAAGATTTGCCATTTGGTGTTTTGATGGCTGCATAATGTTCCATTGTATATATATATACCACATTGTCTTTATCCATTTATCTGTCGATGGACATCTGGGCTCTTTCCAGAGTTTTGCTATTGTGGACAGTGCTGCTGTAAACATTGGGGTGCAGGTGCCCCTTTAGATCACTACATTTGTATCTTTAGGATAAATATCCAGTAGTGCAATCACTGGGTTGTAGGGTAGCTCTATTTTCAACTTTTTGAGGACCCTCCATACTGTTTTCCAGAGTGGCTGCACCAGCTTGCATTCCCACCAGCAGTGTAAGAGGGTTCCCCTATCTCCGCATCCTCACCAACACCTTTCATTTCCTGACTGGAAAATTTTAGCCATTCTGACTAGTGTAAGGCCAAATCAGATTTTATCCCCCTTTCCCAAATCCTGCCTCTTTTGTGCATACCATGTTAGTGAATGGTTCCATTCATCATCTACCCATTTCCCATAGGGAGAGACCTTCAAGGCACCCTTCTTGGATCCTACCTCATTGCTCTGTATGACATTAAGGTTTCTCAGAGAGATCCTGCCCCTCAACCTCACCCCCACGGCTTCAGCTCTGACCCCCTCACCTCTACCATTGCTAATATATCTTCAAAGTTTTCTAAATCAGCTCTGTCCAATATCACATAGAGCAATAATGAAATTTTCTATATTGGCACTATCTGATATGGTAACCATTAGACATGTGTAGCTGTGAGTACTTAAAATGTGGCTAGTGTGACAGAGGAACTGATTTTAAGTTTATGTATTTTTTTAAAGATTTTTTTATTAGAGACAGCATGCAAGTGGGGGGAGGGGCAGAGGGAAACGGAGAGAGAGGATTTCCAGCAGACTGCCTGCTGAGCCTGAAGCCTGATGTGGGGCTCGATTTCACAATCCTGAGATCATGACCTGAGTTGAAATCAAGAAGTTGGTCACTTAAACCACTGAACCACTCAGGTGCCCCATAAATTTTAAGTTGAGATTGCCATATGTGGCTAGTGACGAATGTGCTCGGGAAAGCCGGGTCTAATTGACTTCCCTGTTGCAAAGGCACCTCCTCCCAGCCCCTGGAACAAAGAGACAACCTCTCAACCCCTGTTGGGTAAGCTAATGAAAGAAATAGAAAAATAGGAAAGCCAAATGAAGAGGTCAGCAGTACCATCAATTACTAGGTAGTACCAAACACCAAGTCCATTTCTCAGATGAAATTTTTTCACCAATTTAAAAGAAAAAGGAGGAGGAGGGCACCATGTCATCCAGTCTCTCTCTGTGTTAATTGATTAAGTAATTACTTGTTAAAATTAAGTAATTAAAGAAATAGATAGCAAGCATTACCACTGTGCTTGGCAAGTTCATGATGCAAAGATGAGTAAGACACGATCTCTCCAGGAGCTCGGATTCCAACGAGAGAGAGTAAGCACATCATCACAATCCCACTGCAATGGCATTTGCATGATGTTTCGAAGGATGACAAAAAGTTTGCCAGGTAGAGAAGGAGGGTTATCTCAGGCCAGGAAGGAGCCTGTGTATATAGTGGACTATTGTGCATACCACGCTACTCTGAAACTTAGCAGCTTGGAACAACATCTCCCGTCTCGTCTTTCTGCTGGCCAGTTTAGAACCCACTTCGCTGGGTGGATGTGGCCCAAGGTCTGGGTCTGCAGGCACCTGGAGGTTTCCATTGGCTTGGAGAATCTGCTTCCCCATACTCCCACGTGGCAGCTGGCAGAGGGCTTTGTCTCTTGATGGCTGTTGGCAAGAGACCTCACTTCCTTACTACACAGGCCCCTCCTTGGGCTTCTTCCGTGTCTCGGTAACAGGTCAGCTGGCTTGGCACAGAGTGAGTGATGTGAGAATGAGCACGAAGCCCAGCCCCTGGAATCCCACATCATTATCTCTACATTATTTCACCTGTGGGAAGGGGCTCCCCAAGTCTAGCCCACACTTGGGGGGAGGGGAATCAGGCTCAGCCCTCAAAGGGAGGGGTATTAAAGAATATGTGGTCTTGTCTTAACACTACGTTGTGTTAATATCGTGCACAAAGGCACACGGTATGAATATTGCCAGTGTTTTTAGGGAAAACCAGGGTGTCCATTGAGGGTAGAGTAGATTTGTGTGTAACTGTTCCCAGTGGGATTTGGCCCTAGGAGAGCTCCAAGGCCTCAAAACTGCAGTGCCGGGGTGTGCAGTGCCGGGGTGTGGGTCAGTAATCCCTGCTCAAATGGGCAGCCAGCCAGGTCCTACTGGACCAGCCCAAGTGGGGCTCTGGGGGTCACACTGCCCCACCAACACCATCTTACAGTTGAAAGCAGGGTGCTGAGTAAGGTCCCCTGCACACATTCTTCACATCAGGAGTTCCAGTGTACGTGGTCAGAACCCAGCCTCTCCCCACACTGTGTGTGTTGCAAAAGCCAACCTTGGGCTTTCTCAATTCCTCTTTAAGGCTGTCGGTGCACCTCTCCCCCCACCCCCCCCACCCCCCACGGCTCTGCAGCTCCCTGACCCTCAGCTGAAGAACTTCTTTGCTTCGTTGTGGATCTTACATCCCCAGTTCTCCTAGTAGATGGGAGGGATGGATGGGAAGAGACTCCAGCTCCTCGGACTCTCTTCCGGGCCCTACAGAGGTTCTAGAAGTCATCCAGGTGTCATCTTGCTGCTCCCTCCTCAAGTTCGAAAAATTGCCTGGCTAAGGTGGTTCCAAGCCCTCACTCCCCCTTTAAAAAATTCTAAGCCCTTCCTACGATTTTCGCAAGTTTACCCTTTATGGTTGTCTCTGACTCTCAACTCCTGATTCCACTGAATTTGTTCATTTTACATCTGGGCTATTCCTGTTCTGGGCCCCAATGGCTCCAGAGCCCAAATGCTTCCTGTTATATAATTCCACAAAACCCCCGAATCCTACAAGACACAGTGTTAACTGCAGACTTGACTGAAAATGTATAAGAGTGAGAATTTAAATCACAACGATACAGACCCAGGTAATAGCCAGGACACCCAGTTAAATTTGAACTTTAGATGATCAATCATTTTTTATTGCGTGTCCCCCATTTTTTTTTAACTGAATCTAGCAACTCCAACAGCCAACAACCTCAAAATGAACATTAGGCCTTCTGGGGATTTCCGTGGTTGGGGTTACCTCTGGTCGCCGGCTCCCACCATCTCGCTGGCTCCCTGCTCTCTCCACTGTCGCCCCCTCCTCGTCCTACTCTAGGTTAGTTTGTGTACCCAAAACCATCCCGGTTCTAACCACAACAAAGGGGCCTCTCACTCACCCATACCTGGTCCCCTGTGAAGGTAGCTCTCCCCACTTCCATAAGTATCACATGATAACACCCTTAGAGGGGAACCACTATGGTGACAGCAAGGCCTTATCTTCCACTCAAGATGGTTACAGAGCTTCCTCGCTGGCTGTGGTATTCCTGGTGAAGGACATGTGCTAGGCTGAACTACTCATGCATTCAGCACAAATTTATTGTATCCCTATGACTTACTAGGCTCTGGGTATAAAATGATCCATAAGATGAGATGTGGGTCACTGAGTGTGACCTGAGTGCAGGTGGCCAGCGGGCACTGTAGGTTGCAGGGGAGAGGGAACCCTGTGAATCCTACTATAGAGGTTAGTCTCGGAGTGTTTCCCAGAGGAGATATTCTTTCAGCCAGTCCAGGGTGGTAAAAGGGAGTTCATAGGTCAAGCAAAGGGGGTAGACATTCCAAGCAGAGAAAATGCAGGTTCAGGGAATGATAGAAAAGTTGGTATGAGCAAGAAGTAGAGGAGATGCCAAGAGCGTGGGCTTGGTGCGCTGCCTCCATGGCTCACCAGCTGAGTGGCCTCTCACTCAGGAAAGCTTCAGCCTCTCTGAGCGTCGTTCCCTCATGTGCCACAGCCCTAGGGGCAGGAGGAGAAGAGTGGCCACCCCATAAGATTGTGGTGACCTTTCAGTGAGGTGGTGCAAGTAACAGAACGGTAGAGAACAGCTCAAAACTTAACGCACAGCTTCTGCTCCCACCAACCTAGTCTCCACAAATTACCTTCTAGAAATATTCTGTTCCCCAGCTGCAACGTTCCCTCGGCAGGTAAGATCACATTAGAAGTCCTTGTGCGAGTTGGCATCTACTTTTTCTCCCTTCCTCAGTGAGTACCTTGTACAACCTTGAGCACGTGAGCCTCCTTCAGACCTCAGGACGCACCCCCACAGAGTTTCCCCTGCGTGGGGGGCTCTTCCCACCCACCTATCTCCTGGCTGGCTCCTCATCCACTCTTCAGCTAAAGGGGAGATTAAATGTCACTTCCTGAAGCCTCCTTTGACCCCTCACCTGCGTTAGGTCCCCGAGTTCTCTGTTCCAGTGCCCAACACAGTTCCAGGCACACAGTCAAACTTTGTCTATATGAATAAATGGGGGAGGGGAATGCATATCAGCAACTGACCGCATGACCTTGGCCTGGTCACTTGACTTCACTGGGCTTCAG
Source organism: Mustela nigripes (assembly GCF_022355385.1). NCBI lineage: Eukaryota > Metazoa > Chordata > Mammalia > Carnivora > Mustelidae > Mustela > Mustela nigripes. The sequence goes on from NC_081570.1 coordinate 100,982,456, forward strand.
AGCTTCCTTATCTTTAGCCTGAAGGAGGATGAGACTTCTTTGAGCTCTGGCCATCTTTGCTTCTAACTCTAGGGTCTGCATGGATTGCCTGGACAATGCACGTGGGCAGTAAGGGGGTGGGAGGAGGCTGGGGCCATGGTGGAGGAGTAGGGCATCCACCCTGAGGCCCACCCACCCACGGGGCCCTGTGGTGACGTGATGGGCAGGAGTCCGGGGACAGTCACAATCAAAACCATGGCCTCGCAATTTGAGTGCTTGGGTTTCAATTCGGTGAGCCTGACACCATGGTTAGACATAGTGAGTCTACTTCTGGAGGATAAATAAGAGCTCTGCATGGCCATGTGAACAGGCTCAGTGTGTCACACACCCAAACACACACACACACACACACACACTTCAAAGGCACATTTGCAACTGCAAATCCAAACGCAAACGCACTGAGATCTCTGAGCTCGCATCATCCATGCCCCGGGAAGTCCGGCCCCTCGTCCCTAAGCCCAGGAGCACTCTGCTGCTCTCTGGGTCTCCAGGGCATTTCTCCTCTCGCCCTTGGGTCCTCCCTGTCCCTGCACACCCCCCAAGACTGTGCACCTGCGCCCCAGGGATGTCATACAGCCCCCCAGAGGTCAGAATGGGAGAATAATTTAAAGGACTCTCCAGGTGCACAGCTATTTGCATCTCCACAGTCTAAGGAGCCAAAAACAGCCTCGTCCGGTCACTAGAAACTTGAGGGTGTGCAGGTGCAGCTCTCAAGAGAACCGGGGACTCGTGACGTGTGGTGTCAGAGGGGCACAGGACCCGGGCAGTTTCAGTGTTTACAGAATGGGCTCACCGGTGACCTCACCCCTCACAACAGCTGAGCAGGGAGTATTTTTAGGTAGGAAACTGAGACCTGGACATGTAAAGTGAGTTAGTTGACCCCAGGCGTGCAGACGTAAGTGACAGGTGCCGCCTTGGCCCTGGCCTCCTCAGCAGGTTTCTGGCCTCAAGGCCACTCCCCCTCTCCTCCACCCCCCAGCTCTATTTCTTGCCTTGACCCCACCCTGGCCCCGGGGGCTCCATGTTCAGGCTCACCTCTCTCAAGCTCAGCCCTCTGGGGCCCTGGCCGGGGCTGAGAGGGGAGGGGAGGACTGTGAGGTCTCTAGAAACTCATGAAAGGTCATTTTTCGGGCATGGCTGGAGGGGGGGCTCCAGCCACAGACCCTGGTCCCTCCCTGGTTCCCAGAAGGGGCAGAGGTCTCTGGAGGAAAGCAAACGTGAGTCAGAAGACAGAGACCAACAGTCACATCAGCATACTGGCGTCCCCGGGCATGGAAACGGTGATGTGGTGACTAATTCTCAAAAGCGGACAACCTAACACCTTTCTGAAGTGTAATGCCTGGTTGGTGGTTTCATCAGTCCGGAAACATATCTTACCGCCTTTCTCTCTCTCTCTCTCTCTATCTCTCTCTCTCTCTCTCTCTCACACACACACACACACACACACACATGCACACACAGACGCTGGGGTTGCAGGAGGCAGGAGTTATTAGTCTGAATGACCTGAGGGCTCATGGAGCCCTGTATTTCCCAAAGTACCTTGCAGTCAAGGATCACCTGAGGTACTTGTTTAAATGACAGATTCTAACCTGGGCCCCATTCCAGGCCTTGGGAACCAGAATCTCCAAGGGAAGGGGTAGGGAGGCTGGATGTTCCATGAGGTTCCCGAGAGATTTTCATCACCAGGTTTCAAAATGACCAGACCAACGCCATCATTCTATAAGCCACATTTTAGTGATCTAGGGAGGCCCTGTGAACTGCCCAGGGTCACTCTGCAGGTTGTTAGCAGGATAGGCTTGTGAGTTCCTGGGGGGCGGGGGGAGGTCCTGACCACGGACACAAGGACCTCAGGGTTATTGTGCACCTGCTCGCCAACTTGGCCGTGACAGCACAGGGAGCCTGCAGACTGCTGGGGTCCGTGCTGCTGTCTTACCCAGGTACGACACTCACTCCTTAGCCATCCTTGCTGGAAAGTGTGGCCCCCCTCATTAAAGAGACTGGGAAAGGGATCCCCAGGAGCTGGGTGCTTCCTGGGGCCCCAGAGGCATGAGAGGCGGGTTAGAATTTAAACCTGGATCTGGGACAAGTCTGCTTGGAAACTCTGCCCCGTGTTAGTTCTGAGAGACACTTTACCCCTTATTATGTCATCTGAGTCTCAGATGAAAATCTTGTGCTAGAGGCAGTTTCTCTTTCAGAGATATAGAAGCCAAAGCTCAGGGCAGTGAGCTCACCTCCTAAGATCCGGGCAGTCAGCCCCGATGTGGGGGAATCCCAGACTGTCTTACACCAAAGCCTGCACACTTCTTGCTTCTCTGCGCCAGAGGTGGGGGTGCCCTGAGGCTCAGACACCTACTGGAACCATCGCACCCTCACTGCCCCAGGTGTGCCTTTGCCCCAGCCCCACCCTCATACTGCCCGTCCCCCTACCTGTGTTTGCGCCCAGCCCTCTTCTGATCCTTCCCGCTCCCGTGTTCTGCAGCCGGGCTCGGTGCACGCTGTCCATAAAGGACCAGACCGTGCGACCATTCAGGGCTTTGCAGGCTGGATGAACGCCGTCATAGCCCCTAAACGCGGCCGATGTCATGAGGAAGGAGCCACAGACATGTGAACAGATGAGCGTGGCTCAGTAAAGCGATTTCATGAGTTTGCCCATCCCTGTCTAAAAGAAAGCTGGGGCTGTGTGTTCGAGCAGGTGTTCATTTGTTTGCTCTGTCTGGGAGGGAACCTGTGTCTGCGTGAGAAGGCCCGTAGAAGAGCCTCCGTGGGTCTGACCTCTGACAACCTCACACCTGAGAAGAGAGGAGAGTACCTAGTCCTCAAGCACGGTTGGCTCACGCATGCGTGTGTTCTTTCATTCATTCACCAAGTGTCTCTGGAGCCCATGCTGGGGGCTGACACGTGCCGGGACTTGGCAAGACAGGCAGACGAGCTCTTGCCCTCGCAGGACTCGGAACTCAGTTGAACCTGGGGCTCCCTACGTGGTGAGAGATGGCTAGGGGTATAACACGACGAGGTTGGGAGCCAGGGAAGACTTCCCAAAGAAGTGACCTCTGAGCCGCGACCTGAAGTAGGACAAAGGAATTACTCAGGTGACACAGGGACAAGGCAGGATGTGGTCAACACAGGGAAAGGGACCTCCAGGGACAGGTCTTTAAAGGTTTGTAGGGAATATGTGCACGGCTGAAATGACTCTTTTGGGGGAAGGAGAATGGGAGTCTCTCATACAATAGAAACATCTGATTTTCCCAGGGAGGTGGGGACCTGGCTGCTTGCTGGTTCTGTTTCATGATCCAAACGGCCCAGTCTCTGTCCTGGGAGACGGAGGGCATGAAGCATTGTGTTCGTTGGTGAATTGACACAGATGTGGACCAAACCATGTTTTGGGAAACAAGACGGTGTTTCTTCAGTTTTACTTCTGAGCAGGGCCTTTCCCATCCTTCCAAAAAATCCACATCACAAACTCCGGTGAAGAGAATGTTATTTTAGAGACAAATGCTTAGAACTTAACATTTGTAATGTACTCTTCGTTTAAAATATAAAGCAATTTACTTTCTTTTTTTAAAAAAAAATGAAAAATCATACCTAGTCATTCCTTGTTCCTGGGGCCCAAAAGACTCATTTGAGCTTTTTAAGGAAAATACAAGAAATGGCAACTATACCAGTAAGTTAACTGGGTATTTGACTCCAATACTAATTTTATTTTTATTTTTGAGTATGCTTCCCAGAACTGGTATAGTCTTAGGAGTGTCTGAGCCATTGCTTTGATTCAGCTGCACATACAGGAGCCGTTGAGTCATACTGATTACGGACCACATGTGGATAAGCTCTTTCCCCCATTGGGCTCTCATGGCTGGACACGGAAGCCAAGTGCCCCAGGCAGGCTCGGGGACGCTGACAAAGATGATAGTGTCTGAGATCGTGGTGACAGCACAGTGCGAATGAAGCTAATACACCGCCTACGCCCTTGTACCTGGGTCCCGGGCTCCCTGCTGGCGATGCGCCATTCCCTGGAAGGATGCTCTTGGTCAAGTGTCCCCCGGGCAGCTGGCTGTTCCCATTGCCTCTGAGCTTTGAAATACACACTCCGGGATTGGAAGAAGCTGAGGGCTTTGGGCTCCCAGCCCAGAGCACTGTCTCTGGGGAAGCTGAGCTTTACTGGTGAGAACTGAAAATGGCTGAACAGAAGATCCTGGGGCATCTCGGTGCTGAATTTCTAAACAATCGCACGTCCAGCAGCTTTCCTGAAAGTCATTGCAACGGGGCCATTTCCCAAGGGAAGATGGAAGAGGGTGGTCATTGAGGTGGGGTGGCACCTGTGGCGTGCTGGTGAAGGTGGCCCAGGAAACGGCCTGCCTTCCAGAGAAGGGACTCAGAGTCCTGTCGTGAAGCGGAGGAAATCTCAACTTGAAGGGGCCGAGTCCTGGCCTGGGTGGGGGTGGACCCTGATCAGAACGCCGTGTTGACTGTGGTTCTGTGGGCACGCCTGGGTTTTTTGGGTTTCCTGAGCAGAAAAGCATCTTGTTCTCAAAATCATGCAACCGCTGACCCATGTCAGAGGCAGGAAGGAAGGGGCCCCTCATGCTCCAGGTGTTTATTTCCTCCCCGGTCATAGGTTTCTAGGGTTCAAGAGCTTTTGGTTCATGCTTTATTTACTGAACTTCATACAGAAGCCCAGCCAGGCACATACCCACCGTCAGGATAGCAAGAGGTACCATTTCTGGTTCCACTTGGTCGCTGCCTAGACAGCTTTGCTGAGAAGGTCCCTAGACCACCTCTAGCCCCACAGGGAAGAGGCTGTGATCAATTATGATGACCACCATGGGCGTGCCACAGGCTTAGAAACTCTACAACTTAGTGGACTTTTCCCTGCTCCCTGGCCCCACGCGTGCAGTGTTCTGTGTACCAATAAATGTCTGTTGAATTCAATTTAATCCACCTAGAACTTCTTTCCTTTTGAGTGGCAGGCAGAATCCACACTCCTTCTGATGGCTCAGCAGGTATAAAAGGACAATTGCCTTTTGAGCTCTCCGGGGGAAATCTGGAAAGCAGGAGGTGGGCAGGGAGAGGCAGATGTTTTCATTCATTCAACCGCTGTTTGTTTCGTCTCTGCTGTGGGCTGGCCAGCGTGCTGTGTGCTGGAGATGCACGGTATGTCCTGAACCTGCGGACACAAATGACATCCTCCCTACGTCCTGTGCGGACACACTCCCATCTCTGCTGAGGTAGAAGGTTGCCCAAATGCCTCCCTATTCAGGGGAGCAGAAAAATCCTGCTATAGGTCATAAGTTGGCTTCCTGGGTAGCCGAGGGGTTGGGTGAAGAAATCCTCAGCAAGAGGCCATCTGGTCCAGCCCTTCCCAGAAATCTTTCCCGTAGGCTGCTGGCCCTGACAGGTGGCCCTTCTCCCCACTGAGCTTCAAGCCTCTCAGTTCCCGCTGGGGTTGCTGTCAACCTCAGTTGGTTTTGGTAAACGTCAGTAAACTCTTCTCTTCGTGCCTCTGCACCCTGGTAGAAGACTTGAAGCACTTGTCAAAATCAGCTGGTGGCCCCTGGTTCCTGCTAAATTCTGGCAGTTCCAGAAAAAGCAGATAAAGAAGGTGGAAGGTCTTCTGGCTTGAAATCTACCAACTTTCCCCCTCTCCCAGCCCCTCCCGGAGCCCATTGGGCAGGTCTGGTTTCACGGGTCCCAACACGTGCAATCGCTAGATAAGAATTTCCAGAGAACCTGACCAGCAAGAGTTTAGTTACTATTTGGGTAAGTCATGATGTACGCTTCCTTGTGATTGGTTCTTAAGAACGCAGAAGTGCTCACTTCGTGCACTTTTAAATGGGTAAATAAATGGTTTGAAATCACAGAGAAAGGTGACATTGCCAGTCACATAGATCTTTTTAAAAAATTATTTAAATTCAGTTTAGTTAACATACACTGCATTGTTAGTTTCAGGGGGAGAGTTTAGTGATTCATCAGTCGCATGCAACACCCAGTGCTCCTTACATCACGTGCCCTCCCTAGTGCCCAGCACCCAGTAACCCCATCTCCCCTACCATCTCCCCTCCAGCAACCCTCAGTTGGTTTTCCAGAGTTCAGTGTCTCTGACGGTTTGTCTTCCCCTCTCTTTTCATCTTATTTTTTTCTCCTTCCCTTCCCCTATGTTCATCTGTTTTGTTTCTGAAATTCCACATATCTCAACTTTTTTCACAGAGCTGGCACAAATAATCCTAAACTCTCTATTGGGGGGGCACCTGGGTGGCTCAGTGGGTTAAGCCTCTGCCTTTGGCTCAGGTCATGATCTCAGGGTCCTGGGATCGAGCCCCACATTGGGCTCTCTGCTCAGTGGGGAGCCTGCTTCTTCCTCTATCTCTGCCTGCCTCTCTGCCTACTTGTGATCTCTCTCCCTTATATATATCCCTTATATCTCCCTTATTATTAATAAATAAATAATCTAAAAGAAAAAAAAAATCCTAAAATCTGTATGGAACCCAAGAAGACCCCAAATAGCCAGAGCTGGTGGCATCACAATTCCGGACTTCAAGCTCCATGACAGAGCCGTCATCAGCAAGACAGTATGGCACTGGCACAAAAACAGACACATAGACCAATGGAACAGAGTAAAGACCCTGGTCACCTAGATCTTTGAAAGCTGTCATATAAATAAAAGCAGGAGCTTTTTGTTTTGTTTTGCTTCCTATGCTTTAAAAAAGGAAATAAGCTAAATGTTTCCCTGATGAAACGCACTTTCCAATCTGTTCATACACATATACATCCTTGTGTGTGTGAGAGGCCATCCCCACGCATACTGATGGGCAGGTCCGTGCCGGAACAGAACATACCCTCTCCTTGTGTTGTGGTTTCTGATCTTCTGCCACAGTTGGTTTGAAGAGATCTGAATATCCCATACATGTGGCTTGGAAATATACAATCATCAGGGGCTACTTCTCATGGCATGTTTTTGTCTGCCCAGAACACCCCTCCATCACACCAGGTGTAGGTCATGAACACACTTAGTTGCAGGTTCCTAGGGACCCAAAAGCTTCCCCAGGTGTGTATCCTACTCTGTATTTCTGAAGGCACCATGGGTGGCAGGAAGAGCCTAGCCTTTGAAGTTACAAGGATCCAGACATGAGTGATGAACCTTGTGACTTTAGGCAGAGAATTGATTTCTGGAGCCTGGGCTTTCTGATTAGTAAAAGAAGTGAGTTTGAAGCTGCCTGCTTCACCAGACTGTGGTTAGGATAAAATGAGGTGACATGCATAAAATAAAATATGCTACCTACCTGGCCCATGGGGGATGCTTAGTTTCTTTCCCTCTGTAACCAATGGGAGGATTTCAACCAGTGTAGAGGAAGGATAAGCCTTAGCGGTCACGGTCCAACCCCTGCTCGGGCTACTCTGTTCCTTTCAGCACCCTTCCCTGAGCACCAACACCAAATCCCAGCCAGCCACAGGCCCTCTGGGAAGGGTCGTAAGACCTAACTGAATTGAACCCCTGGTTTTGTGGCCCAGGCTCGACCAGATGTGGGGACAAAAAAGGGACTTACTTCCATAAGAAGGAGCCCATTATTTTCAGGCATGTCGTGTACTTGGCAATTACTTCAGAGAGATTAGACAAGAGCCACCTCAAATAGTGGAAAAGAAGAGACACTTAAGGGATGAAGGCAGCTCTGTAGAATGTGGTACAGTCAGCATACTAATCAGTATATAGTCAGTATACTAGATAGACATGCAAGCTTCCCATTCTGCTTATGGGCAGCTGCTGAAGATACCATCCAGACTGGGTGTTCTGGATGGTATCAGAGTGTTCCTGAACCCTTTGAACTATTCACAGACCTTCTCTCCAACTCCAGAGCTGCATATCCAACCATAGTTTTGACATCTGCACTTCAAAATTTAACAGGCATCTCAGACAACACATTCTAAAACTGGACTCCTGGTCCTCACACCCCCAAATCTCTTTCTGCAGGGGGAGAAAAAGCTTGCCAGGGATGGGATGGGTGGGTCAGGGTGACTGTCTTTTGCGGGAGGTGAGGGGGGTGGAAATGACCCACAGAACCACTGCCGATGTCTGGAGTTGGTTCCTGGGATGAGGGAGAAGACAGTACCCATTCACATACCTCCTTCCCAGGCTGCTACGTGTTGCCCACAGCATCATTTGAAGGTGCCAACTGAGGTCACGGAATGCATTTTCCTTTTTTCCTGGATGATATTAATGGCACAACCACGATCAAAGCCACAGTCACAACCGCATCATGTTACTTCTGGGAAAAGCTAAACAGACTCATGTGAATAGGAGCACACGTATTTCTAGAGATCTAATCTCAGCAGCCTCCAATCCCAACCACTTATGTGACTGGGCATTCAGTCTGATCTGTGATGACTTTGGGTTGCTATCTTTCAGGGTTACTGGAAACCTCGTCACTCTATATGGGAGAAAAAAGAAGAAATGACACTTTGATGTTGTCTCAGAAAGTACGGGTAGGATTTCCCCCTGTGAGAATGCATGTAGTTAGTCACTCAGAGCCCTGTTTTATTTAGCCCAGGAGTGTCACAGGGACAATCACATGTGCCAACAGAAAGTTATGAGGTTTGGGTTCTAATTTTGGTTCATCTTTGAAAGAGCTGTGGGATCTCCCTGAGTCCCGACTTCACCCACATAATAAGAAGGGTAGACAGAACGTTATCTAAGATTTTTTTTTTTTTTTCAGCTTGGTCATTTGTGATCTTAACCTAACCACAAAACTCACAGATCTGTAGGACCTTCGTCTTTACATTTGTTCCTTTCCTTTAGAGCCCAGAGGAGATTCTGCTCATGGGACTCACCGTCTTCTCCTAGGCCAGTCCTTTCTCAATGGAGCCTAGGCCACTGGCTCCCTGGGTGGTCCTTCTAAAAGGTACAACACGTGTTTTTTTTCTTCTATTTAAGAATTTTCATTGAGAACTCATCACTTTTTCTCTTGATGACAGGTTGCATTTTTCTGTCTTTTTACACGTCTTATGCTTTTTTGGTTGTGGGTCAGACTTGGTGAGGGATACTTTGTAGGGAGCGTGAATTTTCTCCTCTTCCTTTAAAGGGCAATAAGTTTTGTTCTCCAAGTGGAAGGACACGTTGAACCCCCTGTCTGAATTTATGTTTGACAGGGGTTCTGCAGCCCGGCTCGCCTCTCTGAGGCTTTGCCTCTGGTGCACTTTCTCTCTCCATCTGTCTTTTTGGAGGTCTCACAATCTCACTCAGTTTTCTCATGGATAATCTAAGAAACAAAAACAAAGGCTCCATAGTTTATTCACCTTGTTGTGACTATTTCTGGTAGAAAGAGTGGCCATGACAAAAATTACAGTTGGTAAAGTTATTTTGCAACCCCCAAATTGAAGAAACAGGGAGAGATCCTAGACCATATTAATTTATGTAAGACTGGACCAAGGAAAGTCAACCTTGTTAGGGATAAAGACGTGCACCCTCATAGTGGTAAAAGCTTTAATAAGCACAAGAGGATGTGAACAAAATAAAGAGATCAATGGATAAAATCTTTGCTGTGCCAAGCAAAAGAAAAAAAGACGAGATGGCAAAAATAATTCTGGTAACATAGAAGTAAGGAAAAATCTGAAACAATTTACAGATTTTACTTATTTTATTTATTTTTAGAGAGAGGGGAGAAAGGGAGCATGTACGCAGGTGGAGAGGCAGAGACAGAGAAAAAGGAAAATCTCAAGCAGACTCCGAGCTCAGCATGGAGTCTGACCTGGGGCTCGATCTCACGGCCCTAAGATCACAACTCAAGCCAACATCAAGAGTTGGACCCAACCCACTTAGCCACCAGGTGCCCTGAAACAATTTCATTGCATTAACAAAAATTCATTAGTGTTTATGTAACTTTGATTACAAATATCTCTAGTGAAAACACTGAGATAAAAGAACAGCACAGGGAATGTAGTCAATATTATAGTAATAAAGTCGTGTGGTGACAGATGGAGACTATACTCACCGCACTGAACACTGAGTAATGTACAGAATTGTCACATCACGCTATTGTATGCATGGAATTAATATAACATTGTACACAAATTATACTTTGATATAAACCAATAAATTTAAAAAACATCCTCTAGATGAGAATGATGGGTACACCACTGTGCTTTTCAACGTCTCCATGTCTTTGTACAAGGTCATCATTGATCTGGAAAATACCCTTCTGAGTTGGCCACCTGACCATCACTTCCTTGACCCCTGGCCCAGCCCAAGTGTTAATGTCCTTGGTGAAGTGCTCCCTACTATGCTAGACATAGCTGGGTCCTCCCTTTCTGTGTTCCCACCATCCTCTGTGCATCTCTATCTGTAGCTTCACTGTGTTGGGTTAAACGCATACGTGCCTGGAGACTGTGAGCCCTTGAAGGCAGGTGCTCTTCCATATGCCTTGAAAAAATTGATTCTTTACCCCAGTACCCAGGAGAATTTTGCTTCAACACATATATGAGTCGGTTCTTATGAAACCCAGCCTGGGCCCCAAAAGGGAAAGCAGAGGGGGCACCCAGGGGTGATCGAGGCACAGTCCCTGCCATCATGGAGGGCGCTGTCCGGTAGGCAGATGGCTATCGGCCATAGGAGAGCCACACGAGAGGCCACGAGGAACACTGTTAGGGGGAGCAGGAACCCAGACCCAGCTGAGAGAATTTACGATGTCTTTCCTAAAATTACAGTGGGTCTTTCCTTTGCATGGTAACATGTGGATTTTAAAATAAAAATGGAAAAATTCATTAAAAATAAAAGAAAAGATGAAGAAAGTTGCCCATGTTTCTATCACATAATGTAGCTCTTTTAATTTTTTCAGGTTTTTCTTTCTGTTTAAGGTTGGGGGCTTTAAAATTTTTTTTTTTTAATTTTGAAATTATTCTAAATTCACAGGAATTTGAAAAATAGAACGGAGAGCTGCCGGGTCCTCCTTGACCAGTTTCCCCCAATGCTGACGTCTTTCATAAACATTGTCTAATAGCAAAACCAGGAAACTGACATTGGTACCACCCACTGATTTTGCTCAGATCTCATCAGTTTTACATGTTACGAATATTTTGCGAACATGGGGGTTTTAATTTAAGATTTTATTTATTTAGTTGAGAGAGGACACACGTGGGGTCGGGGGGAGAGGCAGAGGGAGAAGCAGCCTCCCCGCTGAGCAGGAAGCCTGACTGAGGGCTCCATCTCAGGGCCCTGGCATCATGACCTGAGCTGAAGGCAGATGCTTAACGGACTGAGCCACCCAGGTGTCCTGTGTGGTCTCTAATTCTCCAGTTTACTTTATCTTATGGTGTTGCACTGTCTGTGTGACCATCATTTCTAATGACTGGGTACTGAACATCGCCCCCAACCCTGTTGGTACTTTGCCAAATTCTTCCTCTGTTAAAGTTTTCATTGTTTCAGTTTCACCGTTAGGAACAACCCTGTTCCATGTATTTTATATGCTTTTCATTATTTTATATACCTTTCTATATTTGATATTCTTTCCCCGAAGGTGATTGGAGAGGGGGAAAGAGTTGGGTGGTAGACTGTTTGGTAGGAGTACAGAATACTTTTTTCTCGAGAGGGGAAAGTTATGCACATATTTTGGGGCAAGATCTGATCAAGTAGAGAAGGAGCAGTTGAAGACACAGAAAAAGGTGTGAGGACTGGACAAAGTATGGGAGAAGGTTGGTGTGTGGTAGGTTCATTTCCTCAATGACCCCAATTCTTTACCCACACCACCCCCCATATCTAAGCCTTTTCCATGCAACTTTGGAGTGCTTGCTGGAATGCATGGTACTTTCTACTCGGTGTGGTGTACTTTGGCTGTAGAATCGGGCAGAAGTCACAGTAGGCCTTGAGTATGTCACTGAGGCTTTCTGTTCTGAACAGTTCGTACCCAGGATAGAGGCTGAGGGAAGGAAAGGAAAGAGGGCTCAGCTCTAGATAAGGCCAGGCTTTCCAGAAAGAGCTGCATGGGAGTGGATGCTGGGCTTTGCCGAGACCATTTCTCCTCTGCTTCAGACGCTGGGTGGGCAGAGGATGAGGGCATCTCAGATGAATGCTGACTTCATATATGGAATTCAACTCATAGAGGTTTCTATCTCAGCTGTCAGAGCTAAGAAGTCATAAGGAAAGAGAAGTTCGACTTTTGTTTGGGGAAGCACAGATGGGCCACTCTGAAGACCAGGATTGCCATGTACAGTTACATAGGCTGTGCCCTGCACAAGGAGTCCTGCTCAGCACAGTGTGAAATGCACACAAGTATAGTGAAGCATGTATTCAAATAGAGGAATACCCCCCTCCCCGCCTGGCCTTCTTTTAAACTCAAGAACATATCTGCAAGGTCAAAGTACAGGCTTATACTTTGGGTACCAAAAACACCAGTAATAAGAATGAGGAGGGAAAGAGCACCAGAATTAAATATAGAATATCCGCAGCATCAAAAAGCCAAGCCGTGTCTTTGCTGAGGCTATTGAGATGCAATAATAAACTGATGTTTTTCCCCTCAGAGAGAAAGCTGGTTTAATTTTGGTTAGTGTGGTGCCACCGAGGGCTGTGTGTTCCCGGGGAAAGTGATGAGAGGAAGTAAAAAGCAAGGGGGTTCTCCTGAGAGAAGCGTTTCCCTGCTGGGTAGAGCGGAGTCCTCCTTCAAGCCCATATGCGGGCAAGGATTCCATTACAATCTCTGAGGTCTGCACGACAGAGGAAATCACACAAGGAGAAAGTTCTGGGCCAGATGGGGGGGGGGGGGGGTGGACCGGTCTTCCTCTAGTTTGTGTGAGTCAGAGTCTTGGGACTGGAAGGATCTGAGGGCTCATCCAGACAACCCTTTCCTTTAACAAACGAGAAAGGAAGCCCAGAGAGGGAAAGGGACTGGCCCAAGGTCACATAGCTCAGAAACAGCACAGTTAGAATGAAAAACCAGAGATTTGTATTTTGCTCCCTTGGTTCTTTGCCTTGCCATCAAACCCCGGGAGCAGGGTGGCTAGTTGTTACAATACTGGGCCAGAGAGGGGCTTGAAATCAGTGTCCAGACTAAGTCCCCGACTTGAGAAAACCACTGGTATGAACAGCCTTCACCCGGGCCCTCACCATGGCACTGCTGCTGTCTGCAAGCTGCCTGATCAGGTAGTGCCTCGCACGTTCTGTGTGCTTCTCGGGGTTTCCCGACTGGAGTGAGCTCCTAGGACTGTCAGAAGTTGGTCACACCTCTGCCCGGGTGCTTCCCAGGACTGCGCCCACGGTTAGGATTCAGGAACTGCTCCGGACGCAGAATTGCATGTAGACATCTCCTAACAGCAGCCAAGCAGTGGCTTTGGACAAATTTTTGGATCAGGACCAACTGGGATTAAGCTTCCGGAATATCCCCAGGTTTGCTGTTTTTCTGACGGGGACAGAGACCGAGGGAGCCATGGAGGGAGGTGCAGATCATGACCCCCAGACACTTAGGCAGCAGGCCCCAGCACACACTCCCCAGCACGGGCTCTGGGGGTCCCAGCCATGCCCCATTTCTAGCTGACTGTGCAGCTTTGGATGGTTCCCTCCCCTCTCTGGGCCCTGGGCTCCCCACCTGGACATTAGGGGGTGGACTGGATGGTCGCAGTGTCCCCTCCCAGCGGGGCCTTCTTTCCAGCTGCCATACATGTGCAGACTCAGAGCAACCAGGCAGAGGAGAGCAGTTTCCAGACATTTCCTCTTGCTCCGCCCTGCCCCTGCACCCGGTTCCCCTCTGAGCATTTTCTCTTTGCTTCTGTCTGGACACAGGGCTAGTCTGGCTGTTTCCCAGCCTTCCCTAGGAAATTGTCTTTGCCTGAAGCACACTGGTGCAAGGGCACCTGGCTGCCTCTCGACCCTTGGCCATGGCCTCCTGAAGGCACACAGTAGCTGGGGTAAAGGGGGAGCCTTCCTGTCACAATCCTGGGCAGCTGACAGGCAGCAGGGAAGGGCAGGGACTGGCTCTGTCCCCATGGTCACAGGGTTATGACCTTCTTCTCAATAGTTGTTCTCCTCCCCCATCCCGGGGCAGTGGGGAGGTGGGGAGGAAGCCCTGAATGCTATTGCCAAAGCAGAAGGGGAGGAGGGACAGTAGGAACGGTCCCAGGGAGGGAAGAGTTGCTCCTCATGCGTGAGGTCTGGAGACCAGAGCAGGAAGTCCTCAGGACAGAGAGAGGCCCGGGCCAGCTGGTGCGCAGGCTGGAGGAAAGCGCTGCTCAGATCCCTCTCCCAAAAAGGAAAGAGGACATAGACCGTAGATTACAGGGTGTCTAATCCCAAATGGTCTGGCTCCGGCAAGGAATTAGGAACTCCTCATATTTTACCTTACAAGCCCAGTGCCTGGCCCATGACAGAGGTTTGGTGAATGTTTTCTGAATTACTCTGAATTCTGCAGGCTACTGGATCACCTGCATAATCTCCATGATTCTGGAGCCAGACGAAGGCTCCCTGGCAATCCCGGGCTTCCAGTGCCCCTGCTCACTGCCTTGTGCTCTCTTGGGAGCACGACTGGGGGTGGACAGAGTTCTGGGTGCTCCAGCAGGCTCCGGGCCTCTCGCCATGGCTTGCTGACCAGATGGCCAGGAGGCCTGGAGCAAAGAACTTCTGCTTCCCGGTCCTCAGTCTCCCCAGCTGTGAGCTAGAATGGAGAGGCAGTGATCTCAGTGGCCCACACTCTTGAGATCCCTCTAGAGCATCTGGAGGACCTGGTGACATGGGCACTGGGCAAATGCTTACAGAGAAACCAAACCTCAGTAGGGTCAAAGGTATTAAATACTTTGTGTCATTTCTGGTGGCCGCCTCTTGAATATTGCATAATATTGGTTTCTGGTATGACCAGAAACTTGAAAAATGAGTTTCTTGGCCTTGTGATTCGTGTGTAGATCTGTGTTAAAAATAATAATAATGCCAAAGTCTGCATTGTGCTTTTTAGATTTGTTAATTCATTCATGGGTGCGTTCATTCAAAAAATTATCATCGAGCACCACAATAGGGAGGTGGTGGGGACAGACTAGGAGACTCAGAGAGGTCAGCAGCAAGTTACACCCCAGGATCATGACTTGAGCTGAAGGCAGATGGGTAACTGACTGAGCCACCCAGATATTCCCCCCAATAAGACATTTTTTAAAAAAATTAAATAAAAGAAGATCCTGTAACTGCATCTTGTGGGGAGAGGCCCCCTGCTTCCCCTTCTGAGGATAAGCAGGGGCTATTGGCTGGCAATGGTACCCAACCACAGGGGCCCTCCTCTTTTCCAGGCCATGAGGCTCCTTTTGGCCTGGTTCCGGTTCCCTAGTTTTGGGTTCTCTCGAACATGAAGGTTCAGGTTCAGCCCAGCGGGAGTCCTGAAGAAAGGGCCTGGTTGAGGACTTGAACAGGGGCAGGGCCAGACACTGGGAGGTCCCCTCGTGGGAAGGCCAGCCCCGGCTGCTCTTGAGGAGCCAGGAGCAAAGCCGAGTGGCTGGGGTGCGCTGTGCTCTGCAAGTGGGGCTCCCCCTGGCTGATTCTGCACCTTGGAAATCTTCCAGCTCCCTCCAGGTGGCCTGCGAGGGTGTGGCAACTCCACAAACAAGGAAAACCTGGGTTAGAGGTCGTGTTTGCGGCTGTGCCTCAGGGTGATAGCTTTGTGACAATTCTGATTAGGCTGCTCCAAAACCATTGTTTCATCTGCAACGGCTCTCCTCCATTTTTTTTTTTTTTTTTTAAAGAAGTTGAAGGCCATGACTCTTCCCCTTCCCTTTGAAGTATGATGTCTGTTTCCTTGTTTGAGAACCACATGACTGCATTTCGTGTCAAAAGTCCCTACTTGAAGTGTCGGATCCATACGCACCAAATGTCCGTGGAATAAAAACGTCTGCAGTGAGTGTTAACGCAGCAGAAAATGTGTTCCCATCTGCAGTCAAGATACCTAAGCTGCATCTGTATTCATGGACTATAAGCCAGCTGTCAACATGACTTGAGGTCGCCAATGCCAGCTGAGAAGAAGAGCCTCCAAGAGGACAAATACAGATACATTCCGTGGCCCCCGAGGATCAAGGCGCGGGTCCAGCCTGTCCAGCCCCCACCAGGCTCTCAAAGGCCGGCGCTCCGAGCTTCTACAGCTCTGCTGAAGATGTCCTCTCCCACCCAGGGACATGGAAAACGCCAATACGGGATTCGTTCAGACAGGCCCCACGCCCAGGGCTCTCCCTACAACCCAAAGGCCCAGATTAACTTCCTGTGTCCCCCCACTTTTCTTTCTTTCTTTCTTTTTTTAATGTTTTTATTTAAATTCCAGCTAGTTAACCTATAGCGTAGTATCGGTTTCCCCACTTTTCTATCTGAGAGGGGACCCAAAGCCAAGACCTTCCTTCGATCCGTCTGGTTTAGAGCCGGACCAGACCCAGGAGGCCACCAGTCTATCGGGCGCCCAGGCCCCAGGAGGGCCCCCACTGAATACTTCAGTGATGAGGAACTCCCTGTTTGGGTCAACGGTCTGTGATTTCCATATCACTCAGATCGATGATCCTTATGGTGAGCTGAAATGGGCCTCCCTGAAATTTCACTGCTGATTCTAGTTCTTTCCTGGGTAGGCGGGAGGCCTTTGCCTGCCTTCCCGTGACTCCCTTTCACATGTATGAGAGCAATTCTCCATACAAAACGACCTTGCTCCTTCCACTCGGGGAATGGTGGTTCTTAATACTTCGAGGCCTTGGACCCCACTCCCTAATCCCAGAATCTGCAGATTTTCGTCCCAGGAAAATGCGTCCACCTGTGCCGTTCCCTCTTGGGCACGTCCGTGGATCCCTCGAGAGCCCATGGATGGAGGTAGAAAGCTTGCAGTGGAGCTCAAAAGCCAGATGCCAGAGATGGACGGGAGCTCTGCCCCCCTCTCCTGACCTCCCAGACGGAGACTGTGAGCGTCTGGACACCCAGTTGGCACTAGTCTGGACAGACCAGGTATCCGGCCTCCGTGGCCATCCACCAGGGAAAAAAGGGTTAGCCAGCTGTCTCGGAGTTTCTTCCCAAGGAGGGCCAGGGATGAAGGCACCGCCCTGGCCCTCTCCACCTCCACCTGAGCCAGGGGAGACGCGGAACTTGGATGCACGCTGAATCCCAGAATGCGCTGAGATGACCTTCCCTCCTCCTCCCATTCATGTTCCGCCTGAATAAGCTTCCTCCCCAGGATGCTCCTAGTTCGGCCTCTGTTAGCTGCTCTTTGGTTTTCTTTCCCTTTCCTTTTCCTTTTCCCTTCCTTCTTCCCTCCTTCCTTCCTTTCTAGCCTTCTTTTTTTCTGAACTGAGGTAAGAAAGAGATGATCCCTCCCAGTGACCTCATTTTACACATAACTACGGAACTATACGGCACATAGGCTTTCCTAAGCTGCCATTTTTGTTGTTGGTTTTTTTTGGTTCTGTGTGTGTGTGTGTTTGTGTTTTGTTTTGTTTTGTTTTGTTTTTGCTTCACAATATATTGCAATTCTTCTCCATGTCGTTAAAAATTCACTGTAGATTTTGGAGGGATTCTGGAGCTAGAGGGGGAGGGAAAGCGAAACATAGAGACGCAGGAAATCAGGCCGAGGGAAGAGGACTGAGGGAGAAGGAGGGGAGAGTCTGAAGTCTGAGAGAGGCGGCATTTCATGGCAGAAGGGCCAAGGATCAGGGTGGGAGTGGGCTCTGGGTGGCTCAGGGGAATTCTGCTGCCCCTTCTACACATGGACACTTAGCACATGGGTGGGCGTCCTGAGGGCCCTGCTGGCAGCTGCTCGGTCTGGGGGAGCTCAGGGGTGACGGGATGCCCCAGGAGCAGCACACGTGGGGGTTGCTGGGAGGCGGCGAGCACGGGCACTGCCTGACCTCTCTGCGCATGACGTCGCTTCTCGACCCTGAGCATACTGCTTGTCCTCCAGAGGGGCAGACTGATTTGGCAGTGACCTCAGGAATGGGCTTTTACCTTGAAACATCAATAGATTCCTTTTATTTAAACGTTCTTCATTTTTGTTTTACCAAAGTGTTCTGAAAGTTGCCCCCGCACCGTCCCTTCTTGAGACGCTTCCTCTGCCCCAGGACCCCTGTCCTCAGTGGGGACAGAGTGGTCCCCTCTGCTCCAGCAGCACCCAGGCACCTTCTGTCATGGCCTGTGTCACCCGGAGTTGAAAGGATCTGAGAGCTTGGCGCTGGCAGGGAGGGCCTGGGTGCTAATCATCTTAGTCTCCTCTGGAGCCTGGCAGGAGAATGATCCTGTCACATGATTCTCAAACAGTGGCCAAACCATGCCCCCAGGACCCCCGGAAAGGAGGAGGTCGTCTGGGGGACTGTGGATGTGACTCTGTCCCCCTCCTCTTTAGTAAGAGCACTGCCTTCTGCCTTCTCTCCTCCTGCTGTCGTATGCTTAACGCCAAACCCCCACATTGCTCTCTCTGAAAAGGACTGAGTCCCTGCGGTAGAAGGAAAAGGTTTATCCTCTGTTCAAGGAATGTGGTCAGTGAGGAACAAGAGAAGGATATTTAGGTGGAACAGGGAATCGTTGTGCCCCAAACACGCCAACTTTATTCTCTTGGATCAAAACCACATCAGGCGTCTATGCAGAGCATTCTGGATAACTCCGAGATGTGTCCTTGTACTAAACGGTTATCTTGGGAAGCTGATACTGGAATATCTGGGATCGTGAGTGTCCTGAAGGGAGGGACAACTTCACAGTTTCCCTGTACACTGTGCAAGTGAAAACAGCTCTGATGGTAGAAAGCATGGGGCCCTGGG
This sequence comes from Mustela nigripes, assembly GCF_022355385.1. Taxonomy (NCBI): domain Eukaryota; kingdom Metazoa; phylum Chordata; class Mammalia; order Carnivora; family Mustelidae; genus Mustela; species Mustela nigripes. Next base: position 101,001,215 of record NC_081570.1, read on the forward strand.
TTGGACCTCTGCACTTTGGTCACCAGTGTCTATTGGATAACTGTGTTTTCAGACATAGTTATTAGCTTCGGTGTCTTGGGTTCTTTCTCCCAGAGTCATTTATTCTGATGACCAAAGGAGACAATACACGTGAGTAGCTTTTATAAGCTATGAAGACCTATTTTTAAATGGTGATTTTATTGATGTTGATGATAAACCTGAGTGATCTTACCGGCAGCAGAGGGAACTTAGTCCTAGAGAGAAGAGGCCCTGGGATTTCAGAAATTTTCTCTGACTGATGCCATTGGCAATGTTCCCACCCCTGAAAGATCTATGGAATCTGGAATGTGTGATGGTCCTCTGTACGCGGGTACGCCGGTGTGCTGATGGGGAAGGACAGTCCAAGCTAGAATGGGCTCCTTCCAGGAAAGTCCTGCTGTAGGCTGGTGCTCAATTGTTCCAACCCCTACTAATGGACTCACCTCAAAGTGACCAACGCTTACTCGGGAGAGGGTGCTGGGGGCTGGCAGGCCCACATGTCAGGCTTATCTGAGCAGCCCGAGGCAATTTCCCATTGACTCAACACCCACTCCACTGCCACCAGCAGCCCCTGACCCTCCAGCTTGGGGGAATAGCCGAGGGGTTGACAAGAAGTTCACCAAGTAGCCAGAAGTTTAGAAGGACAAGCCAGCATTCCCAGGAAGCCACAGCCCAGAGAAGTGAGGCAGCAGCTAAAAAGTGGCCCAAACCCAGACTCTGGAAGCTATTCCTTCTGTTTCCGAGGAGGATACACCCTTGTCTTTTTCACCCCAGCCTCCTATTCCGCCCTCCCCGAGTGCCACGAACCCTCAGGCAGGCTGAAGTTTGTGTTCGTAACGGAAGTCACAAGCAAAAAATGTTCATAGTCTACCGGTGTTGACTTATATTATTTTTTTATGTTACTTAAATGTGTGCCCACATAAAACTATGTATAAATGGCTAAATCATACAGGCCTAAAACTAAAGTAAATATACAGATTAAACATCATAGAAAGGATGCAACAGGCAAAGTCGGAAAAGTCCCACATGATGGAGGAGGTGTTCTTGCTGGAAGTTATTTGCCGCCCGTGCAATGAGGGCCACAGCTCAGGCTCGTCTGCATCTGGCCTGCCCTGTACGGCACCCCTGTAGGCTCCGTTGGAATAACTGCAAGGACTCGATGAACAAGCACATTATTTCCTCGTTGCATTGGCCTCTGTCCTTCACTTGTTTGTTTATGCCAATTAAAGTGTTGCCACTTGCTGCCCAATGTCAAGGACGACCTTGAACGCCACGGTCCTCGGTTATAAGGCAACATTAGATAATTCAGAACGTTAATTCCCCATAGCAGTGAATACAGTGAAGGTGACGATTCTCCAGGCCAATTTCAAGGACCTCTCTGGAGTATGGCCCCTGGTGGCCCTTTGATTCTGGACTTTGAGGCAGGAACAAGGCCTTGGTGAGACGGCAGATGGGGGTTTTGCTCCACACTGCCCCCTTGTGGTGTTCTCCACCACACCTTCTCTAATGTCTGCACCTTCCTGTGTGGTTCAGGAGAGGAAAGATCTCTGCTTCAATGGGTCAGGGGACAGAGGACAGCACCAGTGCAGTGTTAGCTGGACTTGAGCAAAAGGATAGGAATGGCGCCCGGGATAACTGAGGTCATGGTTCAGTCTGAGCTCTTTTTCTCGCGTGACCTTTCCTCCTAACGTGACCCAGTCACTCTGGAGGTTACCATGATTACAGTAGTAGCAAGTGGTGTGCACCCTGCGGGGGATGAGGGGGACGGGGGCGTGGCCTCCTGGCTTCCTCAGCTATCCTGGACCCCAGTACCCTGAACCTTCCCACCTCCCAGAGATGCAAGAGGGGGCAAGCCTGTACCAGTAGGCTTTGGATTCTCCAGCCCTGTCTCTGTCTATATTAAAGCATGGGCTGAGGTCCTGGGGGTGTCTGGAGCTTTCCAGGAGGGCTTCAGGAAAGGGGTCCTCAAAGATGTGAGAGCTGGAACTCTGTGCTCTTCACCACTCTGTCCCCTTTCAAGATGCCAGAATCCTACCCACTTGAGCAGCTCCAGCTAGAATGTACTTTGGAATCACACAGACCAACATTCAAATCCTAGTTCTACCACGTATGACTTGGGCCCAATTTTCCTAATGCCTGGGAGCCTCAGCTCATTCGTAAAGGCGGGAAGGATTGTGCCCTTTGCTCAGACCTGTGAGGAGAAAATAGGATCAAGTATCTAAGAAGCATGAGGCAGGACACTCATGGTGAGTTGAATTCTTCTGCAATGACTTCCCTGCATGTTCAGAAACTCCTGCTCCAGGCTCCCCAGTGCAAGGCGCCCCCTGCTATGGCCCTGCTGGGGGGTCTGTGTCACCCACCACCGGCTGCACCACACTGAGTGGCTGAACATGCCATCACTCTTCACCAAACAAGGACAAGCCTAGATTTTGTACCAAGATTTTTGTCCCCTCCACCCCCACCCCCCAAAGGACTTTCCCACGCCACAAGCTGCCGATTTGGTCCTTCTCGGGCATGTGTTGTGCTCTAGTCTGAAATTGCGGTAAAGCCAAAAGTTATTCTGAGGTTGTCTTTAGCCTCACAGCTATTTCGGGCTCCAGTTGCGACGTGGGGAGAGAAGCCAGCACTCTCTGCCTGTGTCTCAGCCACAACTTCCAAGATTGGTCCTATTATGCTCCTGACACCCTTGGATCCAAAATAGCCCCTGTGTGGGGCTGGCGACGGCAGCCAGCTTAGACGGAGCCGGGATGTGCCCGAGTTACCCATCCTGCAGCTGGGCTGAAGAGGGCTGCAGGGCTTGAGACCACACTCCAGAGAGGTGGCCAGGGCTACGCCTCCGTCCTGCAAGCTGGCAGGCTTTGGGGGTGGGGCTGGTCTGCTGGCACAGCAGCTTCCAATCCCATGGCTCACTTCTGCCTCCTGAGTTTTCAACCGGATGCTTGCTTGTGGACGGGAGGCGTTCATTCATTCATCTGGGCCACAGATACTCCTGAACACCTGTCGTAGGTGCAGCCGTGGACAAAACACACAGAAACCTCTTTCTCGGGGAGCTAGCATAGCTGTCACAAAAGCTGTCATCACAAACTGGCATGGACTTTGTTAGTCTGCAAAGCACTTTTCCGTATCTTTTCTTACTGGCAGATCCTCTTGAATACTCTGTTAACACAACAGGTAGTTTTGTACTTTCCTGTCTCCGTGTCATTCTGCCAGTACTTCTCTGAGTTAGACACCACTCCGTCTTACCGGCAAGGAGGCGAAGACCCGGGAAGGGTCCATAAATTGTGTGAGGTCTGCACAGCCGGTAAGGGGTGGAGCTGGGATCTGAACCGAGGTCAGTCTGGCTTTAGGGACCAAGCAAGATCTTAACCATTGTGCACAGAGAAGCTGCTGGCATCTGCTCACGGAGACTCAGGGAGATGCACAGGTGGCCAAAGGCAAGCTCTCTTGCATGGAACGATGTGACATCAAAGGTTGAGGGAATTTTGAGTTCACCCTAGGCAGGATTCCGTCTCCCTCAGCCCCAGTGGAGGGAACTGGATTCTGGTCCTGGATCCCTGGATCCCCCGAAACTGACAGCCTGGCGTGAGATTGGGGTGGGAAGCAAGCCAGGGTGTGTTGGTATCTTAACCAGAGAATGCCCAGCTGTTAAAGAAATTATCTGGAAATGTCCAGGAGGACATGGAGGGAGCTACCTAATGCCACAACAAGGCCAAGACGATACACATGTCCATGGCTTTGTGGCTTGGCTCTTCCTCTGTGAAGCTGCTCTTGTCCCAGGACACCAACCCTGTGACAATCCATAGCCTGTCATTTGGGTGGTTCTTGAGATCACGTCCCAGGAAGGGTCTGACCAGGCCACAAGAAGAGGACTGCCCACATGGCTCTCCCCGAGCCCTCCCTTAGCACGGATCTTCTCACTGGAGGGCCTGCAGCCAAGCCCAATGCACCTGTGGATTCCTCCATGCCCAGGTGTGCTCGGGCAGTTGGTCTTTACATCTCTCTTCCCTCTTAACCCAATAAAAGTCTATTTTCATCTACAATTCTTAGTTTAAGCCTAGGCCTCATCTAACTGGTGACCTGGGGGCTAAAATCATCCAACAGATTCTTTTTTTGGCCCAGAACAGGACTTTTTTTTTTTTTAAGGAAATCGTCCCGCCCAGCAACTACCGTGGGCCAAGGTGTATTAGGGACCTGAGATACACCAGAGAACAAAACAGACTGATCTCTGCCCTATGTGGGGAGGCACAGTGAGACACATCATAAACGCAAAAGCCGATAACATAGTAAATGTAGTGATAAATGCCATAGTGGAAGGTGAAGCAGGGAAGACGGGTGGAGAGTCCTGAGGGGCAATCTAAACAGGAGAGCCAGGAAGGCCTCCTTAAGAAGATGACCTTCCAGGAAACACTCTAGGGAGGCCAAGAATAAGCCATGTGGAGCTCTGCAGGGAAAAGTGTGCAGGCTGATGGAACAGCAAGCATGAAGTCCTAGAAGCAGCCTGTCATGTTTGATAAAATATTGGAGATTTTTATGATTATCTCTCTGGTCCTCAGAGGCATTTGAATTTGTGGCATTGCTATCAACTTATGTTGCTACTGGCCGTGGGAACTGCTCCTGTGACTCTGGCGTTGATTGGGGAAAAGCACAGTTAATAGAGGGAGAGCATGGTTAGTGCAAAGTATATAGAGAGCTGTGTTGACTTGCTCTTCTTGAGGGTGGGCTCCCTGAGGGCAGGGGCCAAGTCCCCAGGCCCGGGCCTGATGGATGCCCTCTCTCACTGTTCACAAATGCATGTTTGTACACATAAAGGCAGCGGTCCTGGACTGTAGAGGCTGGGAGATAGGAAGGAATGATGGTGGAGAGGGGTAGGCTTGAAATGAGCCCCACGCAGGAGGAAGCTCTGCCTAAGGGCCCCGCGATTCGAGCTGCGCTGATGATTCTGGGCAAACGGCTGGTGGCTTTAAAGGGAGTTTTGTTTCCAGCTCATTAGAAACAGTCAGTTGGTTTAACTGCAAGCCTAGCTCTTAATGTGATGCTCATCTAAGCAGATTGGAGACATTTTTGCCAGAGTTGCTATTTTAGCAGGCAACAATTTGTGTGCCCACCAGGAAACCAGGTTTGCTATGAAAATAGAGACTTCCCCCGGCATCTTGTGTTCAGGAGCCGGCAGTAGCTGGCTTTCCATTTGAGCCGCTTCTTGTATAGGAAACAAGGCCATAAACCGGGGGTGGAACAGGGAGGGGTCAACAGCTGCCCAGGTGGGCGCTGTTTGCAGAAGCGGGAAAAGTAGGAAGGAGAACACTCTGGTTGGGCTCTCATGCCAACTAGGGTAATACTACCTGCCTCGCCCTGTTAAGGGCAGGATCCCGCAAGAAGGCCTGTGAAAAGGGGCCTGCCCGTCGTCCCTTCTGTCTTTCTTGGAGACTCATCTTCTTCATTTACTAGGTCAGGCTGGAGAAAGGTTTCCTCTCTGTGAGATGGAAGCCCCCGGATGCATAAGGACAGAAAGAAGAAATCCAGCAAAAAGCCGCAGTGGGTACCTGGGACTCTCAGATCCGCAGGGCTAGTCACCCGAACACCAGTCTACAGATGAGACCCGGTACGGGAGCCACAGTTGGCCACCGCCGTTCCCAGGGCACCGTCATGGTGCTCCACTCACCTCCAGCTTGCTCCGCAAGCTCAGGGATACAGTGAAACAAGACACAGAGCACAGTCCCCAGGCGTCAAGTGTGCACCTACCAGAGACGGGAAGCCCGAGTCACAGCTGGCAGGCAGATGTGCGTGAGAGCTGCTCACACTTTCTGACCTCTCAATGTTCCGCTTGTTTGCAAAACAAGAATTGGGCACATTCGGGGTTCACATTTCCTGGGCAATTTTGGTTGCAAATAATCAGAACCTCATCTCAGCCAAAAGAGGCATTCATTCCTACCAGAACCCTAACAAGTGTGGAATAATCAAATCAGGACACAAACTTGGATGTGGCTAGGAGAAGAGACTCAGAGGCCACCTGACTCTCTATTCTTCCTTTGCCTGTTTATCTCTGCCAATCTCACTGCACCTGCTCATCTCTGGCTGTCTGGGAACATAACTGGCAATAGCTTTCCCCATGGGAGGGAATTTGATCTCCACTTTCTTGATTCGGAGTTAAAAATTCCCAGGAGAGAAGTTCATTGGCTTGGCTGGAGTCAGGGCCCTTCCCCAGGTCAGTGGGCCGTGGCCAGAGGGTGGGGTCATGCCAGAAGCAGGACACTGTCTGGGGGCTTGCCTGGGGGGCTGAGAGCTGGACATCCATGATTCGTACCTACTGTGTAATCCTGGACACTTTAAACGTTTAGTCTCAGTGGCCACCCCAGGGTGTTGACGCTGCTGTCATCTTTTAGTGGGGTTCAAGCCACATGCTTGGGTGACTGGAGGTAGGACGGGGGTGGGGGCTTCCCGAGAGCGAAGGGGGGTGTGGGGCTTTCCCACAAACGGACACCACATCAAGTCCCTGCTGTCCTCACCCATCCACCCCCTATAATGTCACAGAGGTGTCTGTGAGGGTTATTCCTGCAGAGTGAGCAGGGGACCTGGGTGGGGGCTCCCATCTCAGACATTCTGGCTGAGCATCTTTCCCATCCTTCCTTTTCTCCCCTACCGTCAGGGCCTTGCTTGAGAAGAAGACACCGATCCTGGCTCTACAGGTGCGGGGCGGGGGGGGCGGGAGGAGTTTCTGGAATGATTCTAGGGTCTCTCATGATCCAAGGAGGCTGTGGGAAGGGGAGAAGCAGGGCAGCGGGAGGGCTCCACAGCAGGAGCTCACACACTTGGACATCATGGTGCTCCCCAAAACCCAACTCAGCATTAATGGCTGCAGACCCCCAGACCCCTCAGGCTTGCAGTTCCCAGTGCCGGGACAAACTGGTCTCAGTTTGGTTCAGTTATATGTGCCCTGAATGAACCAACAAGAGACATTCATTTTTTAACACCTCCCTCAACAAAGTTATTGTAAGTAACAATCATGAAATATGGATAATAATAATGATGACAGTGCGAGAAAAGAAGTACAGTGAAAGAGTTTACTATTGAACTTTGTATATCCAGTCATACCAATGAAAGTGAATGAAAAAGTAAGGTATAAAATAAAATAACTATTGCAGTATAATGAAGGAAAAAAGTCATGAAATTACTCTTTTTTTACATTAATGTATTCTTTGCAAAAAAAAAGGGAAATAAATTTACACTTGCATATTGGGCTGTCACAGTAATGAATAGTATCATTTCAGTGTTAGTTTTTAAGTTGTAACTTTGGTGAACTTATAACTTGGTTAAAATTAACCTTTGCATATTCATGTTCTATAGGTGATATAAGATTTCTTCATCCATCTTTGCTCATGGTTGACTGAATAATATTTTTCCTTAACATCAATTTAAAGTATTTTCTTCCATGTGAAGTAACATATAAGTAAATAGGGAAAGTTATAAATGTAAGGATAAATTTAGCAGAGATTCACTAGAATCCTATTCCCCAATAAATTCTAGAAATTGCAATACCATCCACATCTTTGTGTCTTAGTTATTGATACTAGTAGCTCTCGAAAGTTGACATGGTTGGAAATCTTCTAGTAAAACAGAAGAGTCATTGTACACCTTAATTATGTTTAGTTACAACTTCCAAAGTTTCTGTTCTATAAAATATTAATGTCTGAACAATAGTCAACATTGACGTTACTCAACCCATCGCTTTAGATCAAATGTCCGGGTTTTGGTGGTAATGGTCAAGGTGTCCCGCACTGCCCTTTTGATTCCACTGGTTAGTATAAGCCAGCATCTTCTGTCATTTCTCCTGGCATTCACAAAATGACACAATGAAAGTAATGTGACTTCTGTTTCTCCATTTTTGTTAGCACTATCCGATTACTGCTTCTATCGAATCGACTGTTGGGATGCAGGAATATGTAAGACCACAGACGTTAGGCTTCTGAACTGAGCTTGAAGGACTTCGGATCATTAGGAATTTACTTGAACGCGTGTGGCTTGAGTCCGTGTGTGCTGGGCCGGGACTGTGCAGCTGGGCGCTCTCCAAGTTAACTCCCATGTAGAAGGCAAGTTATAAAGGATAGCAAATGAAAAGGTGTTAATTTGAAGCTTGCATACATTTGATGAGAATTCAAACGTAAGCAATTGTTTAGGACTGAGACCAACAGAAGATTTTTTCAGGAAGGAGTACTTTATCACTGACATGGCTTCGCATTGCTGACACACGGTGATAATAAAAAGCAGATTGACTTCTATTTGGTTTTATTATTGTTTTTAAATTCTCTACAAGCTTCCTTATTGCCTGAACCCAGGGTAGATGGTCCCCCTTGCCCCGCAGTTGGTTCACCGCTGCACCCAGTTATTGTGGTGGTGGTGGTCGTGGGGGTGGTGGGAAGAAGCTCATGTAATGAAATAGACAAAGACTTCACAGGCCCGCCCTGGGTTTCAAGGGCTGTACTCAGAGCAGGGGGCACTGCTGTGGCTCAAGCGGCTGCTCCACGTGGTGTCCATTATATTCTCCTTTTCGGTTGCTTAGCATACACACACACACAAACACACCCCATACACTTCATCCAATGTAACCAAGATGCTCCCGCCCAGCATGACTGATGTGTGCCCACATACAACCACAAATGCAATGGGCTCTAATTCCAAGTCATATCAGCTACCGCATCCAAGATGGTAGCGTGAAGCCATTGTTCTCTGAGTCTAGATGGCCGAGTGATCTCCATTCCTCCTGTAGTTATACTGAGATGCCATCTGATATCCATCAGGCTTTGGATTACTTACCAAACAAAACCACTAATAACACACCCTATCCTCAAAGTCAATGCTAACACAATTTCTCCCATCTTAATGATATTCTTTAGCCAATCCCTGTGTATGACTGCTTTCTTCTCTCTAATGATCCTGCACAATTCCCTCCAGGCTGTGCTGAGTTCAGATGCTGGCCACAGAGTGGGCATTATTGAGTGGTGCAGCCCAGTATGGTGGATGGCTAGTTTTCTCTGGTTGGTGGGGGTCAGGGTGCAGTGAGAAATGTTTTCAGAGGGGCTTGAAGGTTTAGGGTTCCCGCCTCCCTCAGCTCCTCCCATAGATCATAATTCCCCCTACCAGGATTCCTCTCTTTCCTGACCATGCTGTACACACATAAAACCTAGTGAGTTTGTAAGCACAAGGGCAGGTCTAATTCCTGAAATATCAAGTTCTTGATATTTAGTTCTTGATGTTTTAGTGATCTTGTGCCAGTAGCTCGTGGGATCATATTAGGCCCTTAACCTTGAATATATGCCTCTAGGAAAGATTTCTGGGATGGAGTTAGCTGTTCTCTTACATGGGTTACCCCAAAACACTCAGAGCCAACCACCTGACTCTGAGGTCTCAGCCTTTCTCATCTCTGTTAAACTGCCTTTTTTTTTTTTTAAAAGATTTTATTTATTTTATTTGACAGAGATTACAAGTAGGAAGAGAGGCAGGTAGAGAGAGAGAGAGGAGGTAGCAGGCTTCCTGCTGAGCAGAGAGCCCGATGCGGGGCTCGATCCCAGGACCCTGGGACCATGACCTGAGCCGAAGGCAGAGGCTCCAACCCACTGAGCCACCCAGGCGCCCCTCTGTTAAACTGCTTTATGGTGGCCTATTGGGTCCCCTTTAACCCTAGTGCTGGTCAAGTCCCAGGTGACCACAAGAAACACATTGATTTCACTTTTTACCAAGGTTACTGATCTCCAGTCTTGGAATAAAAATTATTATTGCCTTCACTATCACCCCAACCCAAAGACTTGTTACATTTTCCTTGAAGATCTGGAATTTGCAATATGCTCTCTAGAACCAACTAATGAATTATTTAATCTCATTATTTGAATAACCTCAGATACCACCTCTAGTGGATTTTTAGCAAAACTAAAGGGAAGAAGACATTTATGAGAAGAATACTGGGATATTCTTCCAATAAATGTCAGCCATAGAAGGTGACTATTGAATAAACAGTTCAGCTGTGGGGAGGGGAGAAAACCAGGGTACACAGAAGGTCTCCGCAGCAAGGATCTGTGGCTTCTCTGGAATCCTTCTATTCATGAGCAGCAGCAAACTGAAGCTCAGCATGTCTCAGGGAGAATCAAAAATTGGCTGAGCTCAAAACTGGTGTCTGACTATGTCAGGGGCAGAATTGTGTGGTCCAGACAAGACCAGTGGAGGGTGGAGATTGGGCGATATGCAGGTGCTGTACCCAGAGGAGGGTGGTTCTTGTGAGAGAGGCAGCCACCACTTGGGTTTTAGGGATGGGGGAGTGCGTATCTTCCATTTCCTTCATTAACCCTCATCCTGCCGTGGGTCCCACTCTCTATACATACTGGGGTCGATTCAACAGTGTTGACCAACTGATGAAAAGGTGCTATTAGCTAAACACAGGCTATAGAAGAGTTTCAAGACCAATGGATCTCTGGCTAGGAAGACAGTGGGGATTTGGAAAGAGAGAGAAGAAAACGAGGCGATGATTCTAGTCCAGACAAGAGAATTCAGAAGAAAAGCACGACTCTGTGTGACTCTGAGCCTTTCGCTGGTATCCGTAGCTTCCAAAAAGCCCTCCCCTCCCTGAATGTTAGCTCCTACTGTCTCTGTTGTTCATTTGATTCCAAGCATGGATACTCTGCCTTGCTCGGTACATTTCTGCATGTAAGCTCCGTATCCCAAACCACACAAATCAGAAGCCCCAAGGACAGAACGCATGTCCTACAGGTTTTTTGCATTTCTGGTTATCAAGCCTGTTGCCCCCTCACACACACAATATGCAGTGACTATCTCTTCATGATCACAATTGCCATAAGCATGACCAGGACAAATAATACTGCAAATTTTTCTGTCTAAGCATATCTTTTGCTGGTTTTTTTTCTAACATTAAATTAATACTATGGCAATGACTAGGCCTGAAATTGATATTCCACTTAGGACCAGATTTAAGTAATGAAATAAGCAGGGTTTGGTTCATTTTTCACTCACCGTAGTCATAATCAATGCTTAATTAGTTGCTGATTTTCTTTCAAGCTCAAGCAGCTTACATATTGCTAGCTTTTTTTTTTTTTAAGAGAGATTAGAGTGGGGGAAGGGCACAGGGAGAGGGAGAATCTCAAGCAGGCTCCATGCCCAGTGTGGAATGTGATGCAAGCTTTGTTCTCATGACCCTGAGATCATGACTAGAGCCGAAATCAAGAGTTGGATGCTTAACAGACTGAGCCATCCAGGCACCCCTACGTATTTCTAATTCTACATGAGACAGTGTCTATAAGAAATCTAACAAGCTGTCTCACACATAGTAGGCACTCAATAAATATAAACTAAAATACACTGGTGATAAAAATCATTCACCTTGAATAACTTTTAGGCCAAACCTTCCAAGTAAGGCCCATCAGAGTTTTTTGACATCATGATTCTCAAAACCCTTACAGGAAACTTGTATTTATCCCAGAGGGTGTCAGAGGGCTGAGGCTGGGGGACCCGGTAGTCAGATCTCCCCAGAGAGGTTTTCTTCCTGATCTTTCTCCTCCCGTCACCTCTTGCCTTCCCCATTTGGAGACTCTCTCAGATCTACATTATCTCTCAGGGCTTCTCTGTGGAAAAATGTGTTGAGATCACTTAGCCTTGGCTTTTTTTCTTTTCTTTTTCTAGACAAGAAAAGCTATATGCTTGGGATTGATCTGGCAAAGGACTTCTTTGGCCTCTTCTTTGCTGTCAGACAAAAGCAAAACTGGAAGAGGAAAATCACATCGCAGGCCATCAAAACAGTCTCCTGGCCGTGTTAAGAGCCCAGCTCGTAGTTTCTGTTGCTCCCAGACTTCTCCTTGAAGCTTGCTCTGCTTAGAAGAGTCCTGGCAGATTTAGAGGAGGCCACAGCATGTGTTTTGACAAAGGCAGCACATTTTCAAGAGGAAGACTCAAGAAGCTTGGGCTCCAGGGCTGGTGTCTCGGCTCGATGTCATGCTACGACTTACTAGCTGTATCCCTTCTCCACCTCAGTTCTCTGTCTGTAAATGCAGGCAATAATTGTTTATATCTTACAGGTTGTTAAGAATTAAATGAGCACTTGACACATAATAAAGTACTTAATAGATATTAGTTCTCATTATTTTTACTGGGCTCCTGATTTGGGGAATCATCATTAGCCAGCCTGAGTGAGTGTGAGTGTCATAGCACACATATAGATTCCCACACACTATGTAATGTTTTTGTTGTGGGTCTGCCCCAGTCTTCAAGGTGGGTATTTACTCTGTTTTATTCAGTACTGGGTCGTTGTACCTGAAACAATGCTGGGTCTCGTAGGTACCCCAAAACGTTATTTGAGTAAATGTTGAAGGAAATCCGTAAACACAGATATGTGTGCACACACATCTATATACACAATCTTACACACACACACACACACACACACACACACAAATACACACTGGAATACACTGGAATACACACATTGGAATAGAAAGCATTTTCTTTCCAGAAATCTTGCTATTAGACCAGAGGAGGACAAGCTAGCAAAGGAGATCGTGACTAAGGTTGGGTTAACACAGTCTGATTTCAGAAACTATTCTAGTATACAAACTGGGGTTTTAAGAGAAGAGGTTAACACACCAACATTGCAGGAATCAAACACAAGGAAGTGGGAAGTAGTCCCAAGCAAGGAGATACTGCAGAGGAAGAGAGAGAGGGAGCGGCCAGGTGTCCCTGCCTCCTGCCTCCGGAAGAGGCTGCCCTGGGTTCTCAGGGCTTTGCCAAGGTGGGTCTGCTTCCTTTCCAGGGCTTCCTCTGGACCACGGGCCTAGAGAAGCAGTGGTGGGTTCCCTCCAGCCATCCTAAATTGTTCTTCTATTTAGGTCAGTTTGCTCAGTTTCCCAGAGCTCTGGGGATTTCTTTAAAGGACAGTTCCTGGGCATTTTAAGGGCTTTGCTGAGTCACCACGTAAGAACTTTCCTGCAAAGAAGTCTGAGACTCCACTGACTGAGGCAGCAGGCCGCAGTTCCACAACGGCAGTGACAAGGCAGATGATCTCGAGGATGTTCTGTGTTTAGGGTCTGGGAAAGAACCCAGGTATTCCTGGCAGGGGAAGCTGCCCACTGCCCATTGGGTGCAGACCTCTCTCCATGTGCTTTTCTCCTGGGACTCACAGGCTCCCGTGACCTCCTGCTGGGGGACTCCCCCGTCCTGCTCAACTTCTCCTGGGACTTTCAGAAGAACAGATCCCACTCTCCTCTTCCACTTTTCCATCCCAATGTCCCTGGAAACAGTCCAAACATGAGTGTTCAAATCAAAGGATGTGAGGGGCCGGTGTGGATCATGTCTTGGGTTATCTGCTCTCTGGAGAAGCTCAGGGACCCACAAGAGTGACACTCAGGAATCACGTCCTAAAGCCATGGGTCCTGCAAAAGATTAGCCCTCCTCATTTGGAAATTTTCAAGGTTCGGGGGCGTAATTTCACTAGTTTGGCAAATCAAAGATGTAGAAAGAGACTTCTTTATCTGTTTATCCACAATAGACTATTTCAGCAGCAAGCTTCCATACAGCAACAATTAATGAGCCAATTGCGAATGAGGTTATCTAGATAGAAACAGTGAGCCTTCGGAATGAACTCCATTTAAGCATTCATTGGTCAAAAATGTAGTGAGAGCTTGCTAAGTGGGAGACGGTGGGGCAGGTGGGAATGCTGAGGTCAGTTGGAAAGGACAGGTGTCGATTTTACCGTGCACCGTGTTGATCTTTGCAAGTAATCTTCGCAACCCGGAATCTTAGCTGGGTATATGACTTCCTAGCTGTTCCTGCACAGGATGGTGGAAGAATCAGACGCTAAGGGTTGGCAAACATTTCCCAGCTTCCCTTGCAGGTAGGTAAGGCTGAGACTCTGGACTAGTCGATAGGATTTGAATGAAAGTGGTATGTGCGACTTTGGGGTGAAGTCCATACTAGGGGAGCTGTTTCTTCTCTGCTCTGCCTTCCTGGGAACTGGAAATAGATGTGGTTGTGAGACTAGCAAATACACCTTTGTTCATCTGGGCAACGTTAAAGCGGTGAGACCAAAGGAACCCGAGTCCCTAGCTGGCTGCGGAGAACCGTCTCCTACCTCCACCACCTGCCCACTGATGGGTCATTTTATGAGAGGACGAAAACTTCTATCTTACTTGAATTCTTCTGTCTGAATGTCTCTCTGCTACATAAGCTGTTTTTACAGTTTTAATATAGTGAATAAGAAATCTGTGCCAAGGATGAAAAAAATGAAGAGGTTAAACAAACTTTCTAAAATCGCTGAAGTACTATATGGTCCTTTTCACCCAGACTCGGACTCCGGTGTGATGCATTGGGCTTCCTCATGCTGTCTTCCCTAAAATCAGCAGAGAGTAGACGCTGTGAAGTCCCTTGGGCTTCTCAAGAAAAGGAGTTGTACTGTAGGGATTTTTAGGGGTTTATCTGGCAAAAAGCTTGTCAGAAAAGGGGGAGACTTGAACATTTACTGAATAGTGCTATATGCACCCCAATGTGCACTTCACATATGATGTTGCCTCAGGGATGCAGATGTCGCTCCCCAAATATGCACAGTCTGAGACGACTTGTCCTGAACTGACAGTAAGTTCCACATGAGAGAGCAGAAGCCTGGTGGGTGCTGAGGAGGGAGAGGGGGGTGTCGGACCACACTGGGTCAGGCAGAACTTCCAGGAAGAGTTGGCCCTGGGCGTTGGATCTCGCAGAATAGGCTGTGTCTGCGGAAAGGATGTGGCAAGTAGGGAGCGTGGCAGGAGCAGGGGACAAGGACCAGGGGAGCAGCAGCAGCAACGGCAGGAACAGAAGGTCCGTGAGGCGTTGGTAACCATGGGAAGCCTGGCTCCGCTCAGGCAGGGCTTTGAGGAGCGGAGTTCAGACTTCACTAGAGAAGTGGCATCAGTTCTAGTGAAGGGAAACTCGCTAGAGGAAACTCACCTAACGTGGTGTGTCAGCTATATTCAAATTTCAAACACTGAAAAAAGAAAAAAAAAAAAAAAAGTCCAGACATCCAGTGTCGAATTCAGAATAAAATGATGGAAACATCAGAGACTCAGAGGCTGACTATTTCCTGAGCCACTCCGGGGCCCCAGGCGCTGGCTCCAGACGCGTGTGTCAGTAACCTGGACACTCCGTGGAGGACAGACAGGAAACCGGGAGGCCGCCGAGGAGGCTAAGTCGGGGAGCGGCAGCAGGAGCGAAGCGGTGGGATGGGGGGAAGCTGCGTGGGGAAGGCAGCACAGACGGTGCTTGGCAGCCCGCTGGGTGTGGGAGGTGAGGGACAGAGAGGAACCCAAGATAACTTGGAGGTTTGTTTTCGTCTGGAAGCTTGAAGGGAAGAGCATTTCTTAAAGATATTCTGACCTTTTTTTTTTTTTTTTCTTGATTAGTACAGTGGGTGTGTTCTACAAAGAACTGAAAAGACCTCCCTTTTCTGAGCAATATCCCTTTACCATGAGAAGGCACCAGAGGACTGGTGGCGGCATCCTGCGTTTCTCTGGGGACGAGTGCCATGGTGGGGACTTAGGATTATGGATTATGTTTTTTTTAACTATCAGATAGCTTTGTAATCTGTCATCTCACCCAAAGTTTGCCAAGACCTGCGGAATCTTGGGTATCTCAGGAATCAGGGAGCAGGCTGTCTGTACACCCACAGCAAGGACGGGCTCCCTACACACTCACTTGGCATGCTTCTCAGATTCAGGGCCGCCAGAAGTGAGCCGTCCTCCTCTGTCTGGCTTCCTCATCCTTCACTTTCCCTCTGGTATCTTCAGTTGCCTTGTGTCACAGGACACCTAGAAGTAGTTGGGGAGTGTTCAACTCTGACAGGAAAGCCAAATCTATCCAGTCACATATAAACGCGAGCTGGTGAATGAAGAGTTTCAGGCTCCTGGTACCTCAGTTTCCTTCTGTATAAAATAGAAGTGACCATTGCCCCTCTTGTAGGATTCTCGGGAGGACCGAGTTATGTAAAACCCTCAGAATGGTGCCTGGCACAAAAAGATTGCCATGCAGGTGTTACCCTTGGGCAGGTGTCAAAGGAGGGGAAACCGAGACTCAGAGAAGCTTAGTAACATTTCCCAAGTCATCCAATTGAATTTCATGCCACCTTGCTGAGGCATGCATCGGAAGTTAGGCATATCTGATATCACAAGCTTCTAAGCCCACACACTTTCCACTATGCCACCTCCTCCTTATAGAGAGCCTAGGATCGGTACAGTAACTGCCTCCTCAGCACAACTCCCTCAGAGAGGGAGACCTGGAGGCAAGAGCCAAATCTTGTTCACCGTCCTTCCTTCTGGAGCTCCAGAGAATATATCCAGTGGGATCAGGAATTTGTCACTAGACAAGGTACAGCCTTCCTAACTGGCTTTTCTCCTTGCACTCCTAGCAGCCAGAGCGATCTGTTAAAATGTAAGTCAGGACAAGGGAGCAAAGGCAATTCAATGGAGCAAAGGTAGTCTCTGCAACAAAAGGATATCCATATGCAGAAAATGAATCTAGACACAGGTCTCAGACCCTTCACAAAAAGAAACTCAAAATGGGGGCGCCTGGGTGGCTCAGATGGTTAAGCATCTGCCTTCGGCTCGGGTCATGATCTCAGGGTTGTGGGATCGAGTCCCCATGTCAGGCTCCAGGCTCAGCAGGGAGTCTGCTTCTCCTTCTGCCTCTTCCCCTGCTTGTGTGCTCTCTCTCTTTCTAAAGAATAAATAAAATATTTTAAATAAAAAAAAATTTTTAATATACTGAAAATAGATCATAGACCTGAATGTAAAATGTGAAACTATAAAACTCCCAGAACATAAGCGAGGAGGAGGCCTAGCAGAACTCGGGTATGATGATGTCTTTTAGATATAACACAATGGACATCATCTTTAATAATTAATCCACTGGAGTAAAATTAAGAACTTCTGCTCCATGGATAATGTCCAAAGAATTAGAAGACAAGCCTCAGACTGGGATAAAATATTGCAAAGCTATATCAGATAAAAGACTGCTCTCCAAAATATACAAAAACTCTTCAAACTCAACAACAAGAAAATAACCCGATTAAAACTGGGCCAAAGACCTAAATAGACGTTCACCAAAGAAAAGGAAATGGCACATGAAAGAAGCACAGGAAAATATGTTTCATATCAAAGGTCTGGAGGCAGATGCAAATTAAGGCAACATTGATATACTACGACATATATATTAGAATGACCAAAATCCCGAACATGGACAACGCCAAATGCTGGCAAGGATTTGGAGCAACAGGAACGCTGGTTGCTGTGGGAATTCAGTCATGGCTGATAGGAATGTGAATTGGTACAGCTACTTCGGAAAGCAGTGGGGGGGGTTCTTCTAAAACTAAACACGCCCTCACCATATGATCTTCCAGTAGCAGTCTTCGGCTTTCACCCAAAGGAGCTGAGAGATTATATCCAGACAAAAGCCTACACATACATGTTTATAGCAGCTTCACTCATGATTGCCCAAACCTGGAGGCAACAGCAATGTCCCTCAGTAGGTGAATGGATAAATAAACTGGGACACATCCAGACAACGAAACATGTAGCTCTAAAAAGAAATGAATTATCAAGCCATGAATGGTTGGGGAGAAATCTTAGATGCATATTATTAAGTGAAAGAAGCCAATTGGAAAAGGCTGCATACGGTCTGATTCCAACCATATGACATTCTGGAAAAGGCCAAACTATGGAAATAGAAACAATAGAAAGATCAGTGGTGGGGGGTAGCGTGATGAAGAGGCAGAGCACAGAGGATTTTAAGGGCAGGGAAAACACTCTGTATGACCCCGTGTTGATGGGCATGTGTCATTATACATTTGCTCAAATCCATAGAATATACAAAAGCATGAGTGAACCCTAAAGTAAACCATAGGTTTTCCGGTGATTAAGTGTCAATGTAGGTTCATCCGTGGTGATGCCTGTGCCCTCTGAGAAGTGGAGGTAACACGGCAGGCTGTATATGTAGGGGTAAGGGAAGACGGGAAATCCTGGTCTCTTCCTTTCAATTTTGTTGTCAAAGTAAACCTGCTCTAAAAAAATAAAGTCTTTGTAAAAATGTAAATCAGCTCCTGTCACTCTTTGGCTCCAAACCCTCCAGTCATTTCCTATCACACTCAGAATGAAACCCAGCTTCCAGATTATGATGTGCTGGGCTCTCAGGACACGTTGCCTGGCTTCCTGTCCACCTTACCTCTTCCCCTGGCTCTTGCCAAAGTGGCCTCCTCCAGTCCTTGACCTCAGCACTTCATCTCATCTCATCCTTCTGCTTTCCCTGGATCTTTCCATGTCATTCCCTCATTTCACCCAGGAGGCCTCTGCTCTGATGCCACATTCTGCAAGACACGTTTCCTGAACCCCCAAGGGGCTGTCTTACCCTTTACCAGCCTTTCCTTATCAGCCAGTCAGAGCCAGTATTGCCCAATAGCTCAAGAGCAGGTTTTGTTGTGGCTGGACCTGTGGAAGATCCTGGGGTCCTAGGGTAAGTCTTGGTGTGACAGGGCGAGGGGCAGCAGCTGGAAGACCACTTAGGGTAGCAGCTATTTGCCGATTGGTAGAGATGTCTTTCAGTATTTTAATCAGTGTGGCGACATCAGTCCATACCACACGGTACCACTGGGGCATAGTGCTGGGTCAGGCAGAGAGTAAGCCCTTGAGAAATAATTGCTTCATTAAGTAAAGAAAGAAGAATGGACAGGGCAACACTTTGGGGTAAGAAAGTGAAAACAGTTAGCTTGTAGCATGGGGGAGGACGGTAGAGAGGGGCTCCAGGTTGGGATATGACATTAGAAGCTGGGGGGACTGGAGAGGGACCGGCGTCCTCCTCTCTGGGAGCTTCCTCTTTTTGTCTACTGCAGAGAAAAGGGTTCTGCTCTTGTGTCCTCCACCGAAGTTGCTCCCCTGGTCTGCCATGCCTGCTGCTGACTTTGCCCTTGGATTGACCTGCTCCCCCTGGAATCTGGTTCAGCTCCATAGCTGGCTGTGCCCTCCACGCGGGTGGTAGCAGAAGGAAGATGTGGGGGACAGCACCCCTCGGCCTGCTCTGCCTGTCTTCCTCACATCCCCATCCAAGGCTCTGGAGGCATTTCAGAGTGTCCACAGGGTCCTGTGCCTGTTTGGAAGAAACTATTCTCTTGGTTTTATGCTCTGTTGTTGCATTCTGAAATTCTTCATTACTTTGAAACGAGGGGCCCTGCATTTTCATTTCACATGGGGCCCTGCTAATCATGCAGCTGGAACCAAGGGTCCTACTTCCATAAAACAAGAAACCAGCCTGCTTGAGTTGAACCCCACCCACAGACAGACAAACATTTCTCTTCATGGCAGGCAATGGCTTAGCCCGGGGCTGGCCTGTGTAGCAAAAGGGGACCCATTACCCAGCTTTATGCCTTCAGGTGGTCACAGAAAATTAGGCAGGTAAGTTTTAAAGAGCTGCTTTTGATAATTCAGGCTGAACTCTTCATTTCATTTCTCCCTGAGCAGAAAGGACCAGTGACAGGATTGATGATTCTCTGGTGGAACAGGCTGTCCCGGAGGTCTGGGAAGATAGCATGCATATGGGGAGTGGCGCGTGCACGTGCACACACAGGCACCCCGGATTGGCTTCTTGCTTTCACATACTGGTTTGTTGATTTGTTGCTAATTAGCCAGAGTCATCCTGACAACTGAATTCTGGCTTCCCAGGCTCTGGAAGCCCAAAACGTTTGTTCAGACACTTGATTTTGCCCCCACTGGCCCTCAAGTGAGGTAGGAGAGAGAAGACTGAGCTTAAGGCTGGGGCTGGGCCAAATTCCAGTTGTTTCGACTTCTTGTGTTTTTGTGGGGACTGTGCAGCCCCTGGGAGCAAGGTCTGTGTTCCAGGTGTCTCCATATACCTTGCACCAGGCACAGTGCCTTGAAAATAGCATGGCTCAATCAAGGTTATTGCTAAACCAATTAATGAAGCCACGGGCCTATCCAACAGCGGCTCCTGGTCTCTTGCCATGTGGCAGGCAGGCTTTGGAGGCACAACCTGGAGGAGGATTCCTCCGCCTCCGGGCTCCGGACTGTGACCTTTTGCCACCTCAAACTCAACATGCCCAAATGTGAGTTCATGCCCCTTGGCCAAGTCTAGCTCCCAACCCGAGTTCCCCAATGCGTGGACGGCACCATTGTTCAGAGAGGCGTCACAGAGCAGGGACCGAGAACACGGGAGACAAACTGCCCGCATGTGGGTGCTGGCCGAGACCCTCAGGTGAGTGCATTACTCTGTGCCTCAGTTTCCTCAGAGTTGTGGGGATTGAATGAGCTGATGCACGTAGAATATTATTATTACTACCCATGCAGGTCTTCAAGACAGAAAACCAGGAATCAGGTTTGATACCTGCTTCTCCTCCAGTTTGCACCCCAGTCCTGGTTCTATGACCTGCTTAGTGGTTGAAGAATCCATTCTCTGCTCTCTCTCTCTCTCTCTTTATCATCGAAGTCCTGGTCCAAGCCACTGTCCTCTCTCAGTGGACCACTACAATTGTCCACAGTTGGTCTTTCTACTTCCTCTGCTCTATTCTGTTCTCTACACTATGCAGCTAAATTAATCTTTCCAAAATGTTGGTCTGATCATGTCGCCGTGCCCACAAGATCTTCAGGGTCTCCAGACTCCACACGTTCCACACCTGCCTTCGCCCTCTGCTCTACCAATGGGCGCCATTGGCAATTTCAGCCAGATCACTCTTGGTCCCGGGGGACTGTACTATGCATTGTACAATGCTAAGGACATCTCCGGTTTCTACCCACTAGATGCCTGTGGCAACTCTCACCTCAAGTCGTGACAAAAACATATTTCTGGACAGGGCCAGATGTTGTTCCCTGGGGGACAAAAATCCCCCCCCCCCCCCCCAGAGAACCTTTGCTGTAAAGCACTGTCTTCCTTCCTGGAATGAAGGATCAGGCTGCTCCTTCTGCCTACTCTGTCTATCCCTTCTGGGTCTCAGAATATCTGTTCCACCATCATCTCCTTAGAGGAAGCTTTTCTGTGACTCCTGCTTTCAGGGTCTCCCTATTATAAGTTCTCCTAACATTGGGCACTACTCCTGCGTGGTACTTACCTAAGCTCAAAACAAGTGGTTACCAACAGAGTTGTATTTATGCTTTTCCTTGTATGATGATGGTTTGATTGACAACTGTCTGACCCAACAGACTACAGGGCCCATGTGGGCGGGTTCTGGGCTTGTTTTCATCCTCACCATAACCCTAAGATATGGCGCCTGACTTCACAGAGCTGCTTTCTAGGTTGGAGAAAGGCAAGTAAACAAGCAAATTCCACACGCCATTTTGTGGTGAAGTAATCACACAGTGGGAGCACACAGAGCACCTAACACAGTCTTAGGAAGGTCAGCAGGGCTCCTGGAGGAGGTGGCATCCTGGACCCTGCCAGGAGATCGGAAAGGTGTTTCAGAGTTAAGTGAATGAGGGAGAGAAGAGAAACTGGGAGAGTCTTGGGCTCCCGGGGGAAAGATCAGCTGGGGCAAAGATAGAGAAGTAAGACTGCATGGCCCTCAAGTCCCTCCTTCTCCAACTCTTCTGTCATCTTCTTTTTCATCCGGATCTATGAGGCTTCCTGGAAGCGGTGTGAGGGGAGGAAAGGATGAGCCCTGCAGTCTCCCCAGGAGGGCACCATCCATCCCCGTTGGCCCAGGCCTGCCTCCCTAAGGCCAGGCCTTAGGATAGCAGGTCCCCAATCCTAGGAAACTGCTGGTCCCTGAAGGAACCAGATAGTGGCTCATGGCACTCTGGGTTCATTCGTGGCCATACCAGCCCCCCTGGAGTGAGCAACAGGACATCTGCCCATCTTGGGATGACCTCTTGACACCTGGGCCTGAGTCCCGGCTCCATTCCTCACCAGACGGGTCATTCCTGGGAACTTGTGTCTCCAGCCTCCCTTTCTTCCTCAGACCCCCTGCCGCACGCGGCCACTGCAAGGGCCTAATGAGAGCATGTCTAGAAAAATGCTTTGTAAGCTTTGGAGCATAAGGCATTTTTATTACCATTCCTTTCCAGATCATTCAGGTCTGGAAGCCCTGAGATCCCACAGAGGCCAGCAGAGGACTCAGGGAGGCGGCTCTGGGTCACTCTCTGCTGTGAGTGAGCTGCCCGCCAGGCAGCCGCGGCCAAGGCCTGTCTGGACGGCCGCCTCCTGGACTCCGGTCCGGCCGCCTCCTCTCGAGCTCGCGCCTCCTTTTCCTCTCACTGAGGGAACAGCCTCATTCGGAGTCTAAAGAAATGAAACCACCCTATAAAGTGCTGATCTGAGGGAGAAAAGTTTCCCATTTCTTTAGAGAGAGAGTATGTGTCCCTTGCGGCAGAGCTTTCCAACCCTTTCCTCCAAGTATAACACGGGGGAGGCCCGAAAGCCAAGGAGGCAGGCACACTGGGCGGGCCCTCCTCGTAAAAGCAGGAACCTTCCTCCTCTTCTCTCATCTCTGCCCGGAAACCATCCTCAGCCCCTGTGGCCCAGGGCTGTTGACTCTGTTTTACCTCCCAGCTGGGTGGTTGACACCCACAGGCCCACCGCGGAGGCCACGTGTGACGGGTGACCACCTCTCAGACACCCGGGCCGTGCAAGAAGTCCCCAGCAGACCGGAGCAGGGCTATGATTCTGTGGCTTCTCTGCTAAGCGGATCTGACATGTGGCTCGCAGGGCCTCGGGAGAGGCTGCGGGAAAAAAAACATGGGATGCTCAAGCGCCGCGCAGCTCAGGCGTGTGCTGAAAAGTATTTGTTGTTTATCTGCCGTTCCAATGGAACTGGGCATCTGTATTTTCAGTCACTCAAATCTGACAAGTCCACCTTGGGAGACCATTTCTGCATCCATTTTTTAAATTTCCAGAGTGAGACCCGGCCCAGGGCCTGAATTTCCTGCCGAGTTTTTTGAGTCCAGTCTTTTGTTCCTGTTCTCCCCCACCCAGATTCCCAGGCATTATCCATCCAGGGGTGGGGGTGGGGCCCCAGCAGTACCCTGCTCGCAGTTCTGTCCCTGATGAGCAGGCAGGATGGCTGACTGTGGAACCGAAAGGTGATGCCCCTGGGGAAACTTCCATGATCCTACAGAAAGCATTTGTAGACACGGAGAGGATGCCTGTGGTCAGGTTGGGTGAGCGGGTGAATTCGCATGGAATAGGAGACGGGCAGGTGGGAGGTGTCTCTACCTTGGGGGCACAAGGGGTTTTGGCTGCTACTGTGACGTGACTGCAGACTCATGTATCCATTTGTATACAGGAATTTGCCAGGGCCCTGAGAGAAGAGGTCTCGGGTTTGCAGACTGTTTCCCTGGACTTTGATAAATAATTAAGATAAAGGAGGTGGGAAGAAACCGGGCTGAGGAAGGAGAGTCTAATTCTAGATACAATGTGTCATGGATAGGGGAGACCATTTTGACCCTGGCCCCAGGAGGGGGTCTTGGAGGGTGGGGAAAAAGTAGGTGAACTGAAGGAGCCGTGCCACGAAGAGCTGCCCTGTGAGGAGCGGAGCAGTTTTTCTGCTGTGCATTCTCTTCCTCATCATAGCTATTGACTCTCATTCCCTGAGGAACAGCAGGACTGGACAAAGGGGCAGAGTCTATGCGGGCAGCTGCAGGGACGACACGAGGAGCTCTGAAAACAGCTGGAGTGGGAAGTCTATCAGCCCAGAGCTCTGGAGACTGGCCAAGGCCTTGGCACACTGTCACACACACCGGCGAGTCAGGGTGGTTCGGAGCTCCGTGGTCCTGAGGTCAGACCTTTCCATGGTGTCAGAGAGCCTTCTCTTCCAGTAGGTGGCAGCAGGTGAGCAAAGAGAAGAACTGAGATTGGGTTTAGGGGCACAGGTGTGTGTGTGTGTGTGTGTGTGTGTGTGTGTGTGTGTGTGTTCACATGCAATCTGGGAAAGTAACCAAACTTCTCTGGTTTGGCAGGTGGGGGCTCCGCGGTCTTCTGTCTTGGTTGTTAAAGGAAATGGAACATCACTGTGTAGTCAAGGCTTAGTGAGATCAGGTCCGCTGGGGAATGCACATTGGGAAGATGCTGTCCATTTGGATTCCGGTCGACACCAGACTGAATTTCTTTTGATGAAACTTCTTTTGACTCCAGATTCAACTTCTTCCAAATGGAAGATATTGCTCAATTTTGTCAGTTCTTATCTTTCCTGAATGTTCAATTCATAAGGAAGTAGGAGAAGGGAACTATTTTTAAAAAGCATCCCTTTTTCTGAGCGGGTGCAGCTGTAGCCTAGTTTTGGAGAGTGGAGTACAGACTGGATTTCAGCCCCTGTTCTGTCTTCGGACGCATGCCCCCGCACAACCTTGCATTTAAAGAAAGAATATTCTAGAACATAAGTCCCATTACCCTATCATGACATTGTTACACTGACAGAATTAGTGGACATTTACCATACAGTAGGTACTAATCTGAACACTTTTTGTGTTTGTTTGGAACCTTTGGGTCCTTGTAGCAGATCTGTCAGATGAAGAAACAGAGCAACTTGCCAAGGTGACCCAGTCATGCTGGAGCCGCCTTTGCTCTCTTAACCGCCTGCTGTCCTGCTCAACATGGAAAGACCCACGGCAACAAGGCAGAGTGCACAGATCAGATAGAGGCCACAAATGAAAGATCTGCAAGAAAAGTCAGGCAAGGCAGGGAAAAAATGAGAGAGAGAGAGAGCAAAACTGGTAACAAACGCTTGAAGTTGTGTGTGTCAGAGACGCCATATATGCATGGTCAGCTCCGAGCTTTTCTGTAACCCACAGGAAGAGAGAAATTAGGGTCATTTTCAAGATTCCGAGTCTCCAGAAGGTAGAGGGGTCAAGTGTCAGGGGAGAAGCGCAACCATCTGTGGAAGTAAAATAAAAGGGAATTATCTCGGTTGGTTCTTGAAGAGCCACTTATCCAAGGTCTCACAGCTGCTCAGCCATATTTAAACCCCAGCCACCTGGCCCCACAACCCACATTCTCACATGGGGCCCCACACTGCCCCTGGAGCTGGACATGGTGCTCTTAATGAATGTTTGTTGAATGGCTAAGTGACCAGAGCAGAAGAACCAGAACAGGTGGTTCAGGAGTGCAGCTGGATGTCGCCGCCTCCGTTCTCATGTAAGAGATGTTTATAAACCAAGTTCTTACGCTTCAGGGACCTATTAGTAATAACCTTAATGTGTTCCTGAATGCAAAAGCAAACTAACTTTTAAATGCATTCGTTCAGACAAAGAGCACAAATGGCTATTGCGTGTCTCCCTTGACTTCGGCAGAACCTAAGAATTTGCTTGGAATCAACCTGATATGAATGGAATTTTACTTACTCATGGCAGTTCTACAGAAACTCCATCATATTCTCTCTCTCTCTCCCCCTCTCCCTCCCTTTCTCTTTCCTAGGACTTAGATGAACACAAGACTTGAGTCAGATACTGGGCTGTTCTTATAGAAGTAGAGAGGGAATATTACTGTAAGTATAAAACTGCTTATAAAATTCTTACAGCAATTGGAAAAAAATTGGAAACATTAACAGCTAAATCCCAGTTCAGCTTATACTTCATTAAATAAAAAATCCTTCAAACATGATAATCATTCAAAGAGGTCCTTAGTCAGCATAGTGAAGCAGAACCAAGTCCTCAGCCAGCGAGAAGGAAGCAGATGGCCCCTATCCCATAAAGATCCCCAAAGCTCCATAGCGAGCTTATGTTCTCCAAACTGTGTCTAAAATCTGTGTAGCACCTCTTAAACAGAATGCCTGAAGCTAATGCATATTGAGAATCTACTACAGTCCTTTTGGTTCATTCACACATCTTCCCTTCTCTGAGACCCACAACAACCCTGGGATTTGGGTTGGGCCAACATAATTATCCCTGTTTTAGTTAAGAACACAGGCTTAGCAAGGTAGAGGAACCTGCCAGAAGCTATGAGTGAGTAGGGACCATCCTGAGGGCAAAAAGGAAGCCAGAATTCAAACCTGGGTCTCCTGCTCTCTGACCTCTAACCTCCACCGAAGATGTGAGCCCCCGCCCCCACCCATTGGAAGGCTGGAGAACTATGAAGGCCAAAGGGGTGCCCAAGGTCCACAAAGCACAGCTCTGCATATTCCAGTAAACTGGCTTTCCCTGCTGGAGGCCTTTGCAATCTACCATGTGGAGCATGGGCCCAGCACTCTCTTCTGCGGCTGCCTGGGCCGTGTTTATCAGCTCTTGCCTCCTCCTGTTGTCATGACCAAGTGTTCTTTTACATCATTGATGCATAGGAAGGCCTCACTCCATCCTGCAGATATGGGGTCTAGGACACAGAGCTCCTGTCAGAGGCAACTCTGCGCTCAACAGGTTCAGCTTCTTGTGAACTGTGTGCTCTAGAAGTTTCCTTAATTTTCCTGGGGTTTCTCTGGAAGTCAAAAAGGGTGAAATGTATAGATGGCACCTAGCAATATGCCCAGCGTGACAAGATTTAGTGAGCTTTAACCTTCCGTTCATGTATTTGGCCATTCCTGCCATTTACTTGGCAATTTCTGTTCTCTGCCTGCCCTGTGCCCAACATTTTTCTCAGCACTGGGGATGCAGCATGGGACAGAATTGATGAAAATCTGTGCCCCTGAGGAGCTTACGTTCTGGGGTAGAAATAGATAATCAAAAATAAAACAGATAAAACCAAAAATTGCTATGTAGGATCAATATAATGAAGAAAACTGAGGTAAGAGAGGATGGTTGATCCTGGAAGGCTTCTCAGAAGAGGTGGCATTTGAGCTGAATTCTGGAGGACAAGAGGAGCCAGCTAAGCCATGAGCCTTGCCAGGAGCTTGCCAGGCATAGACAGTTCAAGGGCGAGGACTGGGGTGAGAACGACCTTGGCATTTCCAGGAGCTGTCGAAATGTCTGTGTGGCTGGAGTGGAGGAGGTGAGGATATGATTGTCAGGAGAAGGGGCTGGAGACAAAAGAAGATGGCACAGCCCTGGAAGGCCATGGGAAGGAGTTCCTGCAGCCTGAAGAAGGGAGGGATGTGTGGAGAGACCATATGGACATACCGGGCAGGAGTGGGCCAGCCGGAGGGGTATCAAGTATGTGGTCCATGTGTGTGAGACTTACCTAAAATATATCCTGAAAATACAAAGACAGCAGCCATCAGCACTATAGGGAGAAATGGATGAACCGAAAACTGTAGTTGGAGATGATCAGAAACTGATAGAGCAGATAAAAATGGTGAAATGCACAGGGATAAAGAAGATCTGAAATATAATAAATACACACACGTATATTCTTTTTTTAGTATGTACATTAGTTTGGAGTTTGCACTAAAGCATTAAAGAAACCTCAATAAGCCCAAAGAGTTGGCACCACTCGACATTCTCTAATATATGAAAGACAATTAGGAATTAGTAACAAAAGGATTTCAGCTCTAAAATAATGTGTTGGTCTGAAACTAAACAGCATCACTTGGGTTAAAATCTAGAATGTAAGAGAAATCGCAGTATGACTATAGAGCTGAGTGACAGTGAAGGCACAGCGGAATCTGAACTTCATGAAGACATTTATCAGGGTGTAAGAAAGGTTGGAAACCGGTGAGCTAAGCCACCTACTCAAAAGATCGGAAAAGAAGCAAGAGAGCATACCAAGAGCTCAACTTGTAGGAAGTAGGAAAACCAGAGCAAAAAAGATTAATAAGACTGAAACCTGGCTCTTTCCAAAGAGTCATAAAATAGGTCTCTTTCAAGGCAGATTGAGACAAAAAAGGATAATGGACGAATAAACAAAATACAGAAAAATAGAGACGTGAGAGAAATTTTCAAGTCCTGCTACAGACCGAAGGTTTGAGTGCCCCCAAAACCATATGTGGGAATCCTAATCCCCAGCCTGAGGGCGTTTGGAGGTGAGGTGTTTGGGAGGTAATTGGCTTTGGATGAGCTCACCCAGGTGGAGCCCCCACGATGGGGTTAGGGTCCTTACTGAGAAGAAACCTGGTTTTCTCTTCACGCACATGCTGAGGAAAAGCCATGTGAGTGCACAGGGAGAAGGCAGCTGTCTACAAGACAGGAAGAGGACCCTCACCAAGGACCAGGAACTAAATCTGTGGGCAGCTTGATCCTGGATTTTCTAGCCTCCAAATATATGAAAATAAATGTCTGTTGTTTAAGCCACCCAAGCTTCAACATGCTATTTTGTTATAGCTGCCTGAGCTCACTAACACAAGTATGTTATAAAGACTCTATGCTAAAACATTTGAAAATCTAGATGAAATTAAAACCCACCTGAGTTTGAAAATATCTTGAGTTGAAAGTGCATTTAATACACCCAACCTGGGGCCCCTGGGTGGCTCAGTCAGTTAAGCATCTGCCTTCAGCTCAGGTCATGATCCTAGGGTGCTGGGAATCGAGTCCCTCATCAGACTCCTTCCTCAGGGGGGAGTCTGCTTGTCCCTCTGCCTCTGCTCCTCCCTGACCTCCTTTGTTCATGCTTTCTCTCTCTCACTCTCTTTCTCAAATAAATAAATAAAATCTTTACAATGGTAATAATACAGCTAACGTACCAAATATCATAGCTTGGCCCAAATGGTGAGACAGGTCTCAACAGAAGGGACACATGTTTGGTTCTAAGAGGAGGAGGAGGAGGAGGGGGAAGGTGCTGACACAAGAATATTGGAAACTTGGTGGTAAAGAGAGAAGAGGGTTTATTCTAGAGACTTCCATTTGTTCAGTAAAACATAGACAGGTCAGTAGCTGAGAGTGGGGATGAGGAAGAATTGGGAGAAGGTGACAGAGAAGTTAAGGCATAAAATAGTTGTGAACCACACGATACAAGACTCAGACTGGCTTTGTAACCCCAGAGCGTGGTCCTGGCATGTCCTCGGTTAGGGTGTGAGGAATGACTAACAGAGTGGGGGCTAAGCAGCCTGCCGTGTGGACGCGGGGGCTGGGCAGAGCGTTCAGGTAGGCATCCTGGGTCTGGGTGACAAAAAAATCAGAGAGCACTAGATCTGGCCATCTGGTCTACAGACCTAGTTCCTCCTCGGCCCCTCCAGGTGTTCTGGTGAACTTGTTTCTGGGCTTTGGTTTTTCTCATCTGGAAAATGGGAATAATGGGGCCTGCTGCCTTTACCTTACAGAGCTAGTGTGAAAATTGTGTGGGTGACTTCACCGGTCACCCCCTCCAGATCCTTCCTCACTCTCTTGTTTAGCTCTGGGCCCCTGGAGGCTGACCTTGTTGGACTGCAGTTCCTGGGTCCGTAGCCCTCTGACTTCCTTTTGGGCTCAGCCAGTTGAAGGCAGCAGCAGCAGATGGGAGAGCAGAAGGAGAGGATAGAGCTCTAAATGCTGCCATTCCCTACAGGCTTTGCTGCCATTCTGGCAACGCCCCGTTCCTCTCTACAGCTGCAGGTCCTGTGAGGTAGCCCCACGTCCATGGCTCCAGCTC
Organism: Mustela nigripes; assembly: GCF_022355385.1. NCBI lineage: Eukaryota > Metazoa > Chordata > Mammalia > Carnivora > Mustelidae > Mustela > Mustela nigripes. The sequence continues at coordinate 101,030,666 of NC_081570.1, forward strand.
TCTCGGGCTCAGACAACACCCTTCCCTCAGTGTTCAGCCTGTACCTTCAGGCCCAAGAGTAGTAACTTCCAGTGCCTGGATATTGCCTGTGACCCTGGCCAGACCTCTGTCAAAAATCTCTTCGTTCAACTCTTAAATCAGTCTCTTTGGAGGGTGCCATCCATTCCTGTCAGGCCAAGGACAGAAAGGCCATCCCGGTGCTGAACAAAGGTGAGGTAAGTGGGGGCAGGGAGAGAGAGAGTGCAGAAGAAGAGGACTAGTGTAAAGGTTTAAGGGACCATCTATAAAATCTTGCATGGTCTGACCCGAGGAAAAGGATTCTGCTTGCTTCCCCATGGCCTTGAAGTGGGAAGAAAGTTCTGGGAGCAGAAAAAGCTCCACTTAATGCTGAGGTAGAAGGGTGTTGCAGAAACCAAACTTCCATGGTCCAACCTGAAGGAGGGTCCAGGGGCAGGGAAAGGCAGGCCTTGTCCTTGGGACCAAAGTGTTCTTGGAAGCCACTGACCTACGCAAAGCTGCTCAGGTTTCCCACAAGGAACACATGAGCTTTCCAAAAACAGCACAGATCAACGAACAAATCATTGAGGAGGGCAATAAAAAGTTATTGCTGAGACCAGTCATTCATTATGTGAATAGGTCTCCATTGACAAGATTCTCTATATGTTGCTCTCCTCTGTTCATTCAGTGTGTTCTTTTAGGAGGTGTGTGCCAAAAGCGGGAGAGGGAAGTGGGGCCCAAGGTCCCAGCTCCGTCATGTGATGGACAAGTCCTCGTCATTTTTTCTTGCCTCACCCTGCTTGCCCTAGTTCCTTATCCAGCTTCCCCCAGATAAACCCACTGGGCCAGGCCCAACAGCATTCAGGTTCATTGTCGTGGTTTATATTCATCGCATCTACATCCAGTGGGCCAATGGACATAGTAGCACCTGACATGAACCCCTTTATTTCTGTGCCTCTCCCCAGCTGCAGCCAGCCACACCCCATCTTGTACCTCCCGAGCAAGTCCCATGGACTGGAATCATATGAGTCGGAGTTATTCAGATTTAATTGCCTCCCTCAGAGCCTTGGTCTCCTCGTCAATAAAAGCAGGAGCCATCTTGGCTGTCCCCAGGCTGGCTCTGAAGTGCCTGGCAGGAGGTCTAGCACAGAGAAGATAATCAGTAATGGAGAGTGCCTCCTTTCCTTCACCCTGGGGTTTTGTTGCTGCTGGGACACCTGAGTCCCAGGACGCCCCCCTCACCCAGGAAACTTCTGCTAGAGTGAGCATGAGGCGTAGGTTCTCACTGGACATTCTCTGGACTTCCCTGCTTCCCTCTCTGAGGATGACCACTGTGCCAGGGCTACACTGTACCTACTTCATCCGGGTTCCAGCCACCTTCTCCCACAACCCATCTTGATTTCAGCCTAAACCCGTCTGCTTATGATTTCTTTGGGCTCCAAAACTCCATCTTCCTTTATTTATAGAAGATAATGAAATCCTTCTTTGATGTCTATAAGATGGGTGCAAAATTCTGTATTCACTTAGGGCAGAGGGTAAAAGGCTTACCATCCTCTATCACTGATTTATATGTGACATTTAAAGATGCAGTCTAGTCTGTACAAACTTGACTTAAAATTAATATAACAGCTATCATGATCTTTCCTTCAATGTCTAATAAGCAATAATTCTATTGGCTCATTTAGAACATTTGTGTTTGGACAAGGTTTGGATAGCTTGGATCTCTCGAAAAAGCTCTCCAGGGGTGTTTGACTTGTTTTCATTTGATAAAATTTTTAGCAGTAAGTAGAGGCATTAAAAATCATCCCAAAGCCCATCAAGAGAGTTGGTTCATGGTGAATGCCTTTGTGCAGAGATTGAGGGAGGGAGGGAAGGTGTAAGCACCAACATTCCACTTTCTGTTTTCGTTTTGTGCCGTTGAGGTGATCTGACTTCACATTTATGTCATTCTTCTTTATGAAAGTCACTGTCAACAGAGGCGGGGGTTTGTTGTGGGGGGGAGTTGTTCACTTCTTTGTTTCCTATATTTAAAAACATAAATGCTATGTAATTTATATATTACAATATTTATAATATGTACAATTATATATGGCATATATCTTACATACACTATTTTAATAGTTCGTTAAGGTATAATAATAAGATACACACGTACACATCCATGAAACTATCACCACAATCAAGATAATGAACAGATCTTTCCTCCTAACAAATGTCCTCAGGCCCTTGGCAATCTCTCCCTCCCATGCTCACCCTACACATCCCACAAATACTAATCTACTTTATGTCCTTAGAGATTATTCTGCATTTCCAGAATTTTCTATGAATATAATCACATAGTATGTATCCTTTTCTGTCTGGCTTCTTTCACTCACCATAATTATTTAAATTTATTTAAATTATTCCATGTTGTTGAATATATCAATAGTTTATTTTCTTTTATTGTTGAAGAGTATGCTATTTGAGGAATATACTAAATTTCTTTCCACTTTGGGGCTATTTCAGGTTATTCGAAAGAAAGCTACTATGGACATTCAGGTACAGTGTTTGTATGGACTTTCTCTAGAGCAAACACTTAGGAGTGGAATGGCCAGATCACACAGTAAGTTATATTTACCTCTTTAATAAACTGTCAATTGGTTGTAGCACTTCCCATTCCCATCAGCAATGTGTGAGGGTCCCAGCCCCCTGTGTCCTTGCCAGCACGTGCTTATGGTCAGACGTTTCATTGTAGACATTCTCAGTATCTCACTGTGGTTTTAATTTGCTTTTCTCTCATGACTAGAGATGTTGAGTATCTTTTCATGTGCTCATTTGCCATCGATATATCTTTCCTTGATGAAGTATCTGTTCAAGTCTTCGGCCCTCTAGAAAAAATTCAATTGTTGGTTTGTCATTAGAGTTTTGGAGCTCCTTATATACAGGTTTACCTCCTGTTACTGTGTTTTGCTTTACTGTGCTCTGCGGACGTTGTTTTTACCAAGTGAAGGTCTGTGGCAACTATGTTGATGGACTCTCCCGGAGCCATTTTCCAAGTAGCGTTTGCTCACTCTGTGTCTGTGTCACATTCTGGTAATTCTTGCACTATTTCAAGCTTTCTCATTATTATTATTATTATATCTGTTACCCTGATATGTGACCAGTGATTGTGACTTGCGGAAAGCGCAGGTGGTGGTTAGAATTTTCTTTTTTAGCATTAAGGTACTTTTCAATTAAGGTCTTATGTTGTGTTTTAGACAGAATGCAGCAATTTCTCCTGCATAGGATTAAGGGTCTCCAGACATTTGTCTGGAGTCTTCTCAGTCTTCTAAGAGCATAGAGAGATGTAAAAAATCAAACAAATAGAAAACAGGCTTTTCAGAGAAACTAGCTGGAGAGAAGAACCAACATTTAAGAAGTCCTAATTGATATTAGAATAATAATTATCCTCACTTAGGAACATACTGCAGGCAAGATCAAGACCAAGTGAGAAAAGAACCATCAGGACTCAAGAAAGAGGTCATAGAAAATAAAAAGGATGACTACTGCAAGGCAAAGAAATGATCCTAATCTTGAAAAGCAGGTCTGTTTGTCTATGTGGCCTGTCATAACAAAATACCACAGCATGGATGGCTTACACAACAGAAATTTATCTCGCACAGTTCTGGAGGCCAGAAGTCCAAAATCAAGGTGTTGGAAGGTTTGGTTTCCAGTGAATCCTCATCCAGCTGAGCAAATGGCCATCTTTTGCTAGGCATATGAACTCGTGGTGTGTCTTACTCTTCTTATAAGGACAGCAGGCATCCTGGATCAGGGCCACTGGTATAACCTCATTTGAACTTGACTGTCTCCTTAAAGGCCCTGTCTCTACAGACAACCACACTGGAAGTTAGGGCTCCAATATATGAATTTGGGGGCAAATCAGTGTGGTCCATAACAGTAGGGAATTGGAAAATACTGTCTACGGTCAATGGAAAAGAAACGAAAACATGCTTATCTATGGAAAGAACTTAAGATTTGAGGAACCTAAAATACTGACAACTGTACTGGAACATCTAGGTAGGCCAAGGTAGAACTAGAGACTTTAATCCTCACCTAGGAGAGCAGAAAGTCAATGGACACCATTCTGAATTCATAAATTAAGAAATAGTGGTAGAAGCAGAGTATAGAACCAGAACAAAAAGTTGGAAGAGTTAAAAGGGGTTATTCCCAGGAAGAGTCAACAGAAGTGGGAGGTGTCCTCTGCTTTCCCTTTCAGAGTGAACCTCTCCTTACAATTTGGAGCCTTTTCCATGTATCTGATTTAAAAAATTAGCAAAAACTACCAACCAAGTTAAAAACAAAACTGTGATCTCTCCCTCTGCTCTTTTCCTCTCCCTCTGGTGAGATCCTTCTTCAATATTTCCAAATATAGAGTCCATTTTGGAAATCCAAGCCTGGCAATTACAAGCTCAGCTCTCACTCAGCATTTCCAGTTTCCTCTTTAATCCTGTTGTGGTTTTATCTTTATGTGTGTTTATTTCCACATCAGATTGTAGTTCCCTTCAAGACTTATCTGTGGCTCACTTCCAAAGCTTTGAACAATAACCTGGCACATGGAGATGCTCAGGGAATATTTGCTTTATAAACACAGATCTTGTTATCCCTCTGGAGAGCCATTCTGCTCAGCATCTCATCATCAATTGTGTCCCAGCCCTTGGAAACCAGTGCAGAGAGATCCTCATTAGGCTCATTTGAAGGCAAATTGCCTACAATACATTTAGAGTTTCAGTATACATTTAAGAAAGAGATATCAGAAAATGCTATTAAAAATGCCTAGGAGAAACCTGCCCCCCCGTTTACTTAAGCATAAACTTTTTAAACCTTACATGTATCTTCTGCTTCACTCATTCATCCATTAATTTGTCCTTAGCGGGTCCTATTATGTGCAAAGCTCTGTTTAAATGCACAATTTTATAAATCACATCCTGTCCTCATGTAGATTATGAGCTCTGCCCTCGAATGTGGAAGTCAAGGCCATTATATAAATTCAGAATTTATACTACAAAAACTTTAGAAGGTAAACAGGTGCTTCCGACTGGATAACATACATACTTTTGCTGAAAACTTAGCTAGAAATTAAGTTGTTTTCTCAAGTAAACCACATCCCATCATTGTTTAATTGCTGCTACCTTGGAGATTCCTCTCCACCATTTCTGATTCATGTTCGTCTGGGTTTCTGGCTCTAAGTTCCCTGCCAGCCCCAACCTCTCCTTTACAGAGTTCTCAATCTGTGAACAATGGATTGGTCAGTCATTTCAAGGAATCCACTGTGAGGGCCAGAGGGCCTTTGGGGAAGAAGGCGGTCATTCTCTGCATGGTCTCTTTGGTACAAAAGAGGCAGTGAAGTACTTTGGAGCAGGATATCTGTGACTTCTAACCCTCGGAATGCTATTATATCTGGGTTCCTGACATCCAGACCCTTAGGTTCTCAGGCTATTTCAAGTCTCCCAGGGACCAGATCAGGATGGTGAGGAAAGAACAGCCAGAGGGTAAATGATCTGCTCAGGATCTTCTCTGTGGTCTTGGGTTGAGTCTGAGCACTCTATTATCCAAAAGTACTGAGAACTTACTCAGGCCTTTCAGAAGCTCCTTGGTTGAACTTCCTACTGATCATTCCCTAAGACACAAGCTCTGCTGCTGAAAGTCTAGCTCCAGGTGGACATTTAAACACATAATTAGCATGTACTATGTCCCAAGCAATAATTGAAGCAACTGGAAGATTCAGAAGCAGCCCATAAAAGATAATGAATGAATGATTCTGTTTGTGTAGGCTGAAAAAAATAGGGGTGATCAGAGTTGTCTAGGGTTTTGAAGGACGAGTAGATGTTTGTCAAATATATAAGGTAGGAGATTCTAAATAGTGGGAATAGCCCGTAAAAATAAAGGTGACTGTGGTCACATGAAATCTCTGATGTCTATCACCAGATCTACATATATACCTGCGCCTATGTCCATTTTATTTTATTTTATTTTATATTTTTAATTTCCTTTTAAGGTAGAGCAAGTATCCCTTAGGGAAGCTGACATCTTTCTGACATTGAGTTTTTCATCATTAACATGATCTTCTTTATTGCCTTTTAGGTTTTTTTCCCCACAAAGATCTTCCACAAGTTTGGATACCTTCTGTTTGGGGTTGTTGTTGCTATTATAGATATTAACTTCAAAAAGTTATTATTTCTATCTGAGTGGGACAAAAAAACCCACTATATACTTTCATATATTGATTTTATATTCAGCAACCCTGTTAAATTTTCTTCATTCTAGTAATTAGTAAATTATTTTCAATTGTCCATATAGATAATCATGTCTCCTGCAAAAAATGACTAATTTGTTTCTTCCTTTAAAATTCTTATACCTTCTATTTATTTTTCTTGTATTACTTCACTGATTATGAACTCCAATACAGTAGTGAACTGATATAGTACAAGCTGACATCTTTGTCTTATTCCTAGTTTTAAAGTGTCACATTCATTCTCTCTGACCTCAACACCTCACTTCCCTGGAATGGCTCTTGCTGCAGCCAACAGTAACCTCTACATTGCTGCATTCAAAAGACTTTTTTTTTTTTTTTTAAGATTTTATTTATTTGTTTGACAGACAGAGATCACAAGTAGACAGAGAGGCAGGCAGAGAGAAGGGGAAGCAGGCTCCCTGCTGAGCAGAGAGTCCCATGCGGGGCTCGATAACAGGACCCTGAGATCATGACCTGAGTGGAAGGCAGAGGCTCCAACCCACTGAGCCACCCAGGCGCCCCTAAAAGACATTTTTTTTTACATGTGTGTACTTTATTATTATTTTTTAAAATTTCTTTTCAGTGTAACAGTATTCATTGTTTTTGCACCACACCCGGTGCTCCATGCAATACGTGCCCTCCCTAATACCCACCACCTAGTTACCCCAACCTCCCACCCCCGCCCTTTCAAAACCCTCAGGTTTTTTTTCAGAGTCCATAGTCTCTCATGGTTCACCTCCCCTTCCAATTTCCCTCAACTCCCTTCTCCTCTCCATCTCCCCATGTCCTCCGTGTTATTTGTTATGCTCCACAAATAAGTGAAACCATATGATAATTGACTCTCTCTGCTTGACTTATTTCACTCAGCATCATCTCTTCCAGTCCCGTCCATGTTGATACAAAAGTTGGGTATTCATCCTTTCTGATGGAGGCATACTACTCCATAGTGTATATGGACCACATCTTCCTTATCCATTCGTCCGTTGAGGGGCATCTTGGTTCTTTCCACAGTTTGGCGACCATTGCACAGTTTGGCCATTGCTGCTATAAACATTGGGGTACAGATGGCCCTTCTTTTCACTCATCTGTATCTTTGGGGTAAATACCCAGTAGTGCAATTTAAATGGTGGTTTGTTTGACCTCAGTTCCAATGATATCACTGATCACCTCTATTCTCTCTCTCTCTTTTTTTTTTTTAGATTTTATTGATTTATGAGAGAGAGAGAGAGAGAGCGAGCATGAGTTGGGGTGGGTTGGGGGGAGAAGCAGACTCCCCACTAAGCAGAGAGCCCAACTTGGGGCTCAATCCTAGGACACGGGGATTATGATCTGAGCTAAAGGCAGATGCTTAACCAGCTGAGCCACCCAGGCTCAGCTTTTCTCCCTCTATTCTTAGAACATTCTCTTCTTTGAGCTCCCCTATACCACTTTCTCCTTCTAGAGTCTCTGACCACCTCTTCTCAGGTATTCTTCTCTTCACATCTGTATTTCCTCTAAATGTTGAAGCTCCTCAGGACTCATCCTGAGTCTCCTCCTTCGTTCTACACTCTTCTTAATTGAGGTCATCCATTTCATATGCCATCTTTTTGATGCACACACACACACATACATTCACACACGACAACTTGACATTATGCTTAGATGTCACATAGGCATCTCAAACTTAGCTTGTTCAAAAGTAAACTTGTTATTTCCCCTACTCTAACGTAACCCTCCTGCAGTCTCCCATCTCAGTAAATGGTGCCTTTAGCCACTCAGTTACTCAAAAAAGAAAGACAGAAATGTGGGGATCATTTTATTTCCTCCCTTTCTTTCATTCCTCTTCCCACATCCAATCCATTAGCAGGTATTCTTTATTCTAACTCATAGAGATATCTCAAATTCCTTTTGTTCTCCATGACTTTTCAGTCTAAGCTAACATACTTTCTTGCCCCACTTACAGCAGTAGTCTTCTAACTGGTGTCCTTAAACTTTTGTTCTTTTACAATCCCTCTGACAAAGCTGTTAAACTGATATTTTAGAAATATAAACCAGATCATGTTACTCCTTTGTGTCCCTTCATTGACCTCTCCTTATTCACTGTCCTCTAGCCTCTTGAACTCTTATAGTCCTCTGAGAGACCCAGTTTTTCCTGCCTAAGATTTTTGTACTTACAAACTCCAGGAAGGTGGGGATTGTATCTTTCTTGTTCTCAGTTTTATACCCAGGTCCAGGAATGTGTAGATAGTCCAAGAATGTATAAATATTTGCTGTATTAAGGAATGATGTTTCCTTTGTTTAGAATGTTCTTCCCTCACTTATTACCTGGTTAAATATTACTTATCATTTAGATCTCATGTCACTTTAAACATCACTTTCTCAGAGCAGCCTTCTGAGACCACCCTTCACCTTACCTTTCCTTCTTAGGCACTAACCCTCACTGGCAACAGGGATAGATACTGACCCAGGCTGGACCAACTTCATAGTATCCCATTCCCTGAGTCAATATAAGTCTTCTCCTCAGATTTTCCTGTCTGGAAGTGGTAAGGAAGGCTGTCTTGCTCTTGGGTCAAAGAACTACTTGGCTGTGAATTACACTCTCTGATATGTGGAGAAGGCTCTTCTTGAGTAGAAGAAAATGAGGCCAAACTCAGAGAGATGTGGAGAAGAGGAACAAAGACAGAGAGAGCTCAGATCTGGATCTCATTATCCACCCTTGATGCCTTTTCCAAATCTGGATGGTCAATTCTTTCTTTCTTCTATGAGCTACCCCAATATCTTTTCAATCAGTTCTTCCTTTTTGCTTGATCTAATTCAAATTGGGTTTCTGTTATTTGTTATTGAAAGATTTCTTCTGAGTGCCCAATGCTAAATCTAAATTTGGTCCCTTTGTTGTACTCTTTAAAACACACCATGCTTTTCTTTCATAACACTTATAAGAATTTATAAGTATGAATTCATTTTATATTTATTTAATATCTATCTCCCCATAGATGATGGAAGCCATGTTTATTTTGTTCACTGCTTTTTATCCTGCACTCAGTGTGGTGCCTTACACATAGCAAGCATTCAATAAATATTGGTTGAATTAGTGATTAAATAAATGATTCTGTGTTTGACTGGATATGAAGGAGCACAAAACAGGGAGGAGGTTTGGGATAATTCCTCATTTTCTGGCTTCACTGAAAGAGCAGAGGATGATATCATTGACTTGTATTGGGAAAAAATGAGGAGGAGTCAATGTAAGAGAGGAAGAATATGATTTAAGTTTTGGACATGAGTTTGGGGTACTCATATTCTTATGGTATAGTGGAGCTTTCCAGCAAATATGGGATCTATCTGTCTCTGGCTTAGAAGAGAGGACAAGTTGGAGATTGGATTTGGAAAGGCTTAGATAATAGAATGCACTGGAAGTTTGGGGGAAAGATGAGATTCTCTAGGTAAGCACGAAATATGGGAGAGATCTGAGGACTGAAGAAAGGGCCCTAAAGAACAACCCTTCAGTCTAGAACCAGAGCTGCCCAGTAGTCCTCAGAGTCTCCTTAACTCCTGACTTTTAGCTGGACCACAGGAGCCACTGAATAAGAAGTTGAGTCCTAGGTTTTGGAGAGTCTCTGGGAAAAAGGAGGTGTCAGGCTGAGTACAGCATCCTTGACCTCTTTGGTGATCCTCCACGTGGTTTCTCTCTGCTCAGAATTGTGCATCCTCCACCCGAGACTCTTAAGACATCTGACATGTGCCAGGAACTGTTAAAGCTTTTAAATGTGATCTCATTTAAACTTTAACTTTCTGAGGTATAAATTAGTACATCTGTTTTACAGAAGAAGGCTCAGGGGTTAAGAAGGTAAAAATAACTTGCCCTGGATCTGACACTTGGGACATGCTCAGGCCAGAACTCTAGTGCCATGATCTTCCCACATTCCGGCTTCCTCTTCATCACAGATTTTTGTCATAGGAGGAGGGAGAGCAGATCTGTCACACAAAAGTTGTGAGAACAAAAGGTCCAGAGGGCAAAGTCAGCAGCCTGAACATTAACCAATTTCCAACTCTTGCCAAACCCACTTCTCAGAGGAGAGTGAGGTCAAGGTCTACAAACCCATTTCATGCTAGACTCTCTTCCTTTGGTGCTACCAGTTGATCTATGTGGTAATTCCCAGTGGCTCCTGCTTCAGGGCTGGTCCTATAGCTTTCCAGGCTTTTCTCTGCTCACTGACAGAGCAGCAGCTCAAAGAGTCTCTTTGGTTTCCCCTGGAAGGTCATGGTAAATGGAGACCCAGCACTCTGAGTTCACCTGCACTTGGGATTTTTTTCTTAATTCTGAAAGTAGAATCATTCATTTGGAAAAGTAAAGGTTCTGGAAATATAAAAGGAACAGACAAACAGAAGAAGAAGGAGGAGGAGGAGGAAGAGGAGGAGAAAATACACCCCATCACATCCTCTTAAAAGAAAAAACACATTTTTAGGAAAAATGACCATGACCTCATGCCTTTTAGATATCATGGCTGATCTAAAGCCATCTTATTAATTTAGAATCACAAAATGTATTATAACACAGTTTGCTCCCAAAATTATCACATCTGGTATATTTAGTGACAAGCAGACCTGATGAAAAATGAAAAAATTACAGGAGAGAAAATGGGGTGTTCATATTTCTCCTTGAGTTTCTAAGAAAACAAAAGCCATTCCCAGAACAAAAAAATTCCCCTCAGATTTTATTATGACCCAACTTGGACTATGATACAGAAAATTATACTCACAAAAGCCATGTCTCCTGGTTAATACCTACTATATATTTCCAGAAAAACAGGATTGTTAGCTACACTACTTTGAAGTTTATTCAAATATACAGAATCCTGATGCTACTCCTGCTTCAAATAAAAATCTACAGGGGTTGGTGGTGCTACAGGTGATGAGATGCCATCTGTAGGCAAGAAAGTGGTTAGATTTATACATCAGATGGTTTGCTCTCAAGACAGGAATAAAGGTTCTTACTCTAGATGGCATGAAAACATGGTCAACATGGCCCTTTGAGAGGACAGATCCAGCCCAGCAGCAGCAACGGATTGAGGCTAGACATTAACTGACTTATGCAAATGGTTTTTCTCTAAGTAATCACTGCCTAATAGGGGTTGGAAGAGGGTCCACAGAATCCAAGTGACTGGGAGCCTTGAACAGAGAAACCAGAAGAGTGGTCCTTGTCCCATTTCCTCCTAGGAACCAAGACTCACCAGATCAACAGGGGCCTCACTGTCTGTAATAGCCACACCCAAACCAGTGCTTCTTCCAGAAATGAAGAAGGGAGTGAGTTCTGAGCTAGAGTCATAATCTATGTTTCCAGCTAAAGCACACATACAGATAAAGAAAATAAGCAGAAGGGGAGATAAATGTTTGGGCCCAGATGTCAATTTTTGGAAGCTTTTCATGGTCTTATCAGCCATAGCTCTGAAAAGCCAGGTCTGAAATTTTCCTTTCTGAAGCAACAGGTGTTTGACTTCTGTTCAGAAATGGCAACTGTTTGGCTTGGGCAAACAGAGCTTGCACAAAAAGGACTAATAGCACTCTCTTTACTTTCCTTAATCAGTCCTTTTGTAATTTAACTTCATAGCCATGAGGGAATTTTCCACTTAGTTACAAATAACGCTTCCTATCTTCTGGACTGCTTATTTCTAAAACAGGTGGGTCTTGTTCTAGGAAGGTCAATATATGAAAACCCATGCTCACAGTACAGATAATTTGAACTACATAAAAATTCTTAACATTTAAAATAGGTGGTCCTTTGTACAGTGCATAGTTTGTTTATAAACCCTTAAGCCCATTAACTGCTTAGCCAGCATTTTTTAGCTATTGCCAAGTTAAGAGCAATCAGAAATGAAAATAAAATATATTTAAAACCAATGCAGAAATAAGTAGCCTTGTAGTATTAGGCAGCAGGGCTTGGTAGTCAAAAGAAATGGCTCTTGAGTCAAGCAACCTCTGTTGGAAACCCTGCTTTGCTTCTTACAAGCTGTAAGCTGTGTGACTTTGGGCATGGTAATTCATCTTCCCAGGCCTCAGTTTCCTCATCTATGAATACCAGGAATACTAATTATAGTTCTCCCATAGGATTGTTGTGAAGGTAAAATAAGGTATTCTGTGTATATATATGTGTGTATAGACTCACAGAGAGAGAGAGAGAGAGAGAGAGAGAGAGAGAATGAGCTTAGCAGAGTAAATACATAATAAACATTAGCTGTAATATTACTTCTAGTAGGCAAGTCGTTTTATCCTTAAGGGCCTATATTTCTCATTAATGAAATGAGAAAGTTGACTTCTAAAGTCTTTCTTTTAGTTACCAATTCTCCAGCTCATGTAGAAAATTAAAAAGAGAGAGAGAGAAGGCAGGAAAGGGAAGGGAAAGAATGGTCCAAGATAGCAGCCTGTGCAGATCATGAACTCACTTCTTTCAGAGATACACCAAGTCTGCAGCTACATATGGATAGTTTCCCTCTGAAAAAGATTTGAAAACTAGATGAACTTCTCTCCATAACAAAGGGTAAAAGAACCACATCAAGATGGGAGGGAAGGCAGAGACACATTCTTGCAAAAAAAAAAAAAACAAAAAAACAAACAAACAAACAAACAAAAAAACCCTTCACCAGAGAGATCCTTCTCCCAGAGGAGCAAAGGGTTGGTGCCCATATTAAACACACTGGTCCCTGAGAAATGCATCAAAGCGACATGCCCCCAGAATGTGTGGTTTGGAAAACCAATGGGAGAGATGTCCAGGGGTTGCAATGTACTATAGGAAAGTGACATTCCCTTCTTGGAGGCCTCTTATATGGTCTTATTCTTGAGACCAAGTGAAAAATAGCACTTTGAAAGTCACCTAGACTATACTTGAAGGGACTTCATTTGCTGGCCTGGGAACATCAGCTGGAGGGGCAGGGGATGGTCGAGATGCTCCCTGGACATGGAGGCACCAGCAGATGCTGTTGTGTTCTCTCCACATAGCTGCTAGCACAGACAAGCAAGCTTGGATATGACACCCTCCCACTGCATTACTGCGATATGTGGGGGGTGAATGGTCATGGCACTTGCTGAGGGCAGGAAACATGGCCAGTTGCAACACTCTCTATGCCCTCTAAAAAGAGCTAGCAAGCACAAGTGTTTGTGGCATTTTCCCACTCCCAGCCTAAAGCGCAAGAGTGCACACAGACAAGCGACTCTCCAGCTGCACTGCTGAAGCCCACAGGCTTAGACAGTGAGGACATTTTCCTGCTGCCTTTCTGAAGATGGTGAGTGAGCCCACTCCCAACACTTTCTAGTTGCCTTACAAAGCTAACCGGCATGAGAAATTTACACAGGAGACAACCTTGATTACTTGGCCTTGGTGGGCAAGAAAACTGGTGCTCCAGAGCTCCACAGAACTGTAGCAATTGGAAAGACAGTTCTTGGCAGTCCACCACTCCCGGGCACTGCACAGATGCAGACTAAAACACAACCTGGTCTTCCTGTGAAAAATTCCTATTTACTTATCCTGTAGCTTCAGCCTGAGAGATAGCCTCTAGGTTTCCCACACATATGGAGGTTAAAAGGTGCACTCAGAGAGTGTAAGCAGTGTGCACACCTTTGGCCTTTCTACAGCTTGACAAAACTTCCCAGAAAGGAGCTTATCTGCTCATCATGCTGAGCCCCAGGGGACACCAGATCTTTTGGTCTGGAGACCAGCAAAGGTCATAATTGTGACACCATGGGACACTATATATTTGCATACTTTAAGAGCTGCTGCCCAAGGGTCTTGCTTCTGATCAGCCAGAAACTAGATTCCAAATGAGATTTTTTTCCTTGAATCACTGACAAGACTTGGCACAACAATGAGGGAATATCAAGAATAAATCAGCCAGTTAGACAATCACAAAGCTTTGACAGACAACAAATAACTTGGACAAGATTGAGTGAGAAAGATCATCACCTGAACAAGGTCACTTCTTCAAGACTGAGAGAGGTAGCTGTTTCACCTAATACATAAAAACAAACACAGAGGGTTTACAAAATGAGGAAACAGAGAAATATGTTCCAAAGAAAAGAACAAGATAAAATCCTAGAAAAAGACCTATATAATATGAATATAAGTAATCTACCTGGTAAAGAATTTGAATAAAGAATTCAAAGTAATGGTCATAAAGATACTCACCAAACTCAGAAAAAGAACAGGTAAACAAAGTGAGAATCTCAACAAAAAGATAGAAAACATAAGCAAGTACCAAATAGAAGTCACAGTGCTAAAAAATACAATAACCAAACTGAAAAATACTCCAGGGGGTTCAATAGTAGATTGGATTAAGTAGAAGAGTGTACTATCAAGCTTGAAGATAAAGCAATGGGGCTCACTCAGACAGAGCAGCAAAAAGAAAAGGGAACTTTAAAAAATTAAGAAAACTTGAGGGGCACCTGTGTGGCTCAGATGGTTAAGTGTCTGCCTTTGGCTCGGGTCATGGTCCTAGGGTCCTGGGATCGAACCCTGCATTGGGCTCCCTGACAGTAGGGAGTCTGCTTCTCCCTCTTCCCCTGCTCATGCTCTCTCTCTCTCAAATAAATAAACAAAATCTTTTTAAAAAAATAAAAATATTAAGATAACTTGAGAGACTTCTATATTACATCGAGCAGAATAACATTTGTAATATAGAGGTCCCAAGGGGAGAAGAGAAAAAGAAGGGGCAGTAAATTAGATAGGGGACACATAAAATAAAAAGATGTAAAGTGACATCAAATATATAAAATGGGGAGGGATAAAATGTAGAGTTTTGGATAGTGTCCAGGTTTAAGTTGCTATCAACTTAAAATAGACTATTATATACATAGAATGATATATGTGAATGTCACAGTAACCAAAAAGCAAAAACTTATAGGAAATACACAAAAGAAAATCAGAAAGATATCTAAACACAACACTAAAGAAAGTCATCACACCATAAGGAAAGAGAGAAAGAGAAAAAGAAATGAACAAAGAACTACAAAAACAGTCAAAAACAACTGGCAAAATGGCAATGAGTATGTACCTATCAATAATTACTTTTAAAAATAAATGGACTAAATTCTCCAATCAAAAACATGGAGTGGCTGAATGTATAAAAACAAAACAAAACACGACACTTCTATATACTGTCTACAAGAGGCTCACTTCAGAAGTAAGGACACACACAGACTAAAAGTAAAGAGATGGAAAAAGATATTATATGCAAATGGAAATGGAAGAAAAAGCTGGCTTTATCAGACAAAATAAGCTTTAAAATAAAAACTGAATGAAAGACATAGAGGGACATTACATAATGATAAAGGAGTCGATCCAGCAAGATATAACACTTGTAAGTACGTATACATACCAACATAGTTGTACCAAAATATATAAAGCAGAAATTAACAGACCTAATGAGACAAAATGACAGCAATAAAATAATAAATAGGGACTCTCAAGATTCCATTTACATATGGATAGATCATCCAAACAGAAAATCAATTAGGAACATTGGTCTTACATGACACATTAGAACAGATGGACTTAATATGTATATATAGAACATTCCATCCAGCATCAGCAGAATGCACTTCTCAAGGGCATATGTAACATTCTCCAGGATAAATTATATGTTAGGTCATTAGACAAGTCTCAATAAATTCAAGAAGGTTGACATCATATCAAGCATCTTTTCTGATGACAAGGGTATACAACTAGAAATCAAGTACAAGAAGAAAAGTAGAAAAATTACAAATATGAAATTAAACAACATGTTACTGAACAACTACTGGGTCAGAGAAGAAATATAAGATGAAACTTAAAAATACCTGCAGGCCAATGAAAATAGGAAAACAATATATCAAAGCCTATGGGATGCTGCCAAAGCAGTTCTAAGAGGGAAGCTCATAGCAATACAGGGTTACCTTAAGAAACAAGAGAAATATCAAATAAAAAATTTAACTTTATACTTAATGGGACTAGAAAACAAACAAACAAAAAGAACAAAGTCCAAATTTAGAAGGAAGGAAATAGTAAAGATCAGAGTGGAAATAAATGAAATAGAGACTAAAATGACAATAGAAAAGATCAGTGGAACTAAGAACTGGTTCTCTGAAAACATAAAATTAACAGATCTAACAAAGAGGGGGGCTCAAGTAAGTAAAATCAGAAATTAAAGAAAGGTTACAACTGATACCACAGACATAGGAGGATCATAAGAGACTACTATGAACAATTATATGACGACAAATTTGACGACCTGGAAAAAATGGATAAATTCCTAGAAATTTACAGTCTTCTAATACTGAACTGCAAAGAAATAGAAAATACAACTGGATCTACAGTGATTGACTCAGTAATCAAAACCTCCCTCACAAAAAAAGTCCAGGAACAGATGGCTTCACTGGCGAATTCTATCAAACATTCAAAGCTTTAATACCTATTCTTTTCAAACTCTTCCAAAAAACTGAAGAGGAGGGAAAACTTCCAAACTCATTTTACATAGCAAGCATCACCCTAATACCAACACCAGACAAGGACACCACAAGAAAGAAAATTACAAATCAATACCCTGATGAAGATAGATGCAAAACTTCTCAACAAAATATTAGCAAACTGAATTCAACAGTATATTAAAAGATTCATACACCATGGTCAGGTATGATTTATATCAGGGATACAAGAATGGTTCAACATTTGCAAATCAATCAATGTAAGATAACACATTGATGAAGTAAAGGATTAAAATAATAAAATCATCTCAATAGATGCAGAAATAGCATTTGAAAAAGTTTAACATCAACTTATGATTAAAAACTCTCAACCAAGTGTTTATAGAAGGAATATACTTCAACATAATAAGGGCCATATATGAAAAACCCATAGGTGCTATCATACTCAATGATTAAAAGTTGAAAGCTTTCCTCTAAGATCAAGAACAAAATAAGAATGCCTATTACCCCCACTTTTATTCAACATGGTATTAGAAGTCCTAGCCAAAGCAATCAGGAAAGAGAAAGAAATAAAAGACATGAACATTTGAAAGGAAGAAATAATGCTGTCATTATATGACTATATATATAGAGAAAATAATGCATCACTATATGACTATATATATAGAAAATCCTAAGTACCAAAAAATTAGAATAAATAAATTCAGTAAATTTTCAGGATATAAAGTTAATATACAAAAATATGTTGTGTGTCTATACACTAATAATAAAAATTTAGAAGGAAAAAACAAGAAAACAATCATATTTACAATTATGTATAAGAGAATAAAATACTCAGGAATAAATTTAACCAAGGAGTTGAAAGACCTATAAACTGAAAACCATAAGATATTGGTGAAAAAAATTAAAGAAGACACAAATAAATGGAAAGATATTCCATGTTCATGGACTGTTAAAATGTTCATAGTACTCAAAGCAATATACATATCCAATGCAAAAATGTCAATGGCATTTTTCACAGAACTAGAGCAAATAATTCCAAGTTCTTCACAAAAGACTCTAAATAGCCAAAACACTCTTGAGGAAGAAGAACAAAGTTGGAGGTAAAAGGTTCCCTGGATTCAAACTATTCTACAAAGCTATAGTATATAGTGCCAGAACAGTATGGTATTGGCATAAAGACACACAAAGCAATGGAGAACTGTCTAGAATTAAACAGACATATATAGGGTCAATTACTTTATGTGAAAGGAGGAAAGAATATACAATGGGGAAAGAACATTTATCTCCTCCATAAATGGTGTTGGGAAAACTGGAAAGCCATATGCATAGGAATAAAACTAGATCACTATCTCACACCATACCCAAAATTAACTTGGGGTGCCTTGGTGGCTCAGTCAGTTGAGCATTCAACTCTTGGTTTCGGCTCAGGTCATGATCTTATGGGTCATGAAATTTAGCCCATGTCAGGCTCTGTGCTCAGTTGCAGTCTGTTTGAAGATTCTCTCCCCTCTGACCCTCTCCCCACTTGTGCACTCTCTCTCTCTCTTTCTCTCTAAAATAAATAAATAAATAACTTAAAATGGATTAAAGACTTGAATCTAAGACCTGAAACCATAACATTTTTAGGAGAAAACAACAGTGGTAATTTTATTAACGTTGGTCTTAGTGATGCTTTTTGGATCTGATTCCAAAGACAAGGGCAACAAAAACAAAAATAAATTATTGGGACCAACTAAAATCAGAAAAACAAGAAACAACAACTGTTGGCAAGGATGTGGAGAAAAGAGAACCCTGGTGGAAATGTAAATTAATGTAATTGTAACAGAAAACAGAAAAATTTTTTTCCTCAAAAAAAAAAAATTAAAGCTAGAGTTACCGTATGATCTAGGAGTTCCACTACTTGGTATCTGTCTGAAAAAACAAAAACATTAATTTTAAAAAATATATGCACCCCTATGTTCATTGCAGCATAATTTATAATAGCCAAGATGTGGAAACAACCTAAGTGTTTATCAATGAATGAATGGATGAATATATATATATATACATATATACATATATGTATATATATATATTCATTTAATAGTATATATGTAATATTTTATTATTCAGAATATATTATGATGGAATATTATTTAGTCATAAAAAGAATGAAATCTTGCATTTGTGAAGACATGGATGGACCTTGAGGGTATTATACTAAGTCAGATAAGGAAAGACAAATACCACAAGATTTCACTTACACGTGTAATCTAAAAAATAAAACAAAATCCAGATTCATAAATACAAAGAACAGATTGGTGGTTGCTGGGCAGGGGAGTGGAGATGGTGGGAGTGGGCACAAAATGGGTGAAGAGGATTAATAACTACAAACTTTCAGTTATAAAATAAATGTCATGTGTATGCAACATACAGCATGGGGAATATAGTCAATAATGTTGTATTAACTCTGTAAGATGACAGATGGTAACTAGACTTATTGTGGTGATCAGTTATAGTGTATACATGTCAAATCACATAGAACTGAATGTCAATTATACCTCAATAAAATAAATACATGGATGGGTAGATGGATGAGGAAGAAGAAGGAGGGGAAGGAAGAAGAGGAGGAAGAGAAGGAGAAGAAGAAAAAGAAGGAAAGAGAAGAAGCAGCAGCAATGGAGTAGAAAAAAGAGAAAGAAGAGGAAAAAGGGAGGGCAGGACTAAGTGGGTACAAAAATGTCACTCTCCAAGACAGTCTTCTGAAAAGTAGCAATGTATTAGGAGGATATATACAGAGGGACAGAGACTTTGTTTGGTAATAAATGGAGAAACAGGAGAGATATTGTTGGGCTATACTACTACATATTTGCTGAGCCAGAAGATGGACATCAATGATATTTTCCTAATCTACATTCAAAAACCAGTTCAGAATCTAAGATATTAAACTATTATTGGGGGTATGTGCTCTAAACTCTGCTAGATATCTTATTCTTCTAAAGGAGAGCATCTGGTAAGTTTGTAATCTGCTTCACTGGCATTTGTGTTATATAGAGGGTGAATGTATTAGGAAAGATAGAAAGAGACTAGACATCTTTACAATCAAAGAGGAATGGATTGGTGCTGTAAAAATGGGAGGGATTTTGGGAGAAAATGGCCATGTCTTCTCCCAAGTTATAGTCATAAACAATAGGAATGCTGTGACTACCATACAGTATTCCAAAAAGTGGTGACCTTCGAATGGAATTGTATAGCCATAAATTGTACCCATAAAGAAGAAACTAGTAGGAATGTTGTTGGAGGTATTAAGTTATTCTAGGCATTACGGAGTACTTAGTACCTTCCAGGTTCAAGTTATGTACTGGGAAGACAGAATTTTCTTTTAAACTATTTTTTCTATAGGCACCCACAAGGTCAGAGGGTATAGTTTATGGAGATGACATCAAGTGCACATTTCCAATATAGTTTGAATAATGTTAAGACAGAAGTGTGAACAGGCTACACAGGAAACTTGTGAGAGGCACTTAGCTAGACTCGGAAGGGTCAGAGAAAACTCTGACTAGGAAGTTTTCTAGTTGACCTGAGTTTTAAAGAATATAGAGAAGCACAGGTAGGAAGGACAGGTAAGAAGGAGGTTCTACTCTGAAAAAATATATGTCTGAAAGAGATCATAGTGGAAACTTGGAAAAATTTAGCTTTTCTATGAAATGGAATTTGAATTATGTCATAAAGGGAGATGGGAGCTAGAGAGGTAGAGAGAGGACCAGGGCGTAAGGGGACTTGTATAAGGAGAGCCTTGCATAAGGTTTTGTAAATTATTTTGTGTGTTATCATTCAAGTAATGGACATTATAGAAAGTTTGAATTGAAGGAGCAACGTGGTCTAAATTATATTTTAGGTCTATAGCACTGTGCAGAATGGTTTTTATAGAAGCGAAGCTGAAAACAGAACAGTAGCAGAAATCTAAAAGTGATGAGAAAGAAATTAGGGAGTGGCAAGAGAATGGAGAAGAGGGAGTGGATTTGAGTGATCCTGGGAGGTAGAAATGACATGATTTTGCTAAGAAGATCAACAAAAGGACTTGATGCTAATGTTTATGATAACATAAAGGATAATGTTGGTAATTGAAGACAAAAGAGTAGATGAAGTGGTCCAGGGAGAGTAGGTGGGGTAAGATGAAAAGATAGAGGACTGACTGAATTGCAAACCAAGAAGGGAGTGAAGAAGAAGCCAAAGAAGCAAGAAACAAACCAGGAGAGAAACTTGTCTTGAAATATCAAGAAAGTTTGACTTCTTCATTGCCAATTTGGATATCTTTTATTTCTCTTTGTTGTCTGATTGCTATTGCTAGGACTTCTAATACTATGTTGAACAAGAGTGGTGAAAGTGGGCATCCTTGTCGTGTTCCTGATCTCAATGGGAAGGCTGCAAGCTTTTTCCCATTGAGGATGATATTTGCTGTGGGTCTTTCATAGATAGATTTTATGAAGTTCAGGAATGTTCCCTCTATCTCTATACTTTGAAGCATTTTAATCAGAAATGGATGCTGGATTTTGTCAAATGCTTTTTCTGCATCAATTGAGAGGACCATGTGGTTCTTCTCTCTTCTCATATTAATTTGTTCTATCACATTGATTAATTTGCAAATGTTGAAACCATCCTTGTAGCTCAGGGATGAATCCCACCTGGTCATGGTGGATAATCTTTTGAATGTGCTGTTGGATCCTGTTTGCTAGGATCTTGTTGATAATCTTAGTATCCATATTCATCAGTGATATTGGTCTGAAATTCTCCTTTTTTGTAGGGTCTTTGCCTGGTTTGGAGATCCGAGTAATGCTGGCTTCATAGAAAGAGTCTGGAAGTTTTCCTTCTGCTTCAATTTTTTGAAACAGCTTCAGGAGTATAGGTGTTATTTCTTCTTTGAAAGTTTGGTAGAATTCCCCAGGGAATCCATCAGGTCCTGGGCTCTTGTTTTTTGGGAGGTTTTTGATCACTGCTTCAATCTTGTTACTAGATATCGGTCTATTCAGGTTGTCGATTTCTTCCTGGTTCCATTTTGGGAGTTTATAGTTTTCCAGGAATGCATCCATTTCATCAAGGTTGCTAAGCTTATTGGCATACAACCATTGATAATGACTTCTGATTGGGAATGAAGAAGTCAAACTCTCTCTCTTCGCAGATGACATGATTCTTTATATGGAAAACCCAAAAGACTCCACCCCCAAACTACTAGAACTCATACAGCAATTCAGCAACATGGCAGGATACAAAGTCAATATGCAGAAATCAGTGGCTTTCTTATACACTAACAATCAAAATACAGAAAGGGAAATTAGAGAATCGATTCCATTTACTATAGCACCAAGAACAATAAGATACCTGGGAATAAACCTAACAAAAGAGGTAAAGGATCTGTACTTGAGGAACTACAGAACACTCATGAAGGAAAATTGAAGAAGACACAAAAAGATGGA
Organism: Mustela nigripes; assembly: GCF_022355385.1. Taxonomy (NCBI): domain Eukaryota; kingdom Metazoa; phylum Chordata; class Mammalia; order Carnivora; family Mustelidae; genus Mustela; species Mustela nigripes. The sequence goes on from NC_081570.1 coordinate 101,052,797, forward strand.
AAACCATTCCATGCTCTTGGATCAGAGGAATAAACATTGTTAAAATGTCTATACTGCCTAGAGCAATCTATACTTTTAATGCCATTCCGATCAAAATTCCACCAGTATTCTTCAAAGAGCTGGAGCAAATAATCCAGAAATTTGTATGGAATCAGAAGAGACCCCGAATCGATAAGGAAATGTTGAAAAACAAAAATAAAACTGGGGCATCACATTACCTGATTTCAAGCTTTATTACAAAGCTGTAGTCACCAAGACAGCATGGTACTGGAATAAAAACAGACACATAGACCAGTGGAACAGAGCAGAGAGCCCAGATATGGATCCTCAACTCTATGGTCAATTAATCTTCAACAAAACAGGAAAAAATATACAGTGGAAAAAAGACAGACTCTTCAATAAATGGTGCTGGGAAAACTGGGCAGCTATATGTAGAAGAATGAAACTCGACCATTCCCTTACACCATACACAAAGATAAACTTAAAATGGATAAAAGACTCAACGTGAGACAGGAATCCATCAGAATCCTAGAGGAGAACATAGGCAATAATCTCTTCGATATCAGACACAGCAACTTCTTTCAAGATATGTCTCCAAAGGCAAAGGAAACAAAAGCGAAAATAAACTTTTGGGACTTCATCAAAATCAAAAGCTTCTGCACAGCAAAGGAAACAGTTAACAAAACAAAGAGACAGCTCACGGAATGGGAGAAGATATTTGCAAATGACAGTACAGACAAAAGGTTGATATCCAGGATCTATAATGAACTCCTCAAATTAAATTCAAATTAAAACCACATTGAGATATCACCTTACACCAGTTAGAATGGCCAAAATTAACAAGACAGGAAACAACATGTGTTGGAAGGGATGTGGAGAAAGGGGAACCCTCTTACACTGTTGGTGGGAATGCAAGTTGGTGCAGCCTCTTTGGAGAACAGTGTGGAGATTCCTCAAGAAATTAAAAATAGAACTTCCATATGACCCTGCCATTGCACTCCTGGGTATTTACCCCAAAGATACAGATGTCGTGAAAAGAAGGGCCATCTGTACCCCCAATGTTTATAGCGGCAATGGCCACGGTCACCAAACTATGGAAAGAACCAAGATGCCCTTCAACGGATGAATGGATAAGGAAGATGTGGTCCATATACACTATGGAGTATTATGCCTCCATCAGAAAGGATGAATACCCAACTTTTGTAGCAACATGGACGGGACTGGAAGAGATTGTGCTGAGTGAAATAAGTCAAGCAGAGAGTCAATTATCATATGGTTTCACTTATTTGAGGAGCATAACAAATAGCATGGAGGACATGGGGAGTTAGGAGAAGGGAGTTGGGGGAAATTGGAAGGGGAGGTGAATTATGCGATACTATGGACTCTGAAAAACAATCTGAGGGGTTTGAAGTGGTGGGGGGGTGGGAGGTTGGGGTACCAGGTGGTGGGTATTATAGAGGACACGGATTGCATGGAGCACTGGGTGTGATGAAAAAATAATGAATACTGTTGTGCTGAAAATAAATAAATTTAATTTGAAAAAAAAAAAAAAGAGAAATATCAAGAAAGGCAAGGGTTTCAGGTGGGAAGTTAACAGTGTCTAAGTATCGGACTTAGCAAGAGAAAGACAGTCAAGAGTAGTGTCAATGGAGTGGTGGAAACATAAGCCAGATAGCCATGGACTGAGGTGAGGAAGTAGAAACAATAGAAACAGAGGAAATAGAGAGAGAATATACCATATTCTATCAGGAGGCTTGACTGTAAAGGAAAGGACAGATTTAAAGAGATGCCAATTTAAGGGAGAAATTAAAAAAAAAAAAACACTGAGAGACTGAGAAAATTTATCTAGGGAAGGGAGGAACCCTCTACAGGGAGAGACTGAAGATAGAAGCTGGATGGAAAGGAGCCCTCTCTGGCAATGGTCATGCTGCCCCTCAAAGGAGTGAGCTCCCTGTCACTATTAGAGCACACTCACTGTCAGGACTGTCAGGGTTCTTCCTTTCATCAGCCTAGCTGAACCCAATGACACCTTCTGACTCTTAGATTCTTCAACATGATGGTAATTTATCAATCTTTTCATATTTGTATAGCTATACACTGACTGAGGTAGGATATTCACATCGACTAAAGCTACATCACAGATCAAATTACCCAGGTCTGCAGTAGGGACCGTTGACCACTTGGCCATCCCAGCTCTCTCTGATTCAGAGATCACAGTGAATTCAGGGTAGAGGTGACTGTCAGGCTAACCATTTCCTTGGCCACCTCCCATGTCTAGCTTGGGAATATTTGGTTTCAAAGTCTACCTGCCATTTTAATTCAACTCCACACAATTCAATTAATCATAGATCCATTGAGTGTGTGCAAAAGTTGTTTGCAAAGGTTGTATGATGAGAGTAACACACTTTCTGCCTGCAGGAAATGCAGTCTTTCCTCAGTCATTCATCTTTTCTGTGAACTGGAAATAAACAGAAGAGAAATGAATATAACAACCAGAGTAATGGTTTTCAAACCATGTCTACAGGACCCTCAGAGTCTAAGGAGGTGCTCTCTGACCACAGAAGTAGGAGAAGGTAGGTGAGGCTCCAAGCCTTCCTATCCCAACTTCAAGTCAAGTAGTTTTACTTTCATTTGTTTTAATATATCTCGGTAGTTATAGGTATTTGTTTGAACCAAGAGTTCCAAGCTTAAGCCACATCAAAGTAATGCTTGATCATCACAATTAAGAAAGGTGTATTGCTTAATACTAAGAATTACAAAAAAAAAAAAAAAAAAAAAAGCAGATCAAAGGCATCAGTAAAGAGGTTAATCTGGTCTTCCCAAGCCTGTTCATGGAGTAATTCATCAGAAAAGAAGATACATAGCAGCAGGCTTTATAACAGTCCCATGCTGGGCTCTGGGGAGACAGAGATGAAGAAAACCTGGTCTCTATACCCTCAAGGACTTCATAATCCAGTAAGGAGACAGGCAGGGGAATGGTCATTCTGGGGTGGAACATGGCTTGGTCAAGGTGCAGATTAAGGGCAGTGAGGAGACAAAAGTAACAACAATAAATGCCATCTGAGAAGTAAGGGAGAGAGGATTTTCCAGGGAAAGCTTCGTAAGAGACCTGTTTAAGCTGAGTCAAATGTATGAGAGTTTGCTCGGAAAAGGAGAAGGGATGTACACCTATCTCTGTGGGAAGCTCCAAGAAGAGGCAGGAGAAGGGCGGGAGAAGATGGCCAAACGTTGGTCATCAGTACATGTGGGGGGGACAAGTTGAATGAGTGATCTTGGCAGCTATTCCCTCAGGCTGCACCTGGGCCTCTCAGAGGCCCTAAATGTTTCAGAGCACTTCCTGTCAGTCATGGGTTCCCTTCTGTGTCCTTCCAAGTACTGCCACCTAGTGGCCATACTCAAAGCCGAGCATTCCCTGGAGAGTCTTGATTGATGCAGACAGAGAATCATCTCAGTCTTCCCATTGATTTTAGAGTGGAAGAAAAGGTGGGCTGGTAAGAGGGACAAGTGACTTCTCTGGGAAGTTTGTGAGAGCTGGGACTGGAATGGAATCTAGCTCTGTGACTTCAGGAAGGTTAGGTGGGATCTAGTTCACCCCCAGTCACCCTCTGGCTCTGGCTGGCTTGTACTGAAAGTTGAGTGAGACTCAACTTGCTAGCTGCCTCTGGACTGTGCTTAAAATCCTCATCCAGGCTTTGGTGTGGTGGGGACAGTTTAAGAGAGAAGGAATGTGGGAATAAATGGTAGAGCAGGAGAGAAAGGAAGGGGATGTATTCTCCCCACTGCACACCCCACCACCACCAGTGTAGCTTTCAAACCTGTTTCTTAGCAATGAGAAAAAGTGGTTAGTGATGTCATAGGGATGGACAGAGACTACTCATCAGGCATTGGGAGTCACTATGTCAAAGAGAGAAGGAGAGGGGATTCTTCAGTCATATCCTTTCTGAAGAATGGATGGGGGCAGGGGAACCCCATGGCCACAGGCAAAGAATAGCCAGGGACAGGGCTCAAGGCCTCTGAAAACACCTGTCAGCTGCTGAATGTCCAAAAAAGAAAAAGGGGGGGGGGATTCAAATAGAATTCTCTGTTCAAGCCAACCATTTACATGCAACATGTTTCAGAAACCCATCTGGGGTTACAGAATTCACTGTGGTTTCAATCTGTTCCAATGCAAAGCCATATACTCAACTATCCTGATTGAAATTCATATGCCACTGTGTGTAGGGCTGGGCATACTCTGTGGTGCTTGCAATATACTATATGTTTTGCAAATATATCTTTCCAAATATATATATTTAATGTTTGAAGTTTAAATAAAATTTAAATTAAAAAACATAATTCTTAAAACTGTATTTAGAGTCAAAACCCTTTTCTTACAAAAATCATAAGGAGTATTTTTGCCTAAGACAGACATTTTCTAGGTTAACAAGAACAGATGTGAATTTGCTTTGATTGTTTATACGTAGTAGCTAATGCATAATGGATTTTTACAATAAAAATTATAGGAATAATAAGACTAATATGATTGACATGGGCAAAAAAATAACAAGAACTGGATGGTAAAAGGAGGCGGGAGAAGAAAATCTGCATATTAAACAACAACAACTTTGGGCAGAGGATTACAAAGTGGAGCCTAAGCTTTGGTCTCCATACCCTGTCAGACTGAGAAAAAAAAATTGTTACAGTTGAGTCCTGAATGAGACCTTTCCTACATTACTACACTACTATTAGGGATGTATCTTGATCATTTCGTAGAGGAGGAAAGTAAGGTTCACAGAGGTTATCTGACCTTCCTGAGGCCATTCAGCTATCATGTGATGGTGTCACTCTATGAAATAAATGGTGGATTTTTCTCATTGGCATGCTATCTCCAAAACCCTGAGCTGTCTCTACACCCTCTTAACTTTTTCTGCAAGTGTCCCCAGCATGAAGTCTGCCAGCACAATGAAAGCTTTCTGGCTGGGAGTAGGAAGAGCTAGGCTTGCTGATAGTTCAAGGGAGAGCCCTGGCCAAGGTGGCCTCACAGAACTCCCCTTCCCACTCCCAAACAGAAAATTCCTTGAGTTGTTTCTGAATGTCCTATACTTGAGGCTGGGCAGCAGGTCCAGGGATCAAAGCCCTGGCACCTCATCTTGTACCCATCAAACTGAATTCACAGAGGGAGGGAAAGAGGGAGGAGAAGTGGGTGCTGCTTCTGATTAGTTTATGTCTTCTGCCAAAGTGAGATGTCCTCTCCCTGTGGACAATTAAATGGTTCTCACGGACCTGCCATCTGGGCTCAGCAGAGTGTGGAATGGCTTCTCTCTCTCTCTCTCTCTTTTTCTTTCTCTCTCTCCACCCTACTCCACCCTGGATTGGGGAACAGGCCAGGGAGATTCAGGAAATCTAGCCCCTTTCTCTTCTTCCCTACCCTTCCCTCCTTTCCTGGCATAGCTGCTGCTAACCCAGTCCTCCAGCCCTTCTCTCTCAGTTGAGGAAGCCAGTCCAGGAGCACGCCCTCTTGATGGCCCTGAATAGAGTCAGGGAGCCACCCTTGTCACTGTGCTGGACCTTGGGAAAGGGACTAGTGGCCCCAAAGATGGAAGCAGCATCAAATTTGCCAAACCAGTCCCAGAAAGGTTCTTGGAGAAGCAAAGCCCTGATTCAGTCACAATTTTCAGAGCAAACTCATGGCTTGCTGTTGCTGTTATTGTTGGTTTGTTTTGAGGTGGACTGACATGTGAGTTGTGGTGGAGGCCAGCAATGGGAGGTGCCAATTGAGCTAAGCTCAGACAAAATCACTGAGTGGGGAAGGGAGGTCTGATTTTTATGTCCTGACTTCTCAGGCCTCATCTTCCCTACCCACAGCCTTCAGATCCATCTGCTAACAAGCATGCACTTTGTCTGCTTCCTGTGTTCCAGGCACTGTGCTGGGCCCTAGCCCTGACCTAACCCATATCATGGCAGGGGAGAAGAGAGAGCCAGGTAAACAGGCAAGTGAGAGACCTGTTAGATTTATAGAAGGTTTGATAAAATTGCAGAGGGGAAGTGTGAGATGCACCTTGGAATCAAATTTTGAAGAGTGTAAAGGAGCCTGTCCAGCTCAGAAGGAAAGAAAGTATCAGAAAACAAAATAATTAGCAACTGTACTATGCTTTTGTTTTGTACAATCCTTCCTCCTAAATGACCTCACTTGATCCCTAAAACAACACTTTTAGGTTGAGAAGGAAGGTGCTATAGTCCTGGCTCACAGCAGATACCTCATAAAAGTTTTTCCAGTGGGAGACAAGGAAACCAAGGGTCCAGAAAAGGCAATCTTTGTCAAGGTCACAGAGCAGGAAAGCAGGGAGCCAGGGCTCAAACCTAGGTCTCTGACTCCAAATCCTGAGTGTTTCAGTGGTTTTCAGTACGAACTCCACAGACTGTGGGAGTCTTCCTGAGGGTACATGAGTTCTCTATGAGGATTTTCAAGTGTGTTTGTTTTGTTGATTATTTAACAAATTAATATAGGCATATCCTGGGTCATCGTGATGGCCCCTCATGTAGAAGTACACACAGGGTTTTGGTGCCCACATCTTTGTCTATGTTTACACACAGATTGGAGGCATCAGAGAGCCACCTCAAATCGCTATCTAAAAAAGAGTAGATTTAATGTATAAATGAAGCCTTGTCACCACTGAAAGCTGAGTGCATATCCTAACAACCAAGTTCCCACAAGAGCCTAAAAGGAAAAAAAAAAAAAAGAGTAGAAATATATAGTAACAAAGTAATAAAGGCTTAGTAACAAAGGCATACCTAATGCAAAACAAAAAACAAACAAGAAACAAACAAAACTGATTCCATAGAAGTAACTAACATATTTATGTTGCCAGTGACACTTTAAACAACATTATTAGTCACATTAAATTAACCCAAACTGGTTTAAACAATAAAGGGAAATTTTTTTTGGTTCACGTAGCTGAAAATTCTCAAGGCATTATGCCTTCAGGATCAATTTGATCAAGGCTCCAACTCCACTTCTCTGTATTACTCTTGGCTCTGCTCTCTTCCATGTGTCTGTTTTGACCACAGGCTAATAGTTATTCACTAGCAGCAACTGGGCCATTTGCTTCTTTATTCACATGCAGGGGGAAGAGACAAACAGACAAACAGAAGGAAAATCCCGAGTTTTGCTCATTAATTGGACTTATCCTTGAACCTTGAACCAACCTCTATAGCCAAAAAAATGGAAGGATATGTTTGGTTTAGGCCTTTTAGAGCAAGAGGGATGGGTTGACCCTGATTGGTTTATACTAAGCAGAGTCCACTGTGACATAGGAGACTCAATCCCCTGGGAAAGAGGACAAAGGATATTGAAGAGGTAACTACATGGTCCACTATATGGGGTTAGAATATTATAGGAAGAAAAGTGCCATGGACAAAACCCATAAGAAAAGAAGTTATTAGCAGGTTAGAGAAATTAAATAAAATCTATGTGTCTGGATCTGTGCATGAGAAGAGGTTGGAAAAAAAGTTTCCTCAAGCCAGGGCATTCTAAACCATAGTAAGAAATTGGGAATTTTTTTTTTCTTCTAAGTGCAGTGGGAAGCCATTGAGGAATTTCAAGTAAAGGAAGGACATAATCAAGTTTTATCTTTTAATATAATGCCAACTGCTATGTGGAGATGGGTTCGGAAGAATGAGAAAAGAGTGGAAATGGGAAAGCCAGTTAGGAGCAATTGTAATGATCCAGGCAAAAGAGATTTTTTTTTTAATATAATTTTTTATTTTTTATAAACATGTATTTTTATCCCCAGGGGTACAGGTCTGTGAATCACCAGGTTTACACACTTCACAGCACTCACCAAAGCACATACCCTCCCCAATGTCCATAATACCACCCCCTTCTCCCAAACCCCTCCCCCCAGCAACCCTCAGTTTGTTTTGTGAGATTAAGAGTCACTTATGGTTTGTCTCCCTCCCAATCCAGGCAAAAGAGATTTATCATGATGCTCATGAAGCTTATCCTTCAAGGCTTCTTGCTAGCACAAATCTCTTACAAGGTGCTCTTGAGAGAGCCTTGGAATGCACTCTCATGCTCAAATGTTTTCACACAATTTGTAAGAGTGAGAGGTTAATAGAACCAGATGAACTATCATCTATTCTACTCTAACTCACCCTCCATCACACTTGCCCTTATGACAGATGAACTTAGCGTGACCATGAAGATTCAGGGTGTCCAGCTAAGTGGAGGTTGAATTGCAGAAAAACTTAGTGTGGGTTTGATGGCATATATTTGTGGGGTTCTATAATGTTCTTCCAGTAAGGACCTAAGCAATAGGGTAGCCTCCATATCTTCATTTTTTTTCTCTCTTCACCATAACACTATACTTTTCTTTTCTTCCTTCCTTCCTTCCTTCCTTCCTTCCTTCCTTTCTTTCTTTCTTTTTTTTTTTTTTAAGATTTTATTTATTTATTTGTCAGGGAAAGAGAGAGAGAGCACAAGCAGGGGTAGTGCCAGACAGAGGGAAAAGTAGGCTCTCCATTGAGAAAGGAGCCTGATGCAGGACTTGATCCCAGGACCATGACCTGAACCAAAGGCAGACACTTAATCAACTGAGTCACCCAGGTATCTCTACCATCACACTACACTTAATGGGTCTCCCACTGTTACCCCTGTGGTCCAAGCCTGACCTGGACCTATATCCTCCTAACACCTTCTCCTCTTCTAGTCCTGGTCCCTTCCAGCCCATCCCCCACACTGCCTTTCTGAAATGAAACAAAACAAAGACAGGAGACCATCACCCCTCAGATTAAAAAACCTTGATGAGACCTGTCCATTGCCCATAGGGTAAATTTTATCATGTTCCACCTATTTCTAATCCTTTTCCATCTCTTCTTGATCTCCTGAATTAAGAATTACTTGATATTTTCCACTTAGCCTATAGTCTTACAAAGTAATAGGTAATGAAAGGAATAACTAATGGACAATGTTGACTCCTCTTCAATTTATCCACTCCTGAGCCTGAAACTCTTGCTTTTCTGTGGCTACAGCCCTGGGGAAGTGTTTTTGTTGTACCTTACACCTCATTTACTCCCAGTGGCTTATGTCAAGTAGGAGTGAGAGCTGATGTTGACCTTTGAAGGCTGAACTATGATGTGTTCCTTTTGACCACCTCTCTGCCCAAGAGCAATGCCATTTAATTGGTTTGATAGAGGATTATCACTGAAAAAATTCTGTGATGGTCCTGCTGGTAAGGGTGTAAACCCTGTGTGAATTCCTGAACCTGACTTTGGGGAAGGAGTGGGAGACTGAGCTAGGATTAGTAAGAAGGAGGGTCAAGCATGAGTATAAAGACTAGCCAGTTGTTGTGGTTGAAACAGATAAAAAGTGTTCTGTTTGTTTAACAACATGTTGACATTGCTCCTAGAACCAAGTCTAAGGAAGAAAACAACTCAACAAAAGTGATAAAACTCTAGCCAGACTGATCAGAAAATTGAGAAGACACAATTACCAGTTACAGAATGAAAAAGGATTTATCCTGTTGATTATACATATATTTTAAAAATAACAGAAATCTTTTGGACAACTTCAGGCCAAGAAATTTGACAACTTAGATGAAATGGACAAATTTCTTGAAAGGTAAAACTACTAAAGCTTACTCTATAAGAAACTGTGTAACTCAAATATTCCTATATCTATTGAAGAAATTGAATTCATAGTTGAAAACCTTCCCACAAAATTAAAGACTAAGAAGACTTCATTAAGGGAATTCTATCAAACACTTAAGGAAGAAATAAGATCAATTCTATCCAAACTCTTCCAGAAAGTTGAAGTGAAGGGAGTAATTCCCAGTTTATTCTACCAGGCCAGCATTACCTTGATACCTAAACTGAAGAAATTGCAAGGAAACTATAGACAAACATCTTTAATAAACATAAAGGCAGAAATTCTTAACAATTTTTTTGGCAAGGTGAATCCACAATATATAAAATGAATAATATAGTATGACCAAGTCGAGTTTATCCCAAGAATGCAGTTTCTCAAGGATGCAACATACAATGTCAATATAAAAAACCAATTGTGTATTTCTGTATATCAGTAATGAACAACCAAAAGTGAAATTTAAAGAACACCACTTACAACAAAAGAGATATGAAATATTTAGGGATAAATCTGATAAGATCTATAAACTGAAAAACTAAAAATCATTGCTGAGAGAAATTAAAGAAGATCTAAATAAATGCAGATAGATACTGTGTTTGTGAATTAGAAAATTCAATATTGTTAAGATACCAATTTTCTCCAATTATTCTATAGATTCAAACAAGCCTAATCAAAATCCCAGTAGCTTTTTTGTAGAAACTGACAAGATGGTTCTAAAATTCACTTGAAAACACAAAGCTATCTGGAATAGCTAAAACAAATTGGAAAAAAAAGAACAGTTAGATAACTAACATTACCCGATTTCCAGATTTATTATAAAATGTATAGTAATCAAGGGAGAAGGAGTAAGATGGTGGAAGAGTAGGAGACCTAAATTTAATCAGGTTCCAGGAACTGAGCTAGCTAGTTACCAAACCATTCTGAACATCTACAACTCAACATGAGATTGAAGAAAAGAATAGCAGCAACTCTAGGAACAAAAAAAGCGACCACTTTCTGGAAGGTAGGACATGCAGAGAAGTGAATCTGAGGTGATATATGGGAAGAGAGACTGCAGGGGGAGGGGCCAGCTCCTGGAAAGTGATAGATCAGCAGAGCACAAAATCAGAACTTTTAGAAGTCTGCTCCACTAAGGGAAGTCCCTCCAGTGGTTAAGGGGTGGGGAGGGTGGAGCCTTCATGGGGACAGTGTGGTCTTAGGTCCCTCAAGTTCACAAAAAGAGCAGGGGTGTCTGAGTGTGGCAGAGCTCCCAGGTATCAGAGTGGAGAAGCCAACTACAGAGACGGAGCCGAGGAGTGAGCTCTCAGCTCACAGTTACCTTAAACTATGATCTGAGGCACATTTGGGCCACTGCTCTTCGAGGTGGGAACCCACAAGCAGCAGATCGGGAGAGACTCACTTCCTCCTCTGGGAGGAGCAGCACAGGAATGAGCTGCAGGAATCTACTGGGTTTGGAGACACCAAACAGGGCTGTGCATCAGAGACAGAAATGCTCAGTCACAGGCTGGGTGAGCTCAGAGCGCAGCCAGAGACCAGGGAGATGGGAGGGATTGACTACTTTTCTCTGAGGATGCACAGAGGAGTGGGGCCTGAGCTCTTTGCTCCTCCGGGGCCAGAGACTGGGAGGCCACCATCTTCATCCCCCTCCTCCAGAGCTCTATGGAAAGTGTTCAGGGAACAAAAGCAGCCAAGAGGGAACCTGAGCAGATTTCTTAGCCCAGCCCCTGGCAAGGGCAGTGCAATTCTGCATTGGGCAAAGAAGTTTGAGAATCACTGCAACAGGCCCTTTCCCCAGAAGATCAGCAAGAATATCCAGCCAAGACCAAGATCACTGATCAATGAGAACAGCGGAAGTCCAGAGCTACGGGGAAAGCAGCACATAGAATTCATGGTTTTCTTTTCCATGATTCTTCAGTCTTTCCAAGTTAAGTTCTTAAATTTTATTTTTTGGGGATGCCTGGATAGTCCAGTGGGCTAAGCCTCTGCCTTCAGCTCAGGTCAGAGTCTCAGGGTTCTGGGATCGAGCCCCACATGGGGCTCTCTGCTCATCAGGGAGCCTGCTTCTCCCCCTCTCTCTGCCTGCATCTCTGCCTATTTGAGATCTCTTTCTCTCTCTCTGTCGAATAAATAAATAAAATCTTTTTTAAAAATTTATTTTTTCTTATTCTATTATTTTTTAATTTTCCCCTTTCCTATTTTAACCTTTTAAACTACTTTGTCTTATCAATAGCTTTAAAAAAATCTTTTAAAATATTCATTTTTATAGTCATGTTCTACCCCTTCATTGTATTTAACCTTATTTTTTGTATACATATAAGTTTTTCTTTCTTTAAAATTTTTGGATACAGTTCCTTCTAACAGATCAAAATATAACCTAAATCTAGCATATGGCTTTGTTCTAGTCTCCAGCCTGATCAGATTCTCTCCTTTTTTTCTTTTTTTAACCAACAGCTTATCAATTCCTTTTTAAAAATATTTTTAAAATTTTCATCTTTATAGTCATAATCATTGAAAATAGAGCTACCCTATGACCCAACAATTGTGTTACTGGGTATTTACCCTAAAGATACAAATGTAGTGATCTGAAGGGGCATGTGCACCTAAATGTTCATAGTAGCCATGTCCACAATAGCAAAACAATGGAAATAACCTAGATGTCCATCAACAGATGAATGGATAGAGAAGATGTGGTTTATATATATACACTGGAATACTATGCAGCCATCAAAAAACCAAAATCTTGACATTTGCAATTATGTGGATGGAACTAGAGGGTATTATGTTAAGCAAAAAAGTCAATTGGAGAAAGAATTATCATATGATCTCTCTGATATAAGTAATTTGAGAGGCAGGGTGGGGGGTCATGGGGGGTAGGGAGGGAAAAAATGAAACAAGATGGGATCAGAAGGAAGACAAACCATAAGAGACTCTTAATTTCAGGAAACAAACTGAGGGCTGCTGGGGAGTTGGGGGGGTGGGAGATAGGGTGGCTGGGTGATGGACATTGTGGAGGGTATGTGCTGTGGTGAGTGCTGTAAATTGTGTAAGACCGATGATTCACAGATCTGTACTCCTGAAATAAATAATATATTATATGTTAATTAAAAAAGAAAAGAAGATCAGTATAGTTTACCATATCAGCACACTAAAACAAATCCATGTTTTTATCTCAATAGATGCAGAGGATACATTATTTTAAATAATTTTTTATTTTTTATAAACATATATTTTTATCCCCAGGGGTACAGATCTGTGAATCGCCAGGTTTACACACTTCACAGCACTCACCAAAGCACATACCTTCCCCAATGTCCATAACCCCACCCCCCTTCTCCCAACCCCCCTCCCCCTGCAGAGGATACGTTTGAATAAATTAGCATTGGCCTAGAATTAAAACTCTTAGCAAGCTAGAAATAAAAGGGAATGTCCTTGTCCTGATAAGGGTCATCTGCAAAAACCTACAGCAAAATATTATACTTATTGGTGAAGGGTTGAATCCTTCTCTCTTGAAATTGGAAAAAAGGTAAGAACGTCTACTCACCTGTTCTCTTCAACATTGTAGTGGAGATCCAAGCCAGTGCAGTAAGAGAAGAAAAAGGGATTTAAAGACATAATTTGGAAAGACAGATCTAAAATTGTCTTTATTACATGATCATCAATTACAAAATCCTAAGGAATCTACAAAATAGCTACTAGAGCAAATAACTAAGTTTAGCAAGTTTACAGGATACAAAGTTAATTTATAAAAATCAGCTGTATTTCCATATATTAAAACAAAAATAAAAATTAAAATGCAATTTATAATAACATCAAAAATATAAAATACTTAGGAATAAATCTGACAGAAGATGTGCAGATCTGTGTACTGAAAACTATAAATAATTATAGAGCAAAATTAAATTCTTAAATAAATGAATAAATATACCATATTCATGGATTAGAAGACTCAATATTATGAAGATGTTAGTTCTTCCAAATTCATCTGTAAGAGTTCTGTAAGAGTCAATACCATCTCAAATAAAATCCCGACAGGATTTGTTGTACAAATTGATGAAGAGATTTAAAAATTGATATAAATTTATTAAACTAATACATTGTACATCTTAAACTTACACAAAGTTACATACTAATTACACTGCAATTTAAAAAATAATTAAAAATTAATAAGCAAAAATTTTCCTTCCACATTCCCATCCCTAATTTGGACCATAAATTTTATTGGTTTTATTTTTTTCCTTTTATTTTTGTTCTCACTTCTAATAGGGAGTCCTACTGTATCTTATTATCTTTCTTCCTAAGGTGGCCTTGTTCCTCTCTCTAGAACTGTAATGGTGGCTGCAAAGAAACATGATTATATGTGATTAGAAATGAAAAATATGTCAATTTATCAGTTTCAGAATATTTTACCCATGAGAAACAATGTTTAAAAACATAGCAGGTGGGTGCCTAGGTGGTTCAGTGGGTTAAGCCTCTGCCTTTGGCCCAGGTCAAGATCTGAGAGTCCTGGGATCGAGCCCCGCATTGGGATCTCTGTTCGGCAGGGAGCCTGCTTCCCCCTCTCTCTTTGCCTGCCTCTCTGCCTACTTATGATCTCCCTTTCTCTGTCAAATAAATAAATAAATCTTTAAGAAAAAAACAAAACAGAGGACGGGCTGCCTTGCAAGGCGTTGATCTCTCTGTCCCTGGAAGCATTCAAGAGAGACTGAACTATCTTAATTCAACAATCATTTATAGAACACCTACTATGAATCATACACTGGAGATATTGTAGTAAACAAGGTAAAAATAGTCTGTTTTCATGGGTTTTAAAACCTAGTAACATGTCCAGAATACCGAAGATTTCTGCATAGAGATTTGAACTAGGTGACCTGAGAGTTCTCTTCTGGAGATCTGTAAATCTATGTTTCTGGGATTCAAAACAACAACAACAAAAATAAGTAAATAAATAAAGTTTTGTCTTCTAACAAGACAAATGCTTCTCTTGTGCCCTCTCAGGATTTGACAAGGGTAAACTGAGTGCAAAGGAGTAAAGAACCCCAACACCTATGAAAGCACCCCTCCAAGCCTAAAACAAAAGAATTTGCCTGGCCCCATCATTAATCAAATTCATCTTGTACATGAAAGCTCTTGTGGGCTTCTGCCAGAGGGAAATGTCAAACACATGGTCTCAGGCCATTCTTGCCCCTGGGAAAGTTTGGAAGGAACTGTGTCAGAAAATACAAACCCATTTCCAGGAAAGTTCACCTTCTGGCATTGTCCCCTTCTCCTGGCTCGGGATCCTGCTTTAGGGATCTGCGTCAGGAAAGTGAGGCAGCCGTGAGCCAACCTAAGCCAGAGTGAGCAGATGGCCTGGCATTCTGGGAACATTCTAGGCATATTCCTTAAAGAACCACCACAGATACAAGGGACAATTCCAGGAAAACATGGAGTTGTAACTAGACTCATGGCTTGGGCACATTCGGCCAGCAAAGAAGTCCCAAGAGCAGACTTGCTGGAGTCAGGGTGGAGGAGACAGTTGGCTTCTCCTGCACACAAATCAATTTGATTATCCCCGCCTTATTGGACCTGATCACTGTTCCCTCCCAAAGACACCCTGTGGGTCTGAAGGCTGATGTCTAGTTGCAGCTCTAAGATTTAGAAGCAGGCTTGAAATGTTTCAGAAAAGGAAGTGAATGGACATCAAATCATCATCCCATTAACGGTTTTGTCCAAAGTGCTTTTTTTCTGTAGCCTTCGTATCTTTGTTCATGCTTTTTCCTCCTGTGATATTCTCTGCCTTCTGTGCCGTTGAAGTCCTACTGTTTTTCCACCCTAGGGTTATCTCAAGTGCTACTTCTTTCATGAAGCCTTTCTGGATTCTTTTAGCTCTAAATGATATCTCTTCTCTTAGTATTCTAAGTTATCTTAAGCAAATATTACATTTTCTATTACAGCATTTTGTGCATGGCTTGCCTTTTTAAAAATTAATTTCCAGGTATCTTATGGACAGAGGCCATTCTTTCTATCTCATTTATAGCTCATTCTTTACATTTCATCCTACCCCTAAAGTAGGATACATTTCCCCCCCAACCATTGTGCATTTGCCCATGATGGGATTAAGAAAAACTGGGGGGAAAGGAGCTGAATAAATGGTCTTTATAGCAATCAGTGGTAAAGGTCAGAATCCTCCCATTTCTGCAAAGGGCACAGCAAGGTCTCCCCTACAGTCTCACTGGGGTCAACAATGGCTCTCTCTGTCCCAATAATCTAGAAAACTAAATTCACACTCAGTTCTGTCTAATTCACCCTGAATTCAAAAACAAGCAGTTCCACCTAAGTGAATTTTCCAGATCACTGGAGCTTATTTATTTGAATCCAAATTTTAGAAGTGATTTACAAAGCATGCTTTTCAAAAGGCATTTTGAATATCTCTGGAAAAGTCTAAAAGAGATGAGTTATAGTGGTTTTATCAATAAAGAATAACTTGGAGATTAAGAATAAAGGCGGAAGGAGACCTTCTTTTCAGTATGTACCCTTTTGTCCTTTTTGAATTTTGAATGATGTACATCTATTACCTATTATTCTAAAACTAATGGCATGCTTCCTTACTTCCTTGAATATAGCTGCCGAGTGTAAGTGAACTTTTCTTTCTGAGTCAGGATCCAGGATCATCATTATCAATTTTATTTATTGTCTTGTTCATAAATAGAATTATTCCAACAGAAGTATTAAAGTTACCCAGAGTTATTGTCCCCTATACTAAATGACTCCAAAACTTCTAAGCCTCCAGAGGTTTTGAGTTTCGTTTACTTTTTAGATTCTCTATCTCTTCCCTGGCAGCTATCACTTTTTGTTGTTATTTTAGTGACTGCTTATAGCAACCACTGCACCACTGCACCCCCCCCCTTTTATTTGCTCATTTGTTCTGATGTGACTTGGAAGTCAAATGATCTCAGATGATAAATAGGATTCAAGCGGAGATGGGAAGAAAAGAATTCTAGGAGGTTTTTTTTTTTTTTTTTTTAATACTATCAGCTATGTGGGTTATGGTTTTACTAAAATGGATTGGGCTGGGTGGCGTTCTAATCTAATACCAGATTTACTCCTCTCTCACTCAATATGACACAGTCTTGAGCTTTCAGATAGCAGATCCTAGTGCTAGGCAGGCCTGATGGACACCTGGTACCAGAATGTTAGAGGCAATGCTTCTGAAAGCTAGAGATAACCCATATCTTACTGTCCATGGAGGACACAGGAAAACTACTACGATAATACCTGCGAACACAGAAAGTGATGAAGATTGTTGTCATTCCATATGTGGACTTCATAACATCATTTTTGGCCCGTCTGTGGTATTTCTGATTATTTCTGGGTTTTTCGATTTTTATGTGGTTTTTGCTTCATTTTTTTGCTGTGTGCTAGATACCTAAGAGACTAGATAAGTAGCTTCTAGATAAGTAGAATTATTATTAATATCTTCATTAAAACTTTTCTCTCTCTTTATCTGAGTGAGGTTAAAATTAAAAAAAGAAAAAAAAAACCTAAAGAATTAACTGGCAACATAGGTGTAAGCAACAATCGCTCTAAACTCAAGTTAAACTGCACCTTCACTGAACTCAGATCGGTCACCAAGAAAGTGAAGCCCTGAGAGCCACCATACTGGGTGGAAGTAAAAATAGTTTGAAAAATCATTGGAAAACTACCAAGAAAGCTGAAAATACAGAGCAGAGAATGAGAAGAAGCCTTAAATATGGTGTAAACGTTCAATAAAGAAAGCTAATTGTGGAAATTACTAGCCAGTAAATTGGATAGTTATAGTAATAAAACAGATGTTAACAGTGAAAATCCATCAACATCTGGAAAGGATAAAGTCACAAAGGATTTATGGAAAGAAGTGAGTGCAAGAAACTCTGCAGAGGAGAAAAACAGAGTGAGGCCAGGTCTTTAGTAAAGGATCTGGAACTTGGGTAAAGGGTTTTTCTCAGTCTGCCACGCCATTTCTACTCTAAGGCCAGTTCAGATTGTTTTGGATGACAATGTGGTCACATGGGCTCAGTAACTGGCTGAGAGATCAGAAATGAAGGATAATGATATAAATACCCAGGAATAGCTCCAGTGAGGGGAGCGGGGGGCTGAGGGCACTTCCCCAGAGAGCAGGGTCAAGTCTGGTTTTATTTAACATCTTTGCTAATGATTTGAAAGCAGGAACAAACAAATGTCAAGAAAATGTGCAAAGCACATCAACTAGAGACAAGGTCCACACACCAACCGGTGAGGAGTTTACCTGACAAGACTGAGAGCAATTATCAAAGGGAGCTGGAAATAACACAGGTCAGAGCAGCCTAGAAAAATGATCTGAAACCAAAACCAGTCACTCTTTGAGGTTGGGTAGGGAAGGGTAATGGAAGGGAGAAGGGGAGTCAGAGAGATAGAGTAGGAAATAAGGATGGCCAAAATCAGTCTGAGGGGACAAATCATGTGTAACAACACTACATGGGAATGAAGTCCAACAGAGGTCCAGTTTTGAGGTTTGTACATATATAGCTGTGGATCAACAAATATGAAAGGATAAGTGACCCATTTATTCAGGGTTAAAGGGAAGAGAAGCAGAGGTGGGAGTGTACAGATTGGACTTCAGACATTTACCCAGAACATGCAAGCCCTAGGGGTGCACATCCAGTCATTACACTCCTAAGTATTTGCCCAAGAGAAATGAAAGCACATGTCCATGCAAAGACGTGTATACCAATGTTCATGGCAGCACTGTTTGTCGTATTT
Organism: Mustela nigripes; assembly: GCF_022355385.1. Classification (NCBI taxonomy): domain Eukaryota; kingdom Metazoa; phylum Chordata; class Mammalia; order Carnivora; family Mustelidae; genus Mustela; species Mustela nigripes. Next base: position 101,071,176 of record NC_081570.1, read on the forward strand.
GCCATTTTATGTTCCAACCAGTAGTATATGAGAATTCCACTTTCTCCATATTCTCACTAACACATAGTTTGGTCACACTTTTAATTTTTAGCATTTTCATATGGGAGCAATGATATTTCATTGTGGTTTTAATTTGCATTCTCTAATGATTAGTGATCTTAAGTATATTTTCATGTACTTATTTGCCATCTGCATATCTTCTTTGGTGAAGTGTCTATTCCATTTTTTCACCCATTTTTCTTTTTTCTTACGTTTCTTTTTTCTTTTTTTCCTTTCTTCTCCTCCTCCCCCTCCTCTTCATCCTCCCCCTTCTTCCTCCTCACTTCTTCTCCTTCTCCTCCTCCTCACCCTCCTCCTCCTACTCCTCCACCTTCTTCTTTGGTTGTTCTCTTACTACTGAATTTTGAGAGTATTTCATATGTTATGGATCAAGCATTTTCTCAGATATGAAATTTGCAGATATTTTCTCCCAGTGTGTGCCTTAACTTTTCATTGCCTTAAAAGTGTCTTTTGAAGAAAAAATTTTGATTCTTCAAAAAAAAATTTTTGATTTTAATGTTGTAGCTAAGGAATTTTTGTCCAACCCAAGATAACAAAGATTTTTCTACCATTTCCTTTTATACAACTTCTAAAAGTTTACTGATTTAAGTCAATACCTATTTGAGGGTTTCCTGGGTGGATCAATCAATTGAGCATCTGGCTCTTGATTTTGGCTTAGGTCATGGGATCGAGCCCTGGGTCGGGCTGCATGATCAGTGTGGAGTCAGCCTGTCCATCTCCCTCTGCTTCTGCCCCTGCTTGTGGATGCTTTCTCTTTAAAACAGATAAAAAAATAAACAAATAACTTTTTTTAAAATAAGGAAATCAATATCTGAGTTAAGTTTTGTTTATGGTATTAGGTATGAATCAATCTTCTTCTCCTTCTTCTTTTTCTTCTTTTGTATATAGGTATTCCAACATCAGCTATTAAAAACACTATCCTTGGGACGCCTGGGTGGCTCAGTGAGTTAAGCCTTTGCCTTCGACTCAGGTCATGATCTCAGGGTCCTGGGATCGAGCCCCACATCGGGTTCTCTGCTCGGCAGGAAGCCTGCTTCCTGCTCTCTCTCTGCCTGCATGTGATCTCTCTCTGTCAAATAAATAAAATCTTTAAAAAACAACAACAACACTATCCTCTCTCTGCTAAGTTCTTTTCTTTGTTGGCCAATTGACCATATATATGTGGGTCAGTTTCTGGACTTCCTGTTCTTTCTATTGATTTATTTGTCTATTTTGACACCAATATCATACTGTCTTGATTACTATATTATTTTTTATTAACATATAATGTACTAATTGTTTCAGGGGTACAGGTCTCTGAATCAAAAGTCTTACACAACTCACAGAACTCACCATAGCACATACCCTCCCCATTGTCCATCACCCAGCCACCCTGTCTTTCCCACCCACCTCCCCTCTAGCAGCTCTCAATTTGATTCCTGAGGTTAAGAGTCTCTTATGGTTTGTCTCCTTCCCTGGTCCCGTCCTGTTTCATTTTTCCCTTCCTTCCCCACACAGCTCCCTACCCTGCCTCTCAAATTCCTCATATCAGAGAGATCATATGCTAATTGTCTTTCTTTGATGGACTTATTTCTATTAGCATAATACCTTCTGGTTCCATCCACATTGTTGCAAATGTCAAGATTTGGGGTTTTTTGATGGCTGCATAGTATCTCTCTCTCTCTCTCTCTCTCTGTGTGTGTGTGTGTGTGTGTGTGTGTGTGTGTGTGTATCACATTTTATTTATCCATTCATCTGTTGATGGACATCTGGGCTCTTTCCATAGTTTGGCTATTGTGGACATTGCTGCTATAAACACTGTGGTGCAGGTGCCTCTTCGGATCACTACATTTGTGTCTTCGGGGTAAATACCCAGGAGTACAATGGCTGGGTAATAGAGTGACTCTAGTTTCAACTTTTTGAGGAACCTCCATGCTGTTTTCCAGAGTGGCTGCACCAGCTTGCATTCCCACCAATAGTGTAGGAGGGTTCCCCTCTCTCCGCATACTCACCAACACCTGTCATTTCCTGACTAGTTAATTTTAGCCATTCTGACTGGTGTGAGGTGGTATCTCACTGTGGTTTTGATTTGTATTTCCCTGATGCAGAGTGAGGTTGAAAACTTTTTGATGTGTCTGTTGGCCATTGGATGTCTTCTTTGCAGAAATGTCTGTTCATGTCTTCTGCTCATTTCTTGATTGGATTATTTGTTCTTTGGGTGTTGAGTTTGTAAGTTCTTTATGGATTTTGAATATTGATCTGATATGTCATAGGCAAATATCCTCTCCCATTCTGTCAGTTGTCTTTTGGTTTTGTTGACTGTTTCCTTTGCAGTGCAAAAGCTTTTGATCTTAATGAAGTCCCAATAATTTATTTCTGCCCTTATTTCCCTTACCTTTGGTGATGTTTCTAGAAAGAAGTTGCTGTAGCTGAGGTTGAAGAGGCTGCTGCCTGTGTTCTCTCTCCTCTAGCATTTTGATGGATTTCTTTCTCTTTTGAGGTCTTTCATCTATTTTGAGTCTACTTTTGTGTGTGGTGTAAAGAAATGGTCCAGTTTCATTGTTCTACATGTGACTATCCAATTTTCCCAACACCATTTGTTGAAGAGACTGTATTTTTTTCCATTGGACATTCTTTCCTGCTTTGTCAAAGATTAGTTGACCATAGAGCTGAGGGTCCATTTCTGGGCTCTCTATTTTCTTCCATTGATCTATGTGTCTGTTTTTGTGTCTGTCTTGATGATGACAACTTTGTAATAGAGCTTGAAGTCTGGAATTGGTTTTCTTTTTCAACATTCCTGTGGCTATTCGGGTTCTTTTCTGGTTCCATATAAATTTTAGGATTATATGTTCCATTCCTTTGAAAAAAGTTGATGGTATTTTGATAGGGATTTCATTAAATGTGTAGATTGCTCTAGGTAGCATAGACATTTTCACAATAGTTATTCTTCTAATCCATGCACATGGAGCATTTTTCCTTTTTTTTTGTGTCTCCCTCAATTTCTTACATGAGTACTTTATATTTTTCTGAGTACAGATTCTTTACTTCTTTGGTTAGATTTATCCCTAGGTATCTTATGGTTTGGGGTGCAACTATAAAAGGGATAGACTCCTTAATTTATCTTTTTTCTATCTTGCTGTTGGTGTATAAAAATGCAACTGATTTCTGTGCATTGATTTTATATCCTGACACTTTACTGAATTCCTCTATGAGTTCTAGCAGTTTTAGAGTGGTGTCTTTTGGGTTTTCCACATAAAGTATCATATCATCTGCAAAGAGATACAGTTTGACTTCTTTCTTTGCCAATTTGGATGCATTTTATCTCTCTGTGATGTCTGATTGCTGAGGACTTCTAGTACTGTGTTGGATAGCAGTGGAGATAGTGGACATTCCTGGCGTGCTCCTGACCTTAGCAGAAAAGCTCTCAGTGTTTCCCCATTGAGAATGATATTCGCTGTGGGTTTTTCATAGATGGCTTTGATGGTATTGAGGTATGTACCTTCTATCCCTATACTGTGAAGTGTTTTGTCAAGAAAGGATGATGTACTTTGTCAGATGCTTTTTCAGCATCTATTGAGAGTATCATATGATTCTTGTTCTTTCTTTTATTACTGTATTGTATCACATTGATTGATTCGCAGATGTTGAACCAACCTTGCAGCCCAGGAATAAATCCCACATGGTCGTGGTGAATAATCCTTTTAATGTACTATTGGATCTTATTGGTTAGTATTTTGGTGAAAATTTTTGCATCAAAAATTTTGGGATCAAGGTAATGCTGGCCTCATAAAATGAGTTTGGAAGTTTTCCTTTCATTTCTATTTTTTGGAACAGTTTCAAGAGAATAGGTATTAATTCTTTAAATGTTTGGTAGAATTCCCCTGGGATGCCGTCTGGCCCAGGGTTCTTGTTTGTTGGGAGATTTTTGATGATTGCTTCAGTCTCCTTACTGGTTCTGGGTCTGTTCAGGTTTTCTATTTCTTCCTGGTTCAGTTTTTGTAGTTTATAAGTCTCTACAAATGCATCCATTTCTTCCGAATTGTCAAATTTGCTGGTGTATATTCGCTCATAATACATTTTTATAATTGTTTGTACTCCTTTGGTGTTCATTGTAATCTCTCCTATTTCATTCATGACTTTATTAATTTGGGTCCTTTTTCTTGTCTTTTTGATATATCTGACTAGGGCTTTATCAATCTTGTTTTTTTTTTTAAGATTTTTTTTTTTTTTATCAGAGTGGGGGGAGAGTGAGCACAGTCAGACAGAGTGGCAGGCAGAGGCAGAGGGAGAAGCAGGCTCCCCGCTGAGCAAGGAGCCCGATGTGGGACTCGATCCCAGGATGCTAGGATCATGACCTGAGCCGAAGGCAGCTGCTTAACCAACTGAGCCACCCAGGCGTCCCTATCAATCTTATTAATTCTTTCAAAGAAGCAGCTCCTAGTTTTGTTGATTTGTTCTACTGTTCTTTTGGTTTCTATTTCATTGATTTCTGCTCTGATCTTTATGATTTCTCTTCTCTTGCTGCATTTAGGTTTTCTTTGCTGTTCTTTCTCCAGCTCCTTTAGGTGTAGGATTAGGGTTTGTTCTTGAGACCTTTCTTGTTTCTTGACAAGCGTTTGTGTTGCTATCTACTTTCCTCTCATGACTGCCTTTGTTGTGTCCAAAGATTTTGAACATCTGTGTTTTCATTTTCATTTGTTTCCAGGAATTTTTGAAGTTCTTCTTTAATTTACTGGTTGACCAATTCATTCTTTAGTAGGATGCTTTCTAGCCTCCATGTATTTGAGCTCTTTCCAACTTTGCTCTTGTGGTTGAGTTCTAGTTTCAAAGTACTGTGGTCTGAAAATATGCAGGGAATGATCCCAATCTTTTGGTACTGGTTGAGAACTGACTTGTGACTCAGGATGTGATCTATTCTGGAGAATGTTCCATGTACACTAGAGAAGAATGTGTATTCTGCTGCTTTGAAATGGAATGTTTTGAGTACATCTGTGATGTCTATCTGGCCCAGTGTGTTATTTAAATTCTTTATTTCCTTGTTTATCTTTTGCTTAGGTGATCTGTCCATTTCAGTGAGACGGTGTTAAAGTTCCCTACTATTATTGTATTATTGCCAATGTGTTTCTTTGATTTTGTTATTAATTAGCTTATATAATTGGCTGCTCCTATGTTAGGGGTATAGATATTTAAAATTGTTAGATCTTCTTGTTGAACAGACCCTTTAAGTATGATACAGTGTTCTTCCTCATCTCCTATTATAGTCTTTGGCTTAAAATCTAATTTGTCTGAAATAAGGATTGCCACCCCAGCTTTCTTTTGATGTCCATTAGCATGGTAAATTGTTTTCCACTCTCTCACTTTCAACCTGGAGGTGGTTTTGGGTCTAAAATGAGTTTCTTGCAGACAGCATATCAGTGGGTCTTGTTTTTTTAATCCATTCTGATACCCTGTGTCTTTTGATTGGGGCATTTAGCCCATTTACATTCAGAGTAACTATTGAAAGATATGAATTTACTGCCATTGTATTACCTATAAGGTGACTGTTACTGTATATTTTCTCTGTTCCTTTCTGGTCTGTTACTTTTAGGCTCTCTCTTTGCTTAGAGGACCCCTTTCAATATATCCTATAGGGTTTATTTGGCATTTGCAAATTCTTTTAGTTTTGTTTGTCCTGGAAGTCTTTTATTTCTCCTATTTCCAATGACAGCCTTGCTGGATATAGTATTCTTGGCTGCATATTTTTCTCATTTAGTGCTCTGAATATATCATGCCAGTCCTTTCTGGCCTGCCAGGACTCTGTGGATAGGTATTTTGCCAATATAATATTTCTACCATTGTATGTTATAGCCCTCTTGTCCAGAGCTGCTTTTAGGATTTTCTCTTTGTCACTGAGACTTGTAAGTTTTATTATTGGATGTTGGGGTATGGGCCTATTTTTATTGATTTTGAGGGGGTTTTTCTGTGCCTCCTGGATTTTGATGCTTGTTCCTTTCGCCAAATTAGGGAAATTCTCTGATAAAATTTGCTCTAATATGTCTTCTGCTCCTCTCTTTCTTTCTTCTTCTTCTGGGATCCCAATTATTCTAATATTGTTTCTTCTTATGGTATCACTTATCTCTTGAATTCTCCCTCATGGTCCTAGTTGTTTGTCTCTCTTTTTCTCAGCTTTTTTTATTCTCCATCATTTGGTCTTCTATATCACTAAATCTCTCTTCTGCTTCATTTATCCTAGAAGTAAGAACCTCCATTTTTTGACGGCACCTCATTAATAGCTTTTTAAGATTTCAACTTGGTTAGATTTTAGTTCTTTTGTTTCTCCAGAAAGGGATTCTCTAGTATCTTCCATGCTTTTTCAAGCCCAGCTATCATCTTGATAATCACCAGTCTAAACTCTAGTTCTGACATATTACAAAGGTCCATATTGATTATGTCCCTAGCTATTGGTACTGCCTCTTGTTCTTTTTTCTTTTTTTTTTTTTTTTGAGGTAAGTTTTTCCACCTTTTCATTTTATCCAGATAAGAATAGATGAAGGAGAGAACAAAATACTAAAAGGGAGCAACGACCCTAGAAAGATATACACTGACCAAATCTGAAGAGACCTGAAACTGGGGGGAGAAGAAAAAAATATATTTTTTCCTTCCACACTATTTTTAATGTGTGTGTGTGTGTGTGTGTGTGTGTGTGTGTGTGTTTATATGACTGGTGAACAGAACAGAGCCACACACTTGATTTTGGGTGTACTTTGGTCTGTTAGAAGAAACTACCTCCCAAAATTTTAAAGAAATAAAAACTTATATATGTACAAAAAATAAGGGTAAACATGATGAAGAGAAGGAATATGACTGTAAAGAGGAAAATTAAGAGCTTCTAAAAAAGGAATTGATAAGTTAAGAAGTTGGTTGAAAAAGAAGGGAAAAAAAGAGGAAAGAATGTGATCAGGTTGGAGACTAGAACAAAGCCATTCACTAAATTGAGGGTACATTCTGATCTATTAGAAGAAGCTGTATCCCAAAATTTTAAAGAAAGAAAAACCTATACATATACAAAAAATAAGGTTAAATACAATGAAGGATAGACTATGACTGTAACAATGAAAATTTTAAAACATTTTTTAAAAGATATTGATAAGATAAAATAGTTACAAAAGTTTAAATCGGAAAAAGGAAAAATTTAAAAAATAGAATAAAAAAAATAAAATTTAAAAACTTAACTTAGAAAGACTGAAGTACCATAGGAAGAAAGCCATGAGTTCTATGTGTTGTTTCCCCCTCTAGTTCTAGATCTCATTGATTAGTGAACTTGATCTTGGCTGGATGTTCTTGCTGATCTTCTGGGGAAGGGGTCTGTTGCTGTGATTCTCAAATGCCTTTGCTGAGGCAGAATTGCATCCGCCCTTGCCAGGGGCCATACGAAGCAATCTGCTTGGGTTCCCTCTCTGCAGCTTTTGTTACCTGAATGCTTTCCATAGACCTTTGGAGGAGGAGAATGAAGATGATGGCCTCCCAATCTCCGAGGCAGAGGACCTGAGAGCTCAGGGCCCCCTTCCTCAGTGTATGATGGTAGCTGTGGGCTTGTCACATAAGGCCTTTATTAAGTGAGGTCCATTCCTTCTATACCTAACTTGTTGAGAGTTTTTATCATGCATTTTGAATTTTGTCAAATGCTTTCTATGCATCTATTGAGGTGATTATTTGATTTTTATTCCTCATTCTATTACTGCAGAAAATTACAATGATTGATACGTATATGTTGAATTATCCTTGCATTCCAGGGATTAAATCTCACTTGATCATGGTGTATGCAATTTTTAATGTGTTGTTGAATTCAATTTTCTAGTATTTTGTTGAGGATTTTTGCATCTATGTTCATCAGGGAATTAGCTTTTAATTATCTACTCTTGTAGCTTTGGTATTAGGGTAATGCTGGCCTTGTAAAATGATTTTGGAAGCATTCTTTCTTCAATTGTTGGAAAGAGTTTGAGAAGAATTGGTATTGATTCTTCTTTATATGATAGAATTTACCAGTTAAGCCATCAGGCTTTGGGCTTATCTTTGTTGGGAGGTTTTCAATTGTTGATTCAATATCTCTACTCCTTTTAGTCTATTAAGATTTTTTCCTTATGACTCAGTATTCATAGATCCCTGTTTCTATGAATTTACCCATTACTTCTAGGCTATTCAATTTGTTGATATGTAGTTTTTCATAGTAGTATTTTAGGACTTTTAAAATTTCTGTCCTGTTGTAATACCAGTTGTAATGGCTCCACTTTCATTTCTGAATTATTTATTTGAGTCTTCTTTTTTTTTTTTTCCTAGGCTGGCTAAGGAGTAGTCAATTCTGTTTATCTCTAAAAAAAAAGAAGAAGAAGAAAAGAAAAAACCCTCTCAGTTTCATTGATCTCTTCCAAAGTTTTTCTAGTCTTGATTTCATTTATTTCTGCTCTGACATTTGTTTTGTTTTACTAATTTTTGGCTTAATTCTTCTTTTTCTAGTTATACGCTATGTAAAGTTGTGTTGTTTATTTGAGATTTTTCTTTTTTCTTAATGTAGGCATTTATAAATTTTCTTCTTAGAACTATTTTTGCTGTATCCCTTATGTTTTGGTATATTGTGTTTCCATTTTTGTTTGTCTCATGGATTTTTAAAAATTTCCCTTTTGATTTCTTCCTTGACCTATTAATTGTTTAGGAATGTGTTATTTACTTTCCACATATTTGTAAATTTATCTTATTTCCTTCTATAATTGGTTTCTAGTTTCATACCGTTGTGGTCAGAAAAGATGCTTGAACTCAACACACACAAAACAGATAATCATATCAAAAAATGGGCAGAAGACATGAACAGACACTTCTCCAATGAAGACATAAAAATGGCTATCAGACATGTGAAAAAATGTTCATCATCACTAGCCATCAGGGAGATTCAAATTAAAACCACATTGAGATACCACCTTACACCAGTTAGAATGGCCAAAATTAGCAAGACGGGAAACAACGTGTGTTGGAGAGGATGTGGAGAAAGGGAACCCTCTTACACTGTTGGTGGGAATGCAAGTTGTTCTCCAAAGTGGAGAACAGTGTGGAAATTCTTTAAGAAATTAAAAATAGAGTTTCCCTATGACCCTGCAATTGAACTACTGGTTATTTATCCCAAAGATACATATGTAGTGAAAAGAAGGGCCATCTATATCCCAATGTTCATAGCAGCAATGGCCACAGTCGCCAAACTGTGGAAAGAACCAAGATGCCCTTCAACGGATGAATGGTTAAGGAAGATGTGGTCCATATACACTATGGAGGATTATGCCTCCATCAGAAAGGATGAATACCCAACTTTGGTATCAACATGGATGGGACTGGAAGAGATTATGCTGAGTGAAATAAATCAAGCAGAGAGAGTCAATTATCGTATGGTTTCACTTATTTGTGGAGCAAACAAATAATACGGAGGACATGGGGAGATGGAGAGGAGAAGGGAGTTGAGGGAAATTGGAGGGAAAGATGAACCATGAGAGACTATGGACTCTGAAAAATAATCTGAGGGTTTTGAAGGTGTGGGGGGTGGGAGGTTGGGGGAGCCTGGTGGTGGGTATTACGGAAGTCATGTATTGCATGGAGCACTGGGTGTGGTGCATAAAAAATGAATTCTGTTACACTGAAAGGAAATTAAATTAAATAAAAATAAAATAAAATAAAGAATATAGATGCCAAAATAAGGAGAAAAGAGAAAAAAAAAGAAAATCTTACAAAATAAAACAACTTAATGAAAATGACTAGAAAAAATACACATGTACATATCTTATAGGTAAAAATAAACATCAATAATAATAAAAAGTTAAAATAGAAAAAAAACGCCAAAAAAATAAAGCACTAAAGAATAAAACAAAAAAGAGAAGATGCTTGATATAGTCTCAATCTTCTTAATTTTTTTTTAAAAAAGATTTTATTTATTTATTTGACAGACAGAGATCACAAGTAGGCAGAGAGGCAGGCAGAGAGAGAGAGGAGGAAGCAGGCTCCCTGCTGAGCAGAGAGCTTGATGTGGGGCTCGATCCCAGGACCCTGGGATCATGACCTGAGCTGAAGGCAGAGGCTTTAATCCACTGAGCCACCCAGGTGCCCCAAACTTCTTAAAATTTTAATAAGATTTATTTTGTGGTCCAATATATGATCTATCCTGGAAAATATTTTAGATGTGCTTGAGAAAAATGTGTATTCTTCTGCTGTTGGATGGAATGTTTTGTATATATCTGTTAGGTCCATTTGGGCTACTGTATAGTTCTACTCAAATGTTACCTTATTGATATGGTCTGAATGAGCCATCCATTGCTGAGAGTGGAGTATTGAAATCCCCTAATATTATCATATTGCTGCTCCTCTGTCCCTTCAGATCTATTATTTTCTTTATGTATTTAGGTGCTCCGATGTTGTGTACCTATATATTTATAATTGTTATATCCTTTTAATGAATTTGCTCTTCTGTAATTATATAATAACCTTTGCCTCTTATTACAGCTTTTGAGTTTAAACCTAGTTAGTCTGATATGAGTATAACTAACTTTTTCTGTTTTGGTTTCCATTTGCATGAGTACCTTTTTCCATCACTTCACTTTCAGTCTTTATGTGTCCTTAAAGCTAAAGTGACTCTCGCAATTTTGATTCTAGCCATTCTGACAAGTGTGAGGTTAAATCTCATTATAGTTTTGATTTGCATTTCCTTGATGGTAAGTGATACTGAGCATCTTTTCATGTGTCTGTTGGCATCTGTATGTCTTCCTAGGAGAAATATTTGTTCGTTTCTTCTGCCCATTTTTAAATTGGATTATTTGGGTTTTCAGTGTTGGGTCGTATAAGTTCTTTATATGTATATATATATATATATATATATATATATATATATTCTTTATGTATAAATAATATATATTCCTTATATATTTATATACATTTATCAGATGTCATTTGCAAATATCTTCTCCCATTCAGTAGCTTGTCTTTTAGGTTTTTTTTAATCGTTTCCTTTGCTGTGCAGAAGATTTTTAGTGATGTAGTCCCAATAATTTGTTTTTGTTTTTTCTTTGCCTCAGGAGACATATCTAGAAAAATGTTGCTATGACAAATGTCAAAGAAATCACTGCCTGTGCTCTCTTCCAGGACTTTTATGGTCTCACATTTAATCCTTAATCCATTTTGAGTTTATTTTTGTGTAAGAAAGTGGTCCAGTTTCATTCTTTTTTATTTTCGTCAAGACTTATTTATTTATTTTAGAGAGAGAGAGAGAAAGCACACACTTGAGTAGGGTGAGGGGAGAGGAAAAGGAGGGGAGGGAGAGAGAAATAAAGAGAATCTCAAGCAGCTTCAGTGCCCAGAGCAGAGCCGTATGCCGGGCCTGATCTCACAACTCTGAGATCATGACCTGAGCCAAAACCAGGAGTTGGTCATTTAACTGATTGAGTCATCCACAGGTGCCCTCCACTTTCATTCTTTTGCATGTATGTGTACAGTTTTCCCAACAGCATTTGTTGAAGAGACTACCTTTTCCATGTTGCATACCCTTGCCTTCTCTGTTGAAGATTAATTGACCATACAATCCTGGGATTATTTCTCTATTTTATTCCATTGACCTATGTGTCATTTTTGTGCCAGTACAATGCCATTTTGATTACTATACCTTGTAGCATATCTTGAAATGTGGGGGATGGGTGAAATAGGTGAAGGGGATTAAGAGTATACTTATGATGAACACTGAGATGTGTATAGAATTGTTGAATCACTACATTGTACACCTGAAATAAAAGTAACATTATATGTTCACTATACCGGAAATTGAAAAAAAAAATTTTTTTAAGTTGAAGTGACTCTCCGATGGGCAGCACACATTTTAGCCTTCTGGGTTTTCTTTACTCCAGTAAGCTGCTCTGTGTCTTTTGACTGGGGGATTTAATCCACTCATATTTAAAGAATATTTAAGGTAATTAGTGATACATAAGCAACACTATTACCATTTTATTAATTATATCCTGGGCATTTGCAGCTTTTGTGTTTCTTTCTTACTCTCATGCTGTCTTCTTTTGTGATTTGATAATTTTCTGTAGCAGTATGCTTTGATTCCTTATTTTTTTTTTTTAAATTTTTTATTTTTTATAAACATATATTTTTATCCCCAGGGGTACAGGTCTGTGAATCACCAGGTTTACACACTTCACAGCACTCACCAAATCACATACCCTCCCCAATGTCCATAATCCCCCCCCCTTCTCCCAAACCCCCTCCCCCCCGGCAACCCTCAGTTTGTTTTGTGAGATTAAGAGTCACTTATGGTTTGGGAGAAGGG
>NC_081570.1:101088545-101282880 GCF_022355385.1 Mustela nigripes
TTCAGGTGTTTGCAATCTTTAGATAAGCTATCTAGCTGATCTCCGGCTAGCTGAAGCAGTCTCAGCTTGCTACTTCTCCGCCATCTTGACTCCTCCCCCCTGATTCCTTATTTTTTATCTCTTGTGTATTAGCTACAGGTTTTTGCTTTGTGGTTAAGATGAGGCTTACATCTAAAATCTTTTAACAGCTTTTTAAGCTGATAGTAACTAAACTCCAATTGCAAATAAAACCTCTAGTGTTATTACTCCCCACATTTTGCTTTTGATGCTACAATTTATATCTTTTTATATTGTTCTTTGATTAACAAATTATCATAGTTATTTTCTATACTTTTGTCTTGTAACCCTTATACTAATTATAAATGATTTATATACCACCATTACAAATAGAGTATTCTGAATTTGACTCATCTTTACCAGTGAACTTTATACTTTCGTATAACTATAGTGTCCTTTTGTTTCTATTTGAAGAACCCCCTTCAGCAATTTCTTTTTTTTTTTCTTTCAAGATTTTCTTTAAATTCAAGTTGTTCACATATAGTGTAGTTTTGGTTTCAGGGGCAGAATTTAGCGATTCATCAGTTGCATATAATTCCCAGTGCTTATTATATCCAGTGCCATCCTTAATGTCCATCACCCAATTCCCAATTACCTCATCTTCTCATCCACCTCCCCTCCAGAAACCCTCAGTTTGTTCCCTATATTTAAAAGTCTCTTATGGTTTGCTTACCTCTGTCTTATTTTATTTTTCCTTACTTCCCCTTAAGGTCATCTATTTTGCTTTTTAAATTCCACATATAAGTGAAATAATATGGTATTTGTCTTTCTCTGACTGGCTTCTTTCACTTAGTGTAATACACTCTAGTTACTCTAGTTCTATCCATGTCCTTGCAAATGGCAAGATTTCATTCCTTTTGATGGCTGAGTAATATATATCTACATTTTTTCACATCTTCTTTATCCATTCATCAGTTGATGGGCATTTGGATTCTTTCCATGTTTTGGCTATTATGGATAGCACTGCTATAAACATTGGGATGCACGTACCTCTTCAAATCACTGCTTCTGTATCCTTCAGATAAATACCTAGCAGTACAACTGTACAATTGCTGGGCTATAGGGTAGTGCTATTTTTAATTTTCTGAGGAACCTCCATACTATTTTCCAGAGAAGCTGCACCAGTTTGCATTCCCATCAACAGTATGAGTGGGTTCCCCTTTCTCTGCTTCCTCTCCAAGATTTGTTTTTTCCTGAGTTGTTAATTTTAGCCATTCTGACAGGTGTGTGGTGGTATCTCATCATGGTTTTGATTTGCGTTTCCCTGATAATGAGTGATGTTGAGCATTTTTTCATGTGACTGTTGACCATTTGTATGTCTTCTTTGGAGAAATATCTGTTCATGTCTTGTGTCCATTTCTTATATTTTTTAATTTTTTGAGGTGTTGAGTTTGATAAATTCTTTATAGATTTTGGATACAAGCCCTTTATCTGATAAGTCATTTGCAAATATCTTCCCTTATTTCATAGGCTGCCTTTTAGTTTTGTTGATTGTTTCTGCTGTGCAGAAAATTTGTATCTCAATGAAATACCAATAGTTCATTTTTGCTTTTGTTTCCTAGCAGCTCTTTTTAAAAAAAATATTTATTTGGAGCACCTGGGTGGCTCAGTCAGTTAAGCATCTGCCTTCAGCTCAGGTCATGATCCCAGGGTCCTGGGATTGAACCTGGCATCTGGCTACCTGCTCAGTGGGGGGTCTGCTTCTCTCTCTCCCTCTGCTGTTTCCCCTGTTTGTGCTCTCTCTCTCTCTCTCTCAAATAAATAAATAAAATATTTTAAAAAAATAAATAAGTATTTATTTATTTGAGAGAAAGAGAGGGCATGAGTTGAGGGAGGGGCAGAGGAAGGGAATCTTCAAGCAGACTCCCCACTGAGCATGGAGCCCAACATGGGACTAGATCTCACCATGCATGAGATTATGACCTGAGCCAAAACCAAGAGTTGGATGCTTAACTGACTGAGCCACCCAGGCATCCCTCCTAGCAATTCTTTACTATAATATGTTTAGGCTATGTCTTTTTTAGTTTGCATCTGTTAGGGGCTTTTGTTGCTTCTAGGATAAGTACATAGATATTCATATCTCTCCCCATATTTGGAAATTTTTAGCCATTTTTTAAAGATTTCACTTATGTATTTATTTGAGAGAGAGAGAGTGAGCGAGTGCACAAGCAGGGAGAGTGGCAGGCAGAGGGAGAGGGAGATGCATGTTCCCCACTAAACAGGGAGCCTGACAACAGGCTCCCTGTTTGATCCTAGGACTTGATCCTAGGACCCTGGGATCATGACCTGAGGTGAAGGCAGACATTTTACTGATTAAGCCACCCAGGCACCCTGCCATTATTTCTTTAATGCACTATCTATTTCTCTCTCTTTTCTCCTCTGGGACTCTCAATGATAATGTTAACCCTCTTGATGGTGTCCCATAAATCCTTTAGACTTTCTTCATCCTTTTTTCTTTTTTCTCCTCTGGCTGGATAATTTCAAGTCCCCTGTCTTCAAGTTCAAATATATTTTCTTCTGCACGTTTATATCTGTTGATGATGCTATGTATTGCATTTTTCATTTCTATTCATTCTGTTCTTCAAATCCAGAATTTGGTCTTTTAAAACTATTATTTTTATGTTTTATTGAATTTTTCCCTTTGTTCAAGTATTATTTTTCTGATGTTTTTGAGTTGTTCTATCCATGTTCTCTTGTAGTTTGCAGAGAGTCCTTAAAATAATTATTTTGAATTCTTTATTAGGCAATTTTGTAGATTTCCATTTCTTTGGGATCCGTTACTGGAAAATTATTGTGGGTAGCATCCTGATGGAGTATGTGGCATAGTTTGTAGCATTTGTGACCTTTCTTCCATACTCCCAGTCACTTCACACCACTCAACTGTTCTGATCTCCTTAGTAATCTGGTTAAGGAGACCAAGAAATGGGCCTCTTGGGCAACATTCCACATGGTTGCTGGACCCAGGTACTCACTCACTGTGCTCTAACTTTCCCTGTGAGAAATTACCGGCTGAGGATCTCTACTGGTACTGAGCTGTGCCACTTTTGGGGAGAGGTGATGCAGATAAAATGAATCTGTTCTTACCCTCCTTGATAAGTCTATTCCTGGAATTTTTGCTCCAACATTGTGTTGGAACTTCTTGGCTGGACCCCTAGACTCCAACAAATGTACTTGCATCTGTGGGTAGTTGTAAAATTCATGCTTCTGTGGAGGGATGATAGTAGAAAGCTCCTATTCCTCCATCTTGCTGATGTTCTTATTTATGATGATTTTAGTTCAAGCCAGGAACCTGTAGAGTTACCTTATTTGGGGGGAGAGGGAGGGGAAAGGCTTTGCAGGTATGATTAAATTAAGGCTTTTAAGATGAAGCGATTATCCTGGATTATCCAGGTAGGTTCTAAAGGCGATCATGTACACATTGATAAATGAGAGGCAGGGGAATCTGACTCGGAGAAGTCCATTTGAAGCTGCTGGCCTTGAAGACTAATGTGGGTAACACAGCTACAAGCTAAGGAGTGCTGGGAGAGCAAAAACAGATTCTCTCCCCAAGAGCCTCCAGAAGGAGTGCAGCCCTACAACACACTGATTTCTGCCCAGCAATACTGCTTTTGGACTTCTGGTGTCCAAAACTGAGAGAATAAATTTCTGTCATTTTTTTAAAGCATTAAGTTTGGGGTAATTTATTACCCTAGGAATAAAAAAATGCACCCAGCCTCCTCCGTCCCCCCACCCCAAACCTACACATTCTCACACATGTCCCGTGTTCTGAGTGTGCCATGGGCTGGCTGTTCCCTCAGAGCGATGGAGCCATATGGACTCTCTGAGTTGTTTTTCTTGTCAGTACCACAAAATCATCGTATCTTTCTTGTCCTTTCAGTCTCAGCCTGTCTTTATCAGTGTGCACTCAAGAAGGTTGGAGGGGGATACTGCTGAGTACTGAGGCTTGACTGTGTTTGAGCTCCTCCAGATTTCAATCTACTATGCCAGTCCATGTATTGTCTCGGAAGCTCAGGGAGTTTACCTTTAACTCAGGCAAGTCCTTTGCTTATGGCAGCTCACTAGTTGGCCTGCCTATGATCCCAGGTAGTCAATGCCCTCAGGGATGAAAGCGGCTACACCAGTCTTTGCTCACCTAAGAAAGCCTAATTCCTAGAATTTAATTCATTTGAACTTCTTTGCATCTCCAACAATATCTGATGCCTTTAATTAAAAAGTACCCACAGGCACCTGGGTGGCTCAGTTGGTTGGGCAACTGCTTTCAGCTTAGGTCATGATCCTAAGGATCATGTCCCAGGATCAAGTCCCACATTGGGCCCCCTGCTCAACAGGGAGTCTACTTCTCCCTCTGATCTCTCCCTTCTCATGCTGTCTCTCTCTCTCTCTCTCTCTCTCAAATAAATAAATAAAACCTTTAAAAAAAAAAGTACCCACAGATGGCTTTAAATAAGTGTATAGATTTCTTTTTTTCCCCATTTATGTCATATTTTCTCTAGTTGTGTAGGAGTGATAATAAATCTTTATTCCAACAAGTGGAACTCTGTTCTTGCATTTTTTTCTTTTCTTACATCAGTTCTTTATTTTAACCAATTCTCTTTAAATCTTCGCTTCAATTTTTTGAAAGATTTTATTTATTTATTTGACAGAGAGAGAGGGAGTGTGGGAGCGCAAGCAAAGGTATTGGCAGGCAGAGGGAGAAGCAACTCCCTGCAGAGCAGGGAGCCCAATATGGGGCTTGGTCCTAGGACTCTGGGATCATGACCTGAGCTGAAGGCGGACACTTAACTGACTGAGCCACCCAGGCACTCCTCTCTCCTCCTTCATTTTAATAAATTTTTCCTTTGGTTTTCTTCTTTCTTTTTTTTCTTAAAAAATATATATATATATGTATATATATATACATTTATTTATTTATTTATTTATTTTCAGCGTCACACAATCCATTGTTTTTTGCACCACACCCAGTGCTCCATGCAATGCGTGCCCTCCATAATAGCCACCACCTGGCTTCCCCAACCTCCCACCCCCCGCCCCTTCAAAACCCTTAGGTTGTTTTTCAGAGTCCATAGTCTCTCATGCTCCTCTCCCCCTCCAATTTCCCTCAACTCCCCTCTCCTCTCCATCTCCCTATGTCCTCCGTGTTATTTGTTATGCTCCACAAATAAATGAAACCATATGATAATTGACTCTCTCTGCTTGACTTATTTCACTCAGCATAATCTCTTCCAGTCCCATCCATGTTGATACAAAAGTTGTGTATTCGTCCTTTCTGATGGAGGCATAATACTCCATAGTGTATATGGACCACATCTTCCTTATCCATTTGTCCGTGGAAGGGCATCTTGGTTCTTTCCATAGTTTGGCGACTGTGGCCATTGCCGCTATAAACATTGGGGTACAGATGACCCTTCTTTTCACTACATCTGTATCTTTGGGGTAAATACCCAGTAGTGCAATTGCAGGGTCATAGGGAAGCTCTATTTTTTATTTCGTTTTTTTTTTTTTTTAATTTTTTCAATTTATTTATTTTCAGAAAACAGTATTCATTAGTTTTTCACCACACCCAGTGCTCCATGCAATCCGTGCCCTCTATAATACCCACCACCTGGTACCCCAACCTCCCACCCCCCCGCCACTTCAATCCCCTCAGATTGTTTTTCAGAGTCCATAGTCTCTCGTGATTCACCTCCCCTTCCAATTTACCCCAACTCCCTTCTCCTCTCTATCTCCCCATGTCCTCCATGCTATTTGTTATACTCCACAAATAAGTGAAACCATATAATAATTGACTTTCTCTGCTTGACTTATTTCACTCAACATAATCTTATTTCTATTTCATAGAAGCTATATCTTCTTGTGTCTTTTGGAGGACTATTAGGATTTTTTTTCCCTGAGAAAAATTATCCTTCTCTGAGCCTTCAGAACTATGTTCTATTTTTCCTTATGATAAAGTAACTTTTCATAAGGTGTAAATATTTTTGTTTTCTCTGCCTACTTGGTAGTTAGCAGCTTCTGTCTTTCAAACTTAAATCTGAAAGTGAAGTTGATGTTTATTGTGCCCAGTTCAATTTGCTCTGCCTGATAGTAATTCATCTAGTGAGGTCTGTTGGACTGAGAAAAGATCTCCAGCTACCATTTTCTTAGTTTTGGGCTGGTTAGAGACTGTCAGATACAGCTCACAGGTGGAAAGACTTTCTAGAATTCACTGTTCAGTAAATTCACTGTTCAGTGAAACACATGTGAAAACACATGTGTTTTCTTAGTTACTGAGTACGCCAGGTAACAATTCAGCTTTTGTTCATCCCTCTTTGTTTACTGTAATGTTGGATACAGGGAGTCTGTTGAAATTGGGTGGGATGTCAGGAAAAGAAGAATGCTTTCAAAATGCTGGCTATAATATGAGGTGAACATAGTGATGGGGTTTGTGGCCTGATAATGGCAAGCTGTCTCTTGCCAATTTCCTGTTGAAATACAGTGATGAAGATGGGGCACCTGGGTGGTACTGTGGGTGGTGCGACTGACTCTGGTTTTGGCTTAGGTGGTGATCTCAGAATCCTGAGATCAAGGCCCACTTAGGCTCTGTGCTCAGTGCGGAGTCTGCTTAAGATTTTCTCCCTCCCCTCACCTTGCTCTCTCTCTCTGAAAGAAAGAAAAAAAGAAAGAGAAAAAATATATAACCATGAAAAAATACTCAAAACAAAAACAATAAATGAACATTATCAAAGATGACAATAAGTGACAGGTGGTCTGCTTGGCTTCAAAGTACAGTGTCTGAACAGAAAGACAAGCTGGTATGAGCTTCGAGTGGATTTTGAATCAAGTTTGGAAGAACACTGATTTAGAAAGGGTAACACGGAGGAAGGAGAATGCCGGTTCTGATTCCCGGCTCTGGGAGCCCTGGAGTCTCTCCATGAAGGTGGCTGAGAAACAGGATATGGCAGAGGAATGTTAGAGGAGTATCCAAAAGAGGCTAATGTGAAAGGAAATGTTAAAGGAGTGCAATGGAAAGGACTGAAATGGATGTCTCTGGTGGGACAAGGCCCGGGAAGACGGAATGGGAAGAAGAGCTGAGCTGAATGGGAATAGGAGTAGATGGCCCAAGGGAGATGCACTTAGGCAGCAACTGGAATGAGGATGAAAGAGTAGAAAAACATCAATGTATCAAGAGGGAATTAAACATCTTTAGGATTCTGAAAGGCACTTTGGTGTTTCTTAAGGTCTTCATGTCATAAAGGAGACAAGACGGGTATAGGAAAAATTCAAGTAATAATAATGAAATTAATTATTCATCAAACTTAAATGGATCGCTACTCAGGCCAAGGTACACTGTCACTGGTCAACAAAAATTTAAAAATTAAGAAAACAACAATAGAATTCTCTATGCAACTTGAATGTGCTAATAAGTGACTCTGCTGCTTCAGGAATTGAGAAGGCAAATAGAGCTCAAATGTCTATCTATCCAGCTGACACTGTGTGCTTGCTGGCACATTCCTTGGAGATGATAGAGCAGTCTATAGTAGAGTATCTAGAGGTGGATCCAATAATTATACCCCTTTTGTCCTCTGATTTAGACAGATTCATGCATCTGGCCACTGACACAAAGGGCCTATCTCTCAGGGATAGGATGCTTGCTGCACAGCAGGAGACAGCATTAGACTGTATCCTTTTTGTCAGCGTATAGATCTGAAGAAGGATCCTAGAAAAGGCAGAATCACCCAGGACCATTTCTCAAGCTCATTGGCAAAATAAATCCCTTCTCCTTCCTAGAAGGGAGGTTGGGAGAATTACCAAAATGGAAATCCTTCTGCATGAAAACTTAAGGAGTGGGGAAGTAGGGTATTCCTCGAACAAGAGTAAGCTAGTAAAAATTAATGCATTATAATGGAATAATAACTTCAGATGTCCTTTGGGGCTAGTGATTTCCTAATCTGAACAGAGCAGAGTCTGGGAATCTAATGAAGATACAAGCAACAGTATGGAAGAGAATTGTTGCCCTATTAGCGGTATTAGCAAGCAGAGGTAAGAAAGGACTCTAGAGAAAGTAAAGTCCGGAGAGAGAGGAGACAAAAGCTGCCTCTTTTGCATTGTATTTCCGGAGCTTTGTCCCCTGGGAAGAAGGATGCAGTGGGATTCTCAGGCTAACTCTCTGGCTTGGATTCCATGCTCATCAGGTCACTTTCTGATTATAATTTGGCTTTCCATGTAGACTTTCCAACAGCAAAGAGATTGTGCTAACATAGACATTCAAATATTTTATTTCTCACTGAGAATATGGATATTTGGCATCTGGTTTCCTGTGGGTTGTCTGATATCATTAGCACCAACCCCCTCCCCCCTAAGCCAAATCAACTTTGTGTGAACTAAAAGGCTTGAGTTGTGGACCCTGCAAAGCTGAAGAATAGACCCAGACCGAGTCTACCACAGTAAGACACGGCAGGTGTCCTCAGGGATACATCGGGTCTTCAACTTGAACCCCCGCTGATACTCCAGACCAGGAAGGCATTAAGTAATTGATGGATTTGTGCCCATGTCTTTGTGTTAAATTTGATTACATTATAGTACATTGCAAAAATGAATGGCCCATCGTTATAATTTCTATGATAGGGTCCCTAGAACCAAGGAGTTATGGCATACAAATAAAAGCCAGCAATAGTCAGAATTTTCAAAGCCATGACATACATTTCTATGCCTTTCTAAGACCACAAAAACAGTCTCCCTCTACCTTTCCTTCAGCCCCCCGCTTCCCTTTCAGTCTGCCTCTCTCAGCTCCCGTGAACCTTTCATTAGATGCTTTTATAGTCTTCAACACACATGACTTGATTTGGCTCTGAGGAGTTGAGAGGAGTGAAAGTCATCAATTTCCTATCATGAACTTGAGAAAGCATTCTTCCACAGGGAGGACTCACACGGCTGTCCCTAAGCACTCAGAGAAGCGAGGCCAATATTTCCTAGACCAAAATGCAACTGCTGAATATCACTATAATTCTGCATGTCCGAAGAACGCTGAAATTTATAAAGGACAGCTGTCCATTTCTAACCACAGAGACTTTAAAAAAAAAAAAAAAAGTTTCAAATGCAGCCTCTGCTGAGAACTTTGCTTCAGGATCTGATTTCAGCTAAGCGCTCTTGTTCACACCTCTTCTACGAGAGGACCTCTTCACCTTCCACCACGTGGCTGACTGGGCCTTTCATGGTCAGGATCAATTGTCACGGCAGGGTCAGGACAAGGAGAAGCCTTTCTTGGCCTTACAAGAAGCTCAGCCTGGGAGGTTGGCCTGGGGGCTGACCAAAAGCAAAATAGGAAAACCACTAATCAGATCCAGCTGGAACAAAGAGCCTCTGTTTATTTTGGGAAAATAACGTTATGTCATCATGACACATATCTGAATCTTGTGTGTTCAATGGGACAGGCCAGATACAGTGAGCTGTAATTCAAGCCGCAGCCACGGCTTTTCCGAGGGAAGATGAATTTATCTGGCTTCGTTGTCCTGCTCTTCAGGTGTGCCTTGTCTTAAGTGGCCACATCGTCAAGGACTTCAAAAATTTCAAGAACTGGAAATGTTGGGAGGCTGCTTATTTTGCATGGCAAGAAATCAGAATCAAAGGAATTTTTAAGACGGGGTAAATAAATGATGGGTTTAGTGGTGACAGTAGGTACTGACAAATTGCTGTCTTTCACCTTTAGAAATAATTCTCCATTGGGAAGGAGGGAGGAATCAAGTTTCAGTTTCTGAAGCCTATAGCTGAGGCATGGGAAGGATTTGTGGTCTGGGTCTGAGAAAACATCAGAGGAAAGAATATAAGAGGCTGGAGGGCTCTGGGACAAAGAGAAAGCTGCTGAGGAAGGGGTGCACTGTAAAACACCAGGAATAAACCACCCTTCTAGGAACTGGGTCCAGTACCCAGTACATAGGGTGCTGACTCTGCTGCGCGGCCCGCAGGATAACCAGCCACCCCATGACCCTCCCCTCACCTCCAGGGTCCACGCAGACTTCCTAAGTGTGTGGCTGGCAGGCCCCAAGTGGCCCGACAAGTGTTCTCTTTGACCCAGTGGTTTTTAAAAATTGAGCCTGCTAAATAAACAACACATGGAAATTCAGATTTCTAGTTTCTCTTCAAAGAAAAAAGGAATAGAAAGAATGGGCAGGTGAAGCTGAATCCTGATTCCACCTGACAGGGGCTGGCCCAAGTTCAGTGTCTGCTCATTCCAGACCCAAGAGTGGTGATTTGTGCGTGCGTGTGAGGTGGTCCCCGAGACTCAGCAGCCGGCTGGGGTTCGCAGTCCAACGCCTCCACTCACTAGCTGTGGGAACTCGGGCCAGCTTCTTCTCTGGCTCAGTTTACTTATCAGTGAGATGAGACTAGTAATCGTGCTGATCTCATAGGTTCTTGTGAAAGTTAATCAAAGTGACTGTGCTTTCACTCGTGCCAGGCAAAAGCCAACATTATATAAGTAGTTCTCATTCTTGTAACCCAGCAATAATGGTACTTCTCATCTTTTCTTCTAAATTATCTATATATGTTAATTTATCTACTCCTCCTAAGGACCCTATAAGATAGGGTCTGTTATTATCCATCTTTTGTGGCTGAGGAAACTGAGACAAGGAGAGACTAGGTAACTGCCTAAACTTGTCACATGACTGGTAAGTGCTCCAGGGTCTGTAATACATAGTATTACAGTATACTGTAATACATAATACACAGAATGATGTTCCTTCTGGTGGGGCAGGCACTCTCCAGTTTGCCAGAGCACTTGCCCTTTGCGCGCCAGTGTGTTCATATCCTTTTCTTCCATCTACCCCTCCCTCCTCTCCTTTAGGTTCTCTCATTGGCCCCTGCACACACTTAATTTTGGGACCTCTAGGGATGCCTGGGTGGCTCAGTGGGTTAGGCATCTGCCTTAGGCTCAGGTCATGACCCCAGGGTCCCGGGATCAAGTCCCACATCTGGCTTCTTGCAGTGGGGATCCTGCTTCTCCTTCTGCCTGCCACTTCCCCTGCTTGTGTGCGCTCTCTCTCTCTGACAAATAAATGCATAAAATCTTTGTTTTTTTTTTTCAATTTTATTTTTCACTATTCCAGGATTCATTGTTTATGCACCATACCCAGTGCTCCATGCAAAATGTGCAAAAAAATCTTTAAAATAAATAAACAAAAAATTGGGACTCCTAATCTAGCAGAGTGCCTGTACTACATAGCTGACTGGCACTTCCCCACATAGAACACCTCTGCCAACAAGGTCTTTATGAAGAGCCGAGCAAAGAACAAATTGTGTCTATTTCTACTCTAAGGGTCTACTTTGGTGCAGGTACTCTGTGACGGTGAAGTGTTCTCCCAAATAAGCGACATAAATAATGTGGAACTTGCTAGAAATAGAAATACTTGGACCCTACTCCCGACCTACTGAATCCAAATCTTAGGTGTAGAGAGCCCAGAAAACTGTGGTTTGCTAAGCCTCCTAGTGATGCTGATGCAAGCTAAAACTTGAGAATCACAGCACTAGAAGGTCATGTTCTTTTCTGCAAGATAAAAAAGCTAAGAAGCAATCCGGTGCAACAGCTCTATCTGCTCCTACAGAATTGGCCCAGAGAAGGATGTGGAAAAATTTTAAAAACACTCCAGTAAAAGGACTAGTTGGGAACAACACAGCTTTCCAATGAAGCTATCAGGATGAAATAGTAGCAAATTGTATGCTTAGGTAATTAATTAAATTACACTTTTATTTGTTGTCATATAAATGACATGCTTTCTACAGGATGAACCAATTAACATTTGGAGACCATCTGTTCAAACAGTGATCTTAATTTTAAAATAGTTGTTATTTTCTGGCAATAGTTAGATAAAAGGTCCAAGCACCCACAGAGGCCAGTATAAAAGAGAACGTATATCCACATATTCCTTGTGGCAGTAAGTCTGAGTCAAGGCCATCTAAAACTTGCTTTATAGAATCATAATCTATCAGGACTCTGGTTGTAACTGACAGAAACCCAACTCAAACTAGCTTAAGCAAAGTAGGAGAAATGTTATAAACGTGATTCTGACCACACTGAGTTCCAGTTCCAAAAGAATGAATAAGTTTTGGTATAAAATACGCAATGAACCAGAAATAATTTTATATGGCTCAATGAGACCTAGTCAGAAGAATGTTTATAATTATTAAATCTGATTTCCTCTTTTTTGAGCCCGTCCTAATTAGACCCCTGCTCGCTTGACTGGATCTGAGGAGGAAATAAGCCCACTTGTGACAGTATGGCCTCAGAGGAGAAAGTCCAGAAAAGTCCCAGCCCTGCTGGAGGATACTGGAAAAGGGGGTGGTGGGTGGGGTGGGGCATGATACAAGTCTGAGGCCTGTACATAGATCAGGCTCTTTGTTGGTTAGTGTAATATACATCCTATTTGGGTTATACCCTGACTCAACCCCACTTCCCTAGTTCTCCTAGGATGGATATTTGGGGACCCTCAACTCATCCACTAAGAGGAATCCTTAGAACCTCATCTGCTGTCAGTCTACTGCATCTGGAGGGAAAGATCACCCAAACCTTGAAAGCATTCTGCCCTGGCACTGTGGGAGAAGAAGTGAGGGTGACAAGGAGTGTGCCACTTCCTTCTCTT
The DNA here is from genome assembly GCF_022355385.1 of Mustela nigripes. Lineage (NCBI taxonomy): Eukaryota > Metazoa > Chordata > Mammalia > Carnivora > Mustelidae > Mustela > Mustela nigripes. The sequence goes on from NC_081570.1 coordinate 101,101,211, forward strand.
AGATCAATACCACCCAATAAATAAGTGAGTAAATCATCTCCCTTTTCAGCACATGTGGCCTAAGGAATGTTTAATTCACTTGAAACTTGTGAGTAGGCCAAGGGATATTCAATTAAGCCAGTCCAGTTATTCTCCTGAAACCCTATATTAAGGAGTTTGGAATTTATCCTCAGGGCAGTGGGGAACCCTGAATGATTTTAAGATGATTGACATAATCAGGTATGAGGTTGAGAACAATCAACTCTGGTTGCTGTGTGGAGACTAGAATTGTAGTGCTCAAGGCAACAGTTGATAGTCATGTTGAAAACAGTCACATCACTTTTAACAGATTCTGTTATCAATCTGATAAACCCAGAATTAACATTTGTTAATTTGTTAAACCCGCATGAAGCTTATTTAGAAGTCAGACAAGCTAATGATCTATGGTAGAGGATTGTCCATTTTTAAAAAGTACGATAGAGTTTGCCTTTGTTTCACAGAATCAGATTCAAACCCAGGGAGTTAATTACACTGGTTGGCAAGAATCAGAGTTCATCAGTTATTACGTACTTTGAGTAGCGTTAGTGGAAAAATATGTTCTGGTTATTTAATATTTTAAGCTAGTAACCTATATAAAGAAATGTTAGTGGGTCAAAGCAAGGCTCCAAGAACTGTGCAGCTAAGAAAAACAGACCGCTTGGGCAGAGACTTATTTCTACATTTCTGTGACTTCTTTCAACCAGAATCATGTTTCAGACCATGACTCTAAATACAGTCTCACTACTGGTTACAAAACCTCTCACAAGTGTTTGTCACACCCAGGTATTCTGGAGACAATGAGTTGCTAATAAGAATTATATTTGACCAGTTCTCAGGTCCCAGAGGAAGAGTGCTCACTTCCTTGTTCTCTACAAATTGGCTCATCCAGGTAGATTTTTGGTTTGCTTTTCTTTCAGGTTCCTAATGTTCCTGTCAAATCAGTACTTGGGAGATTAATACACATTCGCTTAAGAATGAAGCAGGCAACACTGGACCCAGTTTATCAACAGATCTTCTTTAAGAGGTAAAAGATGACTCTCTCCTGAGGAGAGAGAGTGAAAATTGAATGACTAAGCAGCAGGTACCGAGAGCAGACTAGGGGATAGGGGGCAGGGATGTGTTGGGTGGGTGATGGGTTTGGAGGAGGGCACTTGTGATGAGTACTGGGTGTTTGTGTGTAGGTGATGAATCACTGGATTCTACTCCTGAAACTAGTATTACACTATATGTTGACTAGCTGGAATTTAAATATGAACTTGAGCTCCCCCCCCAAAAAAGAACCCCCAAAAAACCAAAACCCACTAAGCAGTGGGGAAGACCACGGTATACACTACCGATACTGAAAAATGTTATAAAGATGGCATACACATAGCAAACTTTTCAGGTCTTAAGAAGGAGACTGCTTTGCCAGTGACATCCAAGCCAGCTGCTGCGGCAGTGGGCAGAGCAACCTCACTACATTCTTTGTATGCCAGCCCCTCTCGGGTTGAGGTCTTGGCCCCAATGAAGTCAGTTCTGAGCTTTTCAAAGGTTTCTAAATCAAGTCCTTCGGAAACTTGCAGTCAAGTTTTGCTCTTCTCCCTTTTGCCTCAAAGTAATGGTAGCTTCAGGCATTTCCAGACCTTCCTGTTCAGCTGAGCCCTCCAGAGGAGACTCGTACAATTCTTCCTTTTGTTTCCCTCTATCTGTAAAAAGTTCTTGTTTCCTCCAGGACATCTGTGTCTCCTCCCTACATGAGGAGGAAACTCTTGCCCTCCACCCACACTCAGGGCTGTAAGGGGTAGGTTCACAGCAGGACAACTGGTTTAGTCATGCAATGTGAAATTACTAGGTACTCAAATTAAACTTAGACCAGTGAAATACAAAATGTGCTCTTGTGTTTGGCATTATATAAACTTCTATTATCATAGAATTTATTTTTTTTTTTTTAGATTTTATTTATTTATTTATTTGACAGAGAGAAATCACAAGTAGATGGAGAGGCAGGCAGAGAGAGAGAGAGAGGGAAGCAGGCTCCCCGCTGAGCAGCGAGCCCGATGCGGGACTCGATCCCAGGACCCTGAGATCATGACCTGAGCCGAAGGCAGTGGCTTAACCCACTGAGCCACCCAGGCGCCCTATTATCATAGAATTTAGATTCTTATAGGATGCCATAAGCCACAAAGAGGGGGAGAACTAAAATCCAAGACCAACTTGCCCTGTCTGAGGTAATCCTGTGACCCTAGTAAAGCCTACCAGTCCAGCAAGGAGTGTCCAGCAGGGTTCTGCAGGGATGAGCTCACATATGGTCTCACCTAGTAACATGCATGCAGATGCTGTTCACACTAACGCTGAACTGGGTATATATTTATTTCAAAACCGAGAGCCCTCAAATAGGCTATCCACATGGCAAGCCTGCGATTTCCGATCCTGGAGTATGAAATGGCTCCTTTTCAAATATTTATGAGGACATAAATTTTCAGTTTGCTTTCCCAAGTGAATCATAACAATTTTTGATGGGAGGATTCATCCAAGGAAATGAAAATATCCCCAGTCACTATTAATTAAAAGGAAATGTACTAAGACATATATCACTTTGGCTAGAAGGAGCATTCCACGTCTGAAATATAACAGAATCTGCCAACTCTCATTGGAAGGGGGGACTAATTTGAGCCAGAAAGGCCCTATCAGAGAAGTATCTAGCAGTCCTGAGCTTTGTCAGACTTCAGAGAAACTGGTGTAGAAGAGCAAGAGTTAAGATGATAATGAACCTCTTGGAGAGGTTCTCTGAGACCAACTCCATCAGGAAGACAGTGAGACACATCCCAACAAGAGAATTCAAGAATGTGGAGGTTTGACACACCCATGAGACTTAGCAAATGGGCACAGTAAGTACTAAGAGACGGACACAATATTTTCATCAATCCTTATCAAGGATCTGTTGGATGATATGTGCTATGTTGTGTTGACAAACATAGGTTAGACTAAGGACCGAGGCAAACACATCAGACCCTCTCCAAAAGTTGGAAGCAACTTAAGTATACATTGAAGGATGAGTGGATAAACAAATTGTGGTCTATACATACAATGGAATGATATTCAGCCTTAAAAAGGAAGGAGATTCTGACACACACTACAACATAGATGAAACATGAGGACAGTATCTGAGTGGGAAAAAAAAGTAAAAAAAAAAGACAAATACTATATGATTCCACTTATATGAGGTATCTGGAATAGTCAAATTCATAGAAACCAAAAGTAAAATGGTGGTTTCCAGGGGTTACAGAGAGGAGGTAATAGAATATTATGGACTGAATGTTTATGTCCCATCAAAATTTATCTGTTGAAATCCTAATTCGCAATGTGATGGGATTAAGAAGTGGGGGCTTTGGAAGGTGATTACGTCATGAGGGTGGAGCCCCCATTAATGGGATTGGTGTCCTTCAAGAAGAGACCTCAGAGAGCTCTCTCCCCTCCTGCTATGTGAAAATACAGTGACAAGACAGTCATCTATAAACCAGAAAGCAGGCTCTCATCAAGCACTGAATCTGCTGGCTTGGACTTCCCAGACTTCAGGACTGTGACAAATCAGTTTTTTGTTTAATCCAATCTACCCAGTCTATGGTACTTTTGTATAGCAGCCTGAATGGACTAAGATGTGGGAGCTGTTGTCTGATGGATACAGAGTTTCAGTTTTGGAAGACAAAAAGGGTTAGGGAGATTGGTTGCATAGCAGTGTGAATATACATAATACTACCAAAATATATAGTTGAAAATGGTTAAAATGGGTAAATTTACATTACGTGTATTTTACCACAATTAAAACATTTTAAGACATGTATCAAAGTTCATATTTTATGTAGGTGCAGTTTATTGTATATCAGACATACCTCAATTAAACTATCTTTAAAGAAACAAAGAAAAAATAATAACTCCAGATGAGGTCAGCAGGGAGGGGCCCATTTTGCTTGCGTGGTCGGAGAAGACTGCAGTTCCCAGATGGGTACAAGTGGAAGAAGGAAGTTAACTCTGTGAAGTATTTAATACCAATATTCTAATAAATATATGGTAATATTAATAGATATCATAAGGGATATCCTGTATGTTAAACATACTGTTTCTTACCTCCACTGTGGAATATTCATCCAATTTTCCCTTGGTATTTGGGATCAATCATCCCAACCAACACTGTTGAGAAGCCCAAAGTGGTAAGGTGGCAGTTTTAATTATCAGTTCGATGGAATCATTATTTTGTCTACTGGTAAAAGCATTCTTCCCTCTGGAACTAAGAGCTCTAGGCCCACACAGCAGAAAGCTGTAGAAACACAAAACAAAAATTTTGCTATTATTAGGAAGAAGAGTGAGTGGTACCACTCCCATTTCCACCCCTTGATTCCTGGACCCAAGCATCGTGGCTATCTGAGAAATAGCCCCAGATATTGGCTGCTGATTCATAGTTTGTATAGCCCACTGGAGAACCTTGCCCCAGCCCTGCAAGGTATTGCCACCATACTGGCACCATAACAGCCAGAATGATAGAAAATATAAGCATACCAGTTATCCAACAGGGGGTTAATATCCAAAATATATAAGGAACACTTACAAATCAAAATTCAAATAATAATAATAATAAGCAAAAATTCAAATAACCCAATTAAAAAATGGGCAAAGGACCCGAGTAGACATTTTTCCAAAGAAGACATATAAATGGCCAACAGCTGCATGAAAAGATGCTCAACATCATTAATCATCAGGGAAATGCAAGTCAAAACTCCAGTGAAATATCAGCTCATATTTGTTAGGATGGCTATCATTTTTTAAAAAAAGAGAGATTATTGTACAAGAGTAATGTGTATAAATCAACCAAGCTCAGTGCCCTGAATAAGAATATTTATTATTGGGCGCCTGGGTGGCTCAGTGGGTTAAGCCGCTGCCTTCGGCTCAGGTCATGATCTCAGAGTCCTGGGATCGAGTCCCGCATCGGGCTCTCTGCTGAGCAGAGAGCCTGCTTCCCTCTCTCTCTCTCTCTCTCTCTCTCTCTCTGGCTGCCTCTCCGTCTACTTGTAATTTCTCTCTGTCAAATTAATAAATAAAATCTTTAAAAAAAAAAGAATATTTATTATTATTAATGTTATAAATAATATAGTATTTCTATAAATTAAATACACATTTTCATAAAGACTACAGTTCACAGAGAAAAAAGTGTCAAGAGATAACAAATCCTGGCAAGGATATAGAGAAAAGGGAAACCTTGTACATTATTGGTGGGACTGTAACTTCAAGCAGCCATTATGGAAAATAATATGAAGATTCCTTAAAAAATTAAAAATAGATTATCATAAGATCTAGCAATCCCACTTCTGGGTATATATCAAATAAAACTAGTATCTCAAAGAAATAGCTGCTCTCCTGTGTTCATCACGTGACATTGTGCTGATTGGACCTAATGAGTGAGAAGTTGTAACTTGTAGATTTATTGGTAGGATACAGTGTATCATAGTGTGGAAAATAAATCTGACTAAAATTTAGGGGCCTTCCACCTCAGTGCAATTTCTAGGGGTTTCAGTGATATGGGACATGTTGAAATTATCCCTTCTAATGTGAAGGAAAAGTGGTTACAGCTGGTCTCTCCTACAACCAAGAAAGAGGTACAATACAAGAAAGAGGTACAGTACTCCTACAACCAAGAAAGTGGGCTTCTTCTGAGGGCAACATCTTATTCATTTGAGTGTGTTACTTCAGGCCATTATCATGTGACCTGAAAAGTTAGAGTGTAATTCCAAGGTCCTTCTTGTTCCAGGAGTTTGCACAAGTTCAGGGACTATCATCAGTCCTCTCGATGTGCCATTTCTATTTCTGCCCATTTCCCTTCTGCTCTCCCTAGACTGCCGTTCTCCATTGCTTCTGCTTCCTTCCTAATAACTGAATGTACTCTTGCTGCTATTTTATGATTTCTCTCTCTGAGCTTAAGATCTTCTGGCTCATTTCCAGAAGGGATGAATTCTTTAAATATAATTCGGTGGGGAGGGGGGGACAAAGCAGACCCAGAAGATTACATTATTTGTGTGAGATTATTTTCAGAAAGCTCAAAGTCAAATAAAATAAATAATATATTGTTTAAACATAATATTAATGACAAAACTATTTTTTAAAAAAAATTCAGACTAGTCCTTTGTCTAAGTGGGGAGAAGAAGGCAGGAGACAGGAGGATGAAATGGGAAGAGTGATTAGGAAGTCATAAGTTATTGAAAAGTTCTGGATTTTATACTGGTTTGTGGATTTCCAGGTGCTCATCATATTATTACATATTATTGTATGTATTGTATATTTATAGCTTATATAATCATTTCTTATATGTTTGTAGTTTACATATTCATGATGAATATTCTCTTGAATGTGGCAGGTATTACATTAAACACAACAGAGGAGAAGCATTTGAAAAATAAAAAAAGAAACAAAAGGCTGAGAAGGGCTAGTGGAGCAAGTATGTAGCCAACTTAAATGAGTTCAATTTCCAGGTCAGATGAATTCTGTCCCAGAATGTTAAAAGAATTTGCAGATGTGGCTGTTAAAAGTCTTTAGGAAATCATGAATGGGAGACATGATAGTAAAGCAGAGATAGTTAAATAACTACCCTGATTTTTTAGAAGCAGGGAAAGGTAGATTTTTTTTAAAATAATGGCAATCAACTTAATATTGATTCCTGTCACAAATTTCTAATAGATGGTATGTTGGCATTTAGAAAAGAATCATGTGCCCACCAAGAACTTCATGGGTTATTGGCAAATGTAATTTCCTTTTGTTATTGGGTGATCGGACTTGTACTGACCGTGATTAGGCAAGCATAAACATAGTGTAACAATATGTTTGCAAGACTTTTGATAAAATAACTCCTCTGTTCTTCCTAACAGGAGAGAGAGCTATATAATAAAATAGTAGGAGTGTGTGGATTTGTTGCTGATTGAGCAATCCAAAGGATATTGGCCAGTATCAGCCGGAATGGAGACACGAGTGAGCTCTGTCTCTGGCCACCTTGCCTTTCTTGTGCAGACTCTAAATGTGGTTGGCAGGGGGGGGGGGGTGATGGAGCTCACACAGAGTATCAGAACTAAGACTAAGAGAGACCTGGATAGGACATAGGTTGAAAACAAAGCCCTCAATTTAGTTTGAAAATGTACTTGGAATAACATGGTTGTGAGGAAGAGCTGAACCAACAGCCACTTGTTCAGACAAGGGATGGTGAGAGGCAGAGACCAGAAGAAGAAATATATCCTCCGAGCTAGCTCAAGGGAAACGGCCTGTAAAGGTTGCTAAAAGAACCTTTTAGAGTGTAAAATCCACACTCTATTTTGCAGTTGGTTAAAACACACCTGGAGTGTGAGCCAAATGGCAGGCACATATTTTAAGAGGGACATTGACCAACTAAAGAGAATCCTGTGGAGGGCGGGTTGGCTTTGTACGAGTCACACCGAGAGGTTGAAGGATTGTAGAATTTTTTTTTTTTTTTTTTAGAGAGAGGAAAAGCCTTGATTTGTGATGGCTACTTTTAACCTACTATGATGTGAGGAAGGGATTAGACGTATTTAGTCTCCAGATGACCTAACTTGGTTTGGTAAAAGGAATCTTGAAGAAGGCAGATTTTTCTTTCAGAAAATAAGAGAGAGAGAGGATTTTCTAACAAAACCATCCAGAGGCCGAACATCTATCTCTTACAGAAGTAAGTTCCCATACTAGAAGTGATCAACAAGTTCTGAGCATTTTAGGGAGAATTCCGTCACTGGGTGGAAGATTTCCTTAGACAACCATCAAGATCTTTACCAGTGGTTAAGGTTCAGGGATTCTGTACCTATCCTTTAACAAAAACTCAACTTCCTAATTCTGAAATGGTATTAGGAAAACACTATTTGGCTGTCAGTTGACTCCAGGAATCCATCTTAAAAGTATAGTTGCTTATGGGTACAGGAAGCTTTAAGCAATTAGCATATAACCTTAACCTAATTTATCAAAGATTGGCAATAGATTGGACTCAAAAATCTGGAGGGAAAGAGAAAGAAATAAAAAAAATATTACTTTTATTAACAAAACATGATCATCGTAACTGTAAAGGAATTTTTATGGCAGGAAAAGAAATCACCCTTGCTCTGTTGTCTTAAAACTGATTTCACTTTGACATTTCCTGCATTTGTCCTTCTACATGCTGTTTTTTAAAAATTATTATTTTTTAACATGGGGTAGTCAGAAATATTTTGATGGGAGAAGGTTGGGGAAATAGATTTATAAAGTCAAGAGTTAGCAGCCTGGTTCAGAGCAGAAGAGCTCTAAAAGCCTAGATGTGAACAAAGGAGTAGGAAGGCTGAAGGAGGAAAGGAACTGGCTGGTTAAGGAACTGGCTGGAATGGTACAAAGTGCCTGCTTTTGGGTGGTGATTTGCTACTTGCTATGCCCTGCCTTGACCAGCTAGAATGGCTGGTTCTTCTTTAGGCAAAACCCATATGCCCCTGCCTACTCCCACTGCCTCTAATACCCCTGCACCCTTTCTGCTGCTCTGCTTCCTGGGCCTCTTCCTGCAGGGAAGCCCAGCCAAGTGAGGCTCCTTTTATTGCAATGTGACCAGACACACTCCCAGTTCCAGATGTTGCTGGCATCAGTTGAACAAACCTCATGAAAACCATAAAGCCAAGTACAAACCCCAGATCAACTGCTTTAGATGTTTTCTTTTTCTGAGAACTGGGACAGGGGTCTCAATCCTCTTCATGCCTCTCTCAAGTTAAAGCTATATGGAGACAAATAAAAACCACAGTTTTCAACCTGTTGTTAATCATTACTGTGTAAGAATAGCATATGGCCCAGTAGAGCCTAGTGAACATTACCAAAGGTTACAAATATGGTGCAGGGAGATCTGGTTTCTAGTTCCATACCACGGGGGTGGTGGTCTAATTTGGCTAGAGGCCATGGAGAGTCTAGAAAGGTGACAAAAATGCATTTTGAGACTTGTTTCCTTACCTCAAGGTAATAAAACTCACTGGAAAAATACAGAAAACTATTCCGCAGCTGATGGAAGGGCCAAGCCCTGCCAGGGTAAGGTGGACCCATGGCCTATGTCAAGGGCATTAGAAGGAGGAAGGAATAGTGCCACGGTGATTACAACATGAAGAACCTGCTTTCCCATGCAGGGTCTGGTCTGAGTTCCCACAGCAGGGAAGCTGCCACCTGGAATGCCAGGCTTCTGGTAGGACCTGGATCCTTGGATATTACATCTGCAGTTCGGGCCTCATAAGTACATAGGGTATATCTGCTGACCCCCAAAGTCAAGGAAGACAGAAATATTCTTTTTTTTTTTTCAAACCTTTAACTTCTCCTATGCCTATAGGTCCAAGTATGTTTTTCCTCTTGCCTAGAACTCCATCTCTATCCTAGATCCCTTTGCCTGGCTCCTACATGTCCTTTAAAACCTTGGTATTACTCCTCTGGGAAGTCTTCTTGAACCCTCTCTTCCAACACCTGGTTGGCCTCACCTCCAGCACCTGGTGCCCTATGACTGTGTTACACTATTTTGTCTTTTCCCCATTTAGCCCCAGTCTTCTTTGAAGCGAGGGTGATGTCTAATCCATTCTGTCCACGCAGGACTGCTTGGCACTGTTCTCTGAATAAACAAATAAAGGAATACCATCCTGGGATTCTGAGGAGCTCCAGCAGAGTAGCAGAGATGTCCTAAAGATGGATTGTCAGCAGAACGGAGGAATGAGGCTTCTCCCAGGGATCCCAAGACCATTAGTTCCCATCAAGGTCAAGGATGGGGAAGTGAGAGTGGCCCCAGGATTGGCTTGGTGATCATTTTGCTCTTAGAACTGAATATGCAGAGTGTGTAGCAGTTCTAAGGCAACTTCCAGAGCAGTGATGATGAAGGCTTGTTTTAAGTTATAATGTGGCCTCAACACAGCAATTGGGAGAGGTCCCCTGAGACATGTGAATACTACAATGTCTCAGAGATTCTTCCAGAGCAGGCCCAATAGGAGCCCTAGTTGCACTGCGTTTTGTTGCGAGATGAAGAGCAGTGTCACAGCAGCCCTAGGGACAGTCATGATGGTGAGGGGCCTGGATGTGAAGAAGCAGTGGGTGGGACCTGGCACTATTTTGAGGGAGTCAGGTTGACATACATGATGTAATGCACATAATTCCTGCCAGAGTAAGCCTCAAATATGTAAGACTACTAGTAGTAATAATATCATTATTAATATTATGAAGCCAAAAATTAAAATGACCCCAACACTAAATAGCCAATTATCTGTGGAGGGGGTGACTTCATGGTTCAAGTAGTTTCATTCTGAGATGAAAGGAATAGAAAGCAAGTGGAAGACAAGAATCAACTAGGCTTGGTCATCAAAGAACTGTGGGACTCTTGAAATTTGCCAATCAGCATTCTCACTTGAGACAAAAGAAGCACAGACTTGTGTTAATGGAGAACTGTTCAGCTTCCATTATTAGTTCTTGTGTTTCTGTCCCTGTGGCACCAAGAGGTTGTCACAGAGAGGAGTGGTGAGGTAAGTGAAGGGCTTTGTCATGTGCAGTTGTTGTCCTGCTTGTCAGCAGAGAGGGGCCTCACCCCCACTCCCTCTCAAGAAGCAGGAGTACCCTGGTCATTATGGGGGTAACTGTGTTGCTCGGTGGGGGCAAAGGGATTGTGCCTCTTTTTGTTACCAATTTACTGTTGTAAGGACTCACTAATGTCTTTCAAAGGCTCAACACCTTCTGAAGAAAACACTCACAAACCATTTCTACCTAGCAGAAACAATCAAGGGACTTATTCAAACAAGCCTTCAGACTCAGGAGAGGATATTCTAGACCAGGGGCTGACAATTTTTCCTGTGAATAGCCAGAGAGTGAATATGTTAGGCTTTTTGTAGACCATGACCTTTATTTCCTAACTACTCACCTCTGCCCTTGGAGCATGAAAGTAGCCATAGACACCATGTGAATATATGAGTGTGGCTGTATCTCAATAAAATTCACTTATGAAATGACTGGATTTGACCTATGAGCCATGGTTTGCTCACCCCTAAAATCAACAAAAAGCTATCATTACTGAAACGGTTCTTTCACATTACAGTAGCTTACTGCTGTGTTCTGGGTTCCGGTAGGGAATGAAACTTCTGGATGGGTGTGACCTGTAGGGTAGAAGGTCAAAATCAGGTCCACAGCCCTGCCCTGGCTGATGTTCTCAAGGCCACTCTGCTGAAGAGAGCAGAAGAAGGACTGATCAGGGGCATGAGGGGCGGGGGGGAGGAGAAGTTTGAACATACAGTAAGAAAGGGGACTCTGGGTGGGACAAAAAGGGTGATCAGGGAGAAGCTGGAGATGGGAACAGTAAAATAGGTAGAAGGATGGGAACCCCTATTTTAGCCAACCCCCTTTCTCTGGGGCTGGGGCTAGGAAAAACTTGCTCTGGGTCACAGATGACTTCTTTCAGCTTCTCCTGGACAAAGCCTTCAGCACCTCTGGCTGGACCCTCAGGTGGTCTATGGTCTTAGTGGGTTAAGACCTGGTCCATTCGTCCAGCCATCTCAGAACTTGGACACTTCCCACCTCCCAAAACTTACTAACCAGATTTCAACTGAACTCAAATAGATGATGTGCTTAGACATGCCACAAGGCAGATCCCTTTTTCCTATGTCTGCTCCTGCTTTCCACTGTCTTAGAGCTAATCTTTAAAAGTATGGAGTCCCCAGGATTTCTGTGTTTTTCCTGTAGGGGGAGGAAATACTTCAGTGATTTCTTCTTTCTTGTGCTTCTGCCTCTCAGAATACTAAGGATTCTGCAGTGCTTGCTGTTGACAGCTCTCAAATAATGAATGGTCAGATCATGGGATGACTTCAGAAATGACAGTCATTTACTGCTCTCTCAGTAACAGAGAGCAGGTCCTTCCAAGGAGGCTCGCATCATGTGGAGTCTATATTGTGCCCACATGTGAACATGGGCTGGAGGGAGGCAGGGGGCATGGGGCTCCACAGTTAGGAATTCTGAGCAAATAGTGCACCAGAAGGAAGCAGACTGGTGGCTGAGTGGCCTTCCAGGAAGATTCTCTTCCCTCTCATAGTCAAGGTTTTTACACAAAGGGGAGAGTGACAGAGTGCTTAAGAAGGTGGGCTCTGGAGTCTCATGACCCAATCCCTGAATCCCCGCCCTGACACATTCTAGCTGTCAGTGACTTGAGGCAAATTATTTCACCACTCTGAGCTGTAGTTCCCTCATCTTTAAAATGAGCATGCTGCGTCTTACTTAGCTGACGTGAGGATTAATTGAAAGAAGCAGTCTAAAGGCATAGGCTACTGAGAGCTTCTTTTTCTTCTTCTCCTTTCTATTGTTACAGGGACAGGAGTCAAATGATGTAGAGAAAGCCCCATAAAAACCTCAGATCTCCTGTTCTGAGCCTATTCTAGCTGCTGAAATTCTCTTCTGGAGATTCCTTCAGAAGAAATGCACATCTGTTTGGAGATAAAACAGTGTTTTTAAAAATATATTATATTATAGCATATTATACATTGTCAGTCACTTACATCCCAGGGAGCGTTAATATGCTTCTTTACAAGCATTTTTCTTTAACAGAACACTTTCACATACATACATTATATGTTCAGAACTCATACAGTCCTGGAAAATAAGGCTAGGGAGGGATTGTTCTCTTCATTTCAGAAAGGGAAAAAATGAGTCACAGAATCTAAGTCATTCTGAGGAAGCCTGGACAGAAACCAAGGGCTTTTTGCTAGAGCAGTATTTCTCAGAGTGTGTCCAAGGACACCCCTGCTCGAGAAGCACTGTGGGGCTGAAAAAGCACCTTCCTAGGCCACATCCACATGGGTTATTCAGACTCACGAGAGGCAGGCCTGGGAATCTGTGTTCTTAGCATCTTCCTCATGTAATTCTGATACATGTTAGAGCTTTGAAATCATTGCTCCTGAGTGTACACCAGTGGTTCTCAACCCCAGCGAAACATCTAGATTACCTGTGGGGGATTTGCTTACCAAGATCTACTTAGGCCATACCTACTCAAGTATGAGTCCTCTTCTCCAGAACTCTGACTCAGTAGGTTTGGGGTAGATCTCTGGCATCCACAGTGATTCTTATTCTCAGCTACAGTTCAAAGTTTGCTGCAATTAAAATGACTTGCACACACTTCACCCCAAGTCATTAGGTCAGAATCTCTGGAAATAGAACCATTTGTATTTCAAAACTCTCTCCCTGATGTTCCTAATGTGCAGTCACAGCTGAGAACCAGTGGTCTAGACCAGGGGTCAGCAACTTTTTCTGTAAAGGTCCAGGTAATAAATTTTTGACTTTGTGGGACATATGGTCTCTGTTACAGCTACAGACAGTCATTGACTTTCCATGGTTCAACTTATATTTTTAAATTTATAATGATGAGAAAGTGATATGCATTCAGCAGAGACCATACTTCAAAATTTTAATTTTGATCTGTTTCCAGGCTAGTGACATACGGTACAATAATCTGTTATGATGCTGGGCAGTCACAGCTCCCAGTCAGCCCTGTGATCATGAGGGTAAATAACAGATACACTGACAACCATTCTGTCCCACATGGCCATTCTGCTTCTCATGTTCAGTATTCAATAAACTACATGACGTATTCAACATTTTATTATAAAACAGGCTGTGTGTTAGATGATTTTGCCCAACTATAGACTAGTGAAAACATTCTGAGTACATTTAAGGTAGGCTAGCTACCTGGGTTAGCTCAGTAGGTTAAGTGTATTAAACATATTTTTGACGTATGATATTTACAACTCACAATGGGTTTATGGGAACCTAACCTGATCATAAATCAAGGAAGAGCTATACTCAGTACTGCCATCACAGCACAAAAGTAGCCATAGACAATATGTAAATGAATAAGTGTGCTTGTGTTTCAATACATTTTTATTTATAAGATTAGGTGTTGGGCTGGATTTGGCCCCTGGGGCACAATTTGCTGGTTCCAATCAATGCCTCTCAAGCTATCTGTGGTACAGGATAATTTTTAAAAAATTTTCCAGTCGATGGTAGATTGATTTTTTCTAAATAAAATACAATAAAAGTGAATTACTATAAAAATGAATTAAAAGAGATAAAATATAAGCCCACTGACTAGGCAATTAGATATCAGAGCAGTGTCAAATTACTGTCAAATCTTCTAAATAGTTACACTCAGTTTCTTTACCTATCTTGCATGGAATGGCAAAACACATCTCAGATTAGATCCATCCAAAGATTACACTCTGAGTCACACTGCTAAAATCACCATAATTTTCCTGTTTAAGGGGCAAAGGTAAACAGAATTGGACAGAATTGATGGAAACGTCGTAGAGAAAGGACCTCTGAATCCAACTTTGAAAAAGATGGTGGACCTCAACTAGTGAAGACGGAAGGAGAAGGCATCTTAACATAATACTTGTCACGTCGTAAACACTCCATAAAGTAAGTGAGCTGGATTTGACTCAGGCAGAGAAAAGCAAGCTTTATTTGCTGAAAAGTTAGAGAGAAGTGTTTGCTACTGTAAGTAGAGCAGTGCTGATGGACTCCCAAGTAAAAGCACTTTGAGGGGCTATGAAATCAGACAGGAAATGAAAACCTGGCATTGCCCCCTTTTAGTCAAGTTGGGGCGATCATTGACTACTGGGAGCCTTGCTGACCTTATCTATGAACGAAGAGTATCGCCAACTTCCCAGGACTTTTGAAAAAGTTCAAATCACATATAAGTCTCCTACCTCAGTAGCTGGCACTCTGTAAAGGACAGCGACTGTTCCTGAAAGCAGACAGGGCCATGGGGAGATAGCCAGTTCTGCAGCCAGGCAGATCTCGGAGTCCGAATTCCAACTCTACCACTTGTGTGGCATTGGGCCATTTAACCTCAGGGAATCTCAGTTAGCTGTAAAATAGGGACGTCAATCCCTACCTACCCTTCAGGTTAACTAAGAACTATAGATGATCAAGATATATAAAATGAAGGCACAAAAGTAGAGTTTAGAAGGTGGTAGGTCCTGTTTTTTCCTTGTATAATTTCTTCATTGAGCTACATGTATGAGAACATACAATTCACCCTTCTGAGTGTGCAATTCAGTAATTTCTAGTATATTGACAATGCTGTGCAACCATCATCACCATTTAATTTCAGAATAGCTCTGGTCTCTTAACCCATGCGACTCAATAGCTAGAGAGAAGTGTGTTTGCTACTGTAAGTAGCTCCTGAGGTCAGCCCCAGCCTTCCCACCAGCTCCTGAAGCTCCTGAAGGCTTGGTGAAGCCTGACAAGGGAGCAGTTGCACCAACAACACTCAGAAAGATTTCTTAATAGTCTCTTTCCAAAGTCTCAAGCCCCACAGCTGCCACTCCAATCTGTTCTCTCCCCTCCTCACCCTCTCTCTTCTCTGAGCCTCAGAGTCCTGCCCCGCTAGTTCTCTGTCCTTTCTCCATTTCCTCAGCTTCTTCACTTCACTACTGCCAATCATTACTTCACCATGTCAGGGACAGCTAGCTGATTTTCTGAGATCTGCATCCCCTCTTAGGATGAGGGGTCTCGAAGAGGGCTCTCCAACTGGAGTTCTATTTCCCAACTCCCTGACATCTGGGAAGAGCTATGTGGACTAGGTGGACTGGTCCTCATCCCTGGGTGGTGGGCAGAAATTATGTGTGTCACTTCCAGGTCAAAGTGATTAAGTACTGAGTATTTCTCCTCCACCTTCTCTTTCCTTATCTGGCAGCTGGAGGCAAGAAGGACTCAAGGCCCTATACAGCTAAGCCTCAAGGAAGGAACATGGTTCATGAACCATCACATGGGAGGCTACCTATGGAATCCCTGATGGGACTGATGGGAGCAAGAGATAAAACAATCCTAGTTATACTATGGAGAACTGGAGGGTTTGCTTATTATAGACATTAGTTTTTCTTGATTAGTATAGCTGGTCAACTCAAAGAAAATAAAACCTTTTTTAATCTCAGAAGCCCCCAGAGGAAAAATGGTTATACATACTATCCTTTGTATAGATTTTTGTCATATTACTATGACTATTACATACCCAATTCCACCCAAGACTGGGACTTGCAAGGGTGATATTAAGATGTCTCTTTTGACAAAGAAAGATACTGAATTGCTCCCCCAGACTGGGGGATAGCTTCTGGGGCAGCTGGTGAGGGTCCCCAACCCCATCTCCCACCCTCTGCTCTAGGATTAGATGCTTAGTTCGCTCAAGTGGTCAGCAGTCACAGGGTTTTCATAAATCTTAAATACATTTATTAATTTATGCATATACTTGTTCATAAAAAAGACATTCCCTGAGACCATACCTTGTAACCAGCACCGTTGTAGGTACCATGGGGCATGAGGAAATAAAGAGGTCATTATCCTTGTCCTTAAAAAGACCACAGAGGTGGAAATAAGAGCAACAGCTTGTGACTAAGTCTGTGTCAAAGCAGTGGCAGCCACACTCTGACAGTATGCCAGGAGAGCTTGGGGTTTTGGTGGGACCTAGAGAGCTGGAAGCCCCTGGATGCTCTGGGGCCTGTGGTCAAAAAAGACAAGGTCTTTGGCAGGGGCTGCGCCATCTCCCAGCTAGGGTGGAGCCTATTGGCATCGTGTTAAAGCACAACAAGAAGGGGACGCCAGAGTTCAGTTGGCTGCTCCAAAGCACTAGGGAGTGGGCTCTGGCTAACTCTAGAGATGACACCTCTCGCCCTGAAGCTGGCTGGAACAGTCCCAGAGAACAGCAGAAAACCTTCCTTGGAGACAGGCACACAGGCTGAATTTTGGTTGTCAAGTTTGGCTCTCTCCCTTTTCTGTTTCTCTGGTCTCTAAGTCAGCAATCCAAGTGAAGCATCCATTACCTGCCCAGACTTGCTCTGCCAGAGAAACCTCCATGGTGTCACTCAGGGAGAGGTTGGTGCAGCTTTTTATAGTGTTAGAGAATGGACCTGCTGTGTGTGTGTGTTGTGTGTGTGTGTGTGTGTGTGTGTGTATGTGAGTGTTAGGGGCCATGGGGGGTTCCACTGCCAATGAATAGGAGTCCTTTGACATAGGTGCTAGGTTTTCAGACCACTACTATCTCTTTCTTCTCTCCCCTGGAAAGAAAATCAAGAGGACAATATTTCTTATAGCCCAGTGGGTAGGCAAAATCAGTTTGAAATCCACCTGAGATCGATTCCTGGGGCAGCTCTGGGACCAAGATGACCAAGGATTTGGGTCAAAGCTCACAACCACACAGGGGAAACACTTAGTGTTTCTTCCCTACAAAAAGGTGAAAGACAGAATGGAATGATGAGCATGGTTCAAGTGTCTCCCTTAGTCTGTTCCTATGACCAGAGGTTTCAGAGCATGACACTTAACTATTTGTGCTACAGGATCTCCCCACAGGGAGCCAGCCTAAGGGTGACTGAGCAGATGTCTGTCATCAAGGCAGCTCAAACTCCTTCCCATCCTGCCTAGTTTTAGACAGAGAGGACAGTCCCAGAATTATATTATGTGTCCTGTGACAACATACTCCTTCTCCAGTGGCCAATCCCTTCTGTGTGAGATGTTTCCTTGAATGATGTTTCATTGAATGATGCTGCTAAGAGAGACTTGCCCAGGTTTTCATACTGAGTCACCATGACCCAGAGGTTGGCCCTCAGGTTTGCTGGCTTGAGAACTGAATTCTGTCATTTCCTCACAGGTAAGCAAGCTATGGAGACCCGAGTGCCTCACTGAGGGCCTGAATGACAAATTAGATCCAGGCTTATCAATGAGGGATCAGGTAGATCTGAGAAAAGCCAGTCTTTTCTCAAGGGAGCTCCCGAGGATACCATCACTCCGGATGCTAAAACAACGCAGGCATTCTTAATGTGCACACAAGGAGAGTGAAGCTTCAAGGGATATCCTTTGCTCCTAAGGGATATTTAATCATTCTAGAGTACCTGGACGAACTATCCTACTGCATTCTGGAGATGTTTCTGGATGGACAGTGCTGGTTTTCATCATCAGAAGGACCCCGCTCTGGCATGGAGCTTGAGCACCAACCAGTCTCATGTAAATTCAGAGACCACTTCCATCTGTGATGCCTGCCTTGCCCCATTCATAATACAGTACAACTGAACAAATAAATGGATAAGCTAGTGCGTTGCAACTTTTTGTACAACTATGAACCCGTGCAAAACAATGTTTGTATGTCATACTGGGTAAATTATAGAGGGGCTTGTCATCCTAAGTTCTGTTCTGCCACCATAAGCTTACAAGAAAGTAAAAGCCCCCACATATTTGCAAGTCATCGTTGCCTAACAGACGCGTTGGAAAGCTCTGGCACAGACCAGGATCATCTTCACTAGACTTGGGAATATTCAGTAGAGATGGTAAGTTCTCTAGTCTCATCAGCCACACACCTTCTTTTAGGATCTGATTCTTTTAACATTGAGTCTCGGGGTGTTCTGGTTTTATTTTCAGCAGGTGTATTCTTCTGATCCTGTCATCCACTCCCCAAATCTTGAATACCTTCTATTCTCCCCAGATCTCCTCTTTAGGGCTGGTGCACCCAGCTCCCAACTCCTGATAGCTCACAGCTTACTAGTCAGCGCCCTTGAAGAAGCTCTCTGAGAGAGAGGGACTGAGGCCCCTCCCAGGGGCATCTCACAGCCAGGACTGGCTAATGCAGTGCTCTAAAGTTTGGGCCCCCTTGCTCCCATTGGTAGTAATTCTGAAAGCATACCTCAGCTCCAGAATTAGAGATTGTCTAGGGATTGTCTGAGGCCTCAGTTACAACCATAGTAAGGATCAGTTTCTTCTTCTGACCCATCCTTTTGGTGTGTCTCTGGAAGTATACCCAAAAAACTTCTGCATGCAATTCTCTGCACCAGATCTGTTTGCAGGAAACCCTACCTAGGCCATTCGCTAAGATTGCTTTAGCATTTTATGTACTTAGTGTCGTATACCTTTTAACTATATAAATTGGCCAGATTAATATAAGACAAATATATAAAACAGAGTAAACATTAAAAGTTACTCAGTAATATGAGGACTGGTGAGCAACGAGAACTAAGAAAAGACAACAATTCAAAAGGAAAATCTGAGTTTCCCTATGGGATAGGAGGGATAAAGCAGAGAAACCAAAGGCTATCTGCTAGGACAAGTTCCTTTCTCTCTCTGAGCCGCATTTCCTTCATCCATCATGGGATCACCACCCGATTACTCTTCTCAGGCTTTCTAGCTTCTTTGTGTCTGTCTCTCTAAGGTAGTGGTTCTCAAACTTGAGTATGCCTCAAAACCCCTTGAAAGACTTGTGAGAACACACATTGCTGGGGCCCAGCTCCCCAAGTTTCTCATTTAGTAGGTAAGGGGTGGGGTCTGAGAATCTGCATTTCTCCTAAGTTCTACTCAGGTGACTTTAAAGAGTTAATTCAGTTTCTTTATTTCTTAGTGAGAAACTCTGGGGAAGAGCATTCCCAGCCTCGTTGTGGCCTAACTATCTAAAGCTAAATCTTATGTGAAAAAGAAGTCACTCTTTCCAGAGAAGACCACAAAGATCATAAACCAAATAAATTTGGATTTCTGGTAAGCTCCTCAAAGCAGGAGAGGGGAAGGAGGAAAGAAACTGTCTTTTGCAGAGGGTCTTTCTTGAAGACTCTTGCCACCTGAATGGGGTTTGGGATGCTAATGGGGCTAGATACACAAAATCACAGATGCCAGCATCCTGGGATTCTGGGGAAAGTGCTATAACCTTCTGAGGCGTACTCAGTGCCAGCAAGAATCATCGGCATAGGGAGGGCTGCACTGCTGGAAGCATTCTCCCTTCTCTGGCCTGGGGCCTCGCCACCCAGTCTGTTTTTACTGGACATCTTGGAGGTCTGAGAGCCCAGGCGTCAGGGCACTTCCTACTTAAGAGTATCCTGTCTGGGATGCTGAACCCAGGCCTGCCAGTTCCCATGCATGCCTCCAGGCTGTGACATAGCTTTGCTGGCTGGAGGAAGGCAGGCTTTGCCTCTTCTCACCAAGTATTTGGTTGGACAATGCCCTGGAACTGTCCTCTGGAAGCACTTGGGCACTGCATAGATCAGGAACATCTTCAAATAAATCTTCCCTTTTTTCTCGAAGGCAGTATACCCAGCTTTAAAGCATCAGAGGACCTCAGGAGTTCAAGGGACCTTGAGAAACCATCCAGTCTGGCTCTTTCTCTTTAATAACCATAAAATCTGAGGCATTATAAGGAAGATAACATATGACAGTTTGCAAAGTTGCATATATTACATTTCCCCCGACACACTGCGGTGAATCTGTGGAAGGCCTGCTGACTTCCTGTAAAGCCTGACCCACACTCGCTCTGTCTGCTCTCCCCATCTTTCTTGCTGCCGCCCGAGCCACCCTGGGTCAGTATCAGCCTCCAAACAGGTCTGTCCTGTACTCTTGCTCCCCGGTCACTCTTCTTCCACTACGAGAATGAGTTCTAAAAAATACCCATCGGTGGTGATCGCATGACATTGTGAATATACTAAACGCCACTAAAATGGTGGATTTTATGGATGTTGTGTGAGTTTCGCTTCAGTTAAGATGTGTGTGTGTGTGTGTGTGTGTGTAAGTCACAGTATGTCATGTGCTCTTCAATGGTTTCCCACTGCACTTAGTCAAGACCTAAATTCTCTATCATCAGAGTACTAGGCTTACCTGATGTGACCTCACAAACTTACCTACCTCCTCTCCTACTGCTCTTTATTCACTGCCCTATTCCCAGGCACACAGACTTGCCTTCTGCGCAGCACATTGAGCTCACTCCTAAGAACCTCTGCACTCCCCTTTCTATAATAACGTTCCACGCAGATCCACTCAGGCTAAAGGAGCCCCAGCCAGTTTTCAGCACCCTGTTTTGCATTTTATTCTTATCACCACTTGATACTGTCTTTGTTTGCCTTACTGTCTGACTCTTGCCCCTCAAGAACGTTTGTTCCCTGTCTCCTTCAAAAATGTATCCTGCAGAACAATGCCTGACCCATAGTAGTTGTGTTAGTCAAGGTTCTCCAGAGAAATGGACCAATGGGAGAGAGAAAGACAGGGACCTATTCTGAGATTGGCTCACATGATTATGGAGGTGGGGCCTCCAAATCTGCAGTGTGGCCCAGCAGGCTGGTGACCCAGGAGAACCAATGAAGGGATAAGGTCTGAAGGCAGTCAGCAGGATGATTCCCTCTAGCTGGGGGAGGCCAAACTTCTTGTTCTATGCAGGCCTTCAAGTGACTGAATGAGAGCCACCCACATTATGGAGGGTAATCTGTTTACTCAAAATTTACCAATTTAAATTTACTATAGTCTAAGACTCCCTCCAAGCTGACATATAACATTAACCATCACAGTAGCAATACACAGTATTGTGTAGGTTTGAACTGAATTTCTAGTTTGATCCTTGGAAATCCTGTGACAGAAGGATGACTAGGCCCACTTCACAAGTATCCCCAGAGCAAGGAAGTTAATGGATTCATTTAAGAACATGAGCTGGAAAGGGGCAAAGGCCAAGGTAAGCCCCTCTTCCACCCTCAAGTCCAGAGCCCACTTTAACACCCTGCACTGCACTTGTACGCAGGTGGTCTCCTGCCTGATGTCCAACAGGACCATGTCCAGAGAGTGCAGTATTAACTCTTATCAGTTAGCTCATGCTTAAGTTTACAAACGTCTCCCTGCTGGGTCAAGAGCCTGAGAAGAGTCTGAGGGAGGAATGCAGTGCTTTCCCCTAGGACTCAACGCCCTTTTGTTTTTTGTGTCTTTCGCTTCCCACCCTCTTTGCTGCAACCAAGTCAATCAATAACACATGCAGGAGGAAACGAACCCACGGTTTTGCTCTAGCCCACTCTGAGCTAAAGTGGCCACCATTTATCAGATGCCTGCTTTATGTCAGGCAACCTTAAAGAGTAGATATTAACTCTATTCTGCAGCTGATAAAATGGAGGTTTGGACGATGAGTAACTTGCCAAGGTCACACTTGTATAGCAAGACAGATTCAAATTTAGCCTGACTCCAAAATTACAGTTTTCTCATGACACCACAGAGCCTCTTAAAAGAAGTCAAATCTGTGACTCATTCCACCACCTCAGTCCCCTCCCCACTTCTTTCCCTTCCTCTGCCAAACCTGGAGCAGTGTGGTACAGTGCACAGATCCTAGGTCCTGGAGAGAGAAGCCCTGGGCCCTTCCGGGCTGTCTGAACCAGCCTTTTGTTCTCTCTAGTATTCTGCAGTTTATTCACATATGTGCCACCATTTAGATGAGAAGAGACGATGCCTGCGATGGTCTCTGAGGACTAGAGAGTGATACCTGTGTTAGTCGATATTATTATAATCTATATACATGACTTCTTTATTGATCTGAATTAAAAACTTAACTTGCAAGGGTCCTTTTCTGATTAATACAAACCCATTTAATCACCACTTGATCTGTATGCCCTGAGCATTAGTGAGCAATTATGACCTCATTTTTAAATAAATTCAGTATTTGCTATGTATCCTTAAATGGATGGTTCACCAAGGCAGGGGCTGAAATCTCTATTTCCTTTTTATTCCTGTCTTGCCTGATGCAGGGATCTTCATTTAACAGAAGCTGGATAAATCCAAGTGGAACTAACTGGCTCAAGAATGAGAATTGGTAGGAAAAGTCAAGAAGTCATCTTGCCTAGGGCAAGCAAGACCTTTGATAAGGCAAGTCTAGGGAATCCCAAAGTGCAAATTTGCTACGTATCCTAAATTGGGGAGAGATATTTCCCTAAATGGGGTAGCGAGGAATAACGGGGCCAACGCGTAGGGCAAAGTCCTGAAATCACAATGCTTTTACATTTTGAAAGGGTGGGTACTGGTTCTTCTGCCTTAGGGTTGGCATAACACAGCGTAAAAATCACTAAACCAGGAGGCAAAAATCTGGGCTCCAGATTCACAAGTCATTTAACACCCTTAAGTCAGCTTTTAAATTTGTAACATGATAGTGCCGAACTCGATTATTGTAAGGTTATTATTTCCAGCTCAGAAGTGTTATATCACAGACAAGTGGCTTTCTTAACATATAAAGACCTCCCGCAAGTCAACTAAAAAAAAAGCCAGGAACCCAACAAAGAGGGTGAAGGATAGAAGCAGATAGTTCACAGAGAAGAAAATATAGGTGACTTTTAGACAAAAAGAGCTATGCAAGTTAAACCTGCAAAGAAATTCAATGTTTCAACTTTTAGATTAGAAATAGAGTTCCAGTGGCACCTGGATGCCTCAGTCAGTCAAGCACCTGCTTTTGGCTAGGGTCATGCTCTCAGGGTCCTTGGATCCAGCCCCATGTGGGGCTCCCTGCTCCGTGGGAAGTCTGCTTCTCCCTCTCCCTCTGCCCTTGCCCTCCACTTGCGTGTACTCTCTCAAATAAATACAAGCTTAAAAAAAAAAAAAAAGGGAAAAGAAACCGAGTTCCATATTACACTGTGTTGTTGAGTATTAGAAAGCCAGTACTCTCAAAAAAGTAGTGGGAGGGTATGCTGGAATATCTCGTAGGGTGGCTGGTTTGGTGATTACTATTAAAATGAGAAGCTCGCATACTCTTTGCTGTGGCAGTTCCACAGCAAAGGGTACGCTTATACACATGAGCAACAACCTAAAAGGGCATTTGCTGCGGCAACTTGGTAGTATCAGTGGACTTAAAACAACCTAAATGTCCATCTATATACTGTTATTTAAATAAATTATGGTACACTGTATTTCCATACAATAAAACAATAGCAGTTTTTAAAAAGAATGAGGCATCTCTATATATACTGACATGGACAGAACTTCAAGATATATTGTTTAATGAAAAAAGAGAGGGGAAGGCAAAAAGAATATATATGTTATACATATTCCTTTTTACTTACAAATACTTTAAAACTGACAACAAAAGTTGTAAAAAAATGATATAAAGAACACCTATGTACATACAGATCACTTATTGTGAACGTTTTACTGCATTTGTTTGATCACCTGAATATATGTATTGTTTTAATGTCTCTAGAAGCTGTCATAAGAAACTTGTAACAATGGCTGCCTCTGGGGAGGGAACTGAATGAGCTGGAGGGAGGAATGAGCAGGGGAGGAAGGCTTTTTATTCTATGCCCTCTTGAACTTTTGAATTTTGTGTTAATATACAAAAAGGACAATGAAAATTATAGGGGCACCTCTGTGAAAATTCTGAGGTATTTAAAATCACTAGGTAAAGGTAAAATCACTAGGTGAAGAAGTTGGAAATCTGGGGGGCCTGTGGGTGGCTTAGACAGTTGTGTCTTAGTCTTGGTTTTGGCTCAGACCATGATCTCAGAGTTGTGAGACTGAGCCCTGTGTCAGTCTCCACGCTCAGTGGAGTCTGCCTGAGATTCTCTCTCCCTCGAAATAAAATAAATAAATCTTAAAAAAAAAACAAACAAAAAAGAAGTCAGAAATCTGAAAGGCTGAAAGGGTAAAAGTGAAAGTAAAAAAGATCTCCAAGAGAGACCAAATAGTGATGAGGGGTAGTTTCTCTTAATACAGATCTTCTAGCTGGTAAACAAAGAAAGAATGATAAAATCAGTTTATAAGCATTTGCAAGACTTAGTGTGTCAGTAGGTCAACAGCTGTTTACACTAAAAAGGACATTTCTGTTTGTGTGCTCCCTGATGGCATTGGCCGGAAGGATTCATGCCAACGTGATCCTGCACTGGATTGCCTTCTAGATCTATTCATCACTTAAAGGACATACTGGGATCGGAGAAACATATTAGATGACATTGCCTCTCCCTAGGCAATAGTCAAAAATGCAGAAAGATATTTAACCTCAAGAATATGCAAAATTAGGGGCACCTGGGTGGCTCAGTGGGTTAAGCCTCTGCCTTCTGCTCAGGTCATGATCTCAGGTCCTGGGATAGAGCCCCGCATCGGGCTTTCTGCTCAGCAGGGAGGCTGCTTCTTCCTCTCCTCTGCCTGACTCTCTGCCTACTTGTGATCTCTCTCTGTGTCAAATAAATAAAATCTTAAAAAAAAAAAAAAGAATATGCAAGATTAGGAATAAGAAAGGGAAATTAACTATAAACATGGAAGAGATTTTAAATGGTAAAATGTAATATTGTATGCTAATATGAAAACCTTTTTGAAATAGATGATTTTCTTGGAAAATATTAGATGACCAGAATTAGAAAAATTAGAAGAAAAATTGACTAAGTCTAAAAAAGGTTTCTGGGCTCAGGTGGAGTGCCAGACCTGGGTCATCTGCCCTCTGACCCACTACATGCCCTCCCACCAGGAGGCTGTCCCCTGCAAGCTCAGCTTCCCAGACTTCTGGTCATCTGGTTCTGGTAGATTCAGGTAGTGAGAGATTCCTGGAAGGCACATAGGAGGGTGGAGGCAGGGGGAGGAGAGAAGTCAGGGTCTGTTCTATCCTACTCTGCCCCTCATGGAGTCTCCTCCACTGCATACCACTTTTCTGGAGCTCCTGCTCCTGCTCCTGCTAGTTATGCCAACAGGATTCCAGCTTTCAACTCCTGATTTTAGCCTTTGGACTCTAGTAATACCTCTTACTACCTTTGTCCTTCAGGTTAGGGGTGACAGTTGCTTCTACTATTGCTAATTTCATTTGGTTGGCTTTTGCGTTCATTCTTTCTTGATTTCCCTCTTTTTAAATACTATGGGTGGTTTCTGTTTTCTTGATTGGACACTGAATGATACAGATGGCTTTACAGATTTAACAAATATTTCCAAGGCACATATTTTTCGGAGCATAGCAAAGGGACTTGTTGGTCTTATTTTATAAGATTAGTATCGTCTTGATACAAAGCCTGTAAACGCAGCAGAATAAAACTATAAACAAGGCATAAGAAATGGTTTTCATATGGCTATATGAAATATAGCTACCTGATTTGTAACAAAGATACCACTGCAATTCAGCGCAGGAAAGGATGGTCTTTTCAGTATTTCAACTGAAATCCGTTGAAATAAAAGGGTTTTGAGCCTCTATTTCACACTCTATTTCATAGTATACCAAAAATAAATTTTTTTTTAAACATGTAGGCCAGTGTATGATTGTTAAAGCAATAAGGTCCTAAAAAAAAAAATACAGGCAAGCGACAGGCTGGAAGATAACACACACTCCTCCGCCTGAAGAACATGGGTCAAGAACACTAGTGACTCCTCCACATGGGAAGTTAACAGTAAGGGCTTTGAAACAGGGATCAAGTTCAGTATGGGGGAAATCAACGAGGTTTGGAAAATTGGGGGAGGTTTCCTAGAGGATAGGGTTTACGATAGGCCTTAAAGGATATACTCAGACGAACAGTAGACATGCAGAAATGGAGAAACTCTGGCAAGGGTTAGCCTGATTTCTTTGGAGGTAAAGGGAAATAGTGGGAAAACACAAGGCTGTAAAAATGGGGCCTTACTGTTGGAATCTTGAGGTCTGAATGAAAAATTTGTTTCTTTACATGCAATGTGGAAACTAATGCTGAAAAAACTAAAGATGATGAAAACAAATACATTCTGCAGCTCACTTGAGTCCCACATCCAACATGAAACTGTGAAACTAAGGTTCCAGTTTCTAATAGAGTGAATGGGGCTGAGATAATCAGAAAATCATCTGATTAATTTGGTCAGAGCACATCTAGAAATTGTCCAAAGAGAATAAATAAGTAATCCCGAAGTACTGTTGAACCAAATATATATATATTTATATATAAATATATATATATATTTATATATTTATAACTGTTACTATACATTTAACTAGAACCTAGTCTCTCCATATCAAGAACATTCTGTTCCAAGTTACCACAGCAGAGTGCCTATTTCTTATTTCATATTGGGACATGCAGTAATTTGGGTGGTTGCCAAAGCAAGTCTTGTCAGACAAAGGGCAAATGTTAAATGACAGGACAGTTCTAAGATCAAATATACATTCTTATTTAATTGTGAGCACAGTCTTGGTTACTTCCTATAAAGCTCAACATTAAACACTTAACAGTGTTCAACAGCTTTCAACACTGGTACCAGTTGTAGGGTCCATAAAGCTGTGTGGGGAGCCTAAGAGTTTGAATTCCCATCGATCTCACCACTAATTCACACAGTATCCTTAGGAAAGTAACTGCCTATCACTATTGGCAAATTAGAGGCCTAGATACTTTAATACGAGGTTCAAACCTTGGCCCTGCCACTAGTGTGACTCTGGGCCTTAATGCTCTTTGTGCCTCTACTTCCTCATCTGCAGAATGGGGATAATAAGAGTTCTAGCCTCACAGGATTGTTGGGAGAACCAAAAGTGTTCATCTATTTAGAATGACGCCTGGCATGGGGTAAGGGCTTATGAATGCTGGCTACTTTTATTTACCTCACCATACTATTTCAGCCTCTCTCTGAGGTTATCACTGCTTACTGATGATTTTAAATACAAAAGGCAGGAACATTGTTTTAGTAAACTCAAAGGACCGGGAAGCAGAATTTAGCATGCTCAGAAATGTGACCTGATACCTCTACTTCTTCTCCCAGACTCACTGGTTTGTGTCCTATTATCAGAGACCCCTGGGAAGAAAGAGAGAAGTTCTGTCAGAATTCTTTCTTTGAGATGCTCACAGTCATCCTCTGATAGAGCATGTTCTCCAGGAAAACTCTGCCCCCCACCCACCACATTACCCATTTCCATTTGCCTCCTTTTTCCGTTGGCTGGTTCACTGGTACCAATTTTTCTCTCCTTTCTTACCTAGCCCGTTTTTCAAGTGTGCTTATGTGTATAAGGACAACAGGGCAAATGCGCCAAAGGTCAAAGCCTGATAATTGGGTCAGAGCATCAGTTTCTCTGGTAAGAGATTTAAGAAAGAGTGCAGAGCCTCTGGGCTCACCAGTGGGAGAAAGTGCTTTGGGAATCATGTAGTGGGCTGGACTCAGGAGATTTATTAACCAAATTTCTTGTGCAAAACACAGAGAATATGCATTTCCTATTTCTGTGTGCCCTCCTCACCCCTGATTCGAAGGCAGTTAAAAATCCAACTCAGGAGTGCCCACAGGAGTGTTCTTAGCACATGTTGCAAAATTCAGTTGACCTCAACATACTCTCAAATGTGATGCTTGCTGGAAAATCTCTGCAAGGTCACACCTCACAAGAACCATGACCAAACAAGGACATGACTACCAAGTAATCTCTCTGGAATAGCTGCAAATTCAAATAAAGTTTGTCTCCTCAAATGCTCACTTGCAACTGTCATACCACATGTCCTAATGTTTATTTGAAAAAATGCAAAATGTTACAACTATAAGACAAGAAAGTACAGTATGCTGCTTCCGTCCATAGATTGTCCAGAATGAAGGTCAGGACTAACAACTGTCTGCTGGAATGTGTCTGTTTTCAACACTACTTGGCAAAGTGGGATTCTTCAAATAAGACCATAATAATTTGGTAGGGAGATGGCCAAAACTCCTGGCCTTTATCACCGAACACAATGTCCTAGTCTACTCTAATTCATTCCGTGACATATCTGCTTGAGGAATCTTGACATTTTCGTCACTTCTTTTCTCTATCTCCAGGTTGGTTGCCAACCCTTGCTAACACTGCAACAGGATGTAATCACTGACCAAAACTCACAGGACTCTGTGAACTGCTTCTGTTGCACTGTGTTCTTTTCAGGAATTTGCCTTGGCAAAGTCCTTGCATTTATTATATTACATTTGGGTGAGCAGAAGCCTTCCTTAAAAGATGTACTTCTGGCAAATTCTTTAACATCCAGAGTCAGGGGGTTAATCTTGATATATAAAGGATATGATGATGATATTATTTCTAGTTGGGTATTGTGCTTTCTAATTCATAATTTACCTTTAGCTACATTTTGAGGTGATACGGTATAACCTTAAGACAAGCATAAGGGGGGCGCCTGAGTGGCTCAGTTGTTAAGCATCTGCCTTCAGCTCAGGTCATGATCCCAGGGTCCTGGCATCGAGCCCTGTGTCGGGAAGCCTGCTTCTCCCTCTCCTACTCCCCCTGCTTGTGTTCCCTTTCTCACTGTGTCTGTCAAATAAATAAATAAATAAATAAATAAAGACAAGCATAAGGTCCAGGGGCGTCTCAGTGGCTCAGGTGGTCAAGCCTCCAAGGTCATGAGCTCAGGGTCCTGAGAAGGAGCCCTGCATTGGGCTTGTGCTCAGTGCAGAGCTGGCTTAAGATTCTTTCTCTCTCCCTTTGCCCCTGCTCCTGCTATCATGTGCTCTTTTCTTTCTAATAAATAAATACATAAAATCTTAAAAAAAAAAAAAAAAAAAGACAAGCATAAGGGCCAGAGATAAAGGCCAGATAGGTTAGAAAACGGAGAAGGTGAGGTTCAAACCCAGGCTTTCTAATCCTAGAGCCTATGTTCTTTCTGCAGCACTCTACCAAGTTGAGTGATATAAACAAGGAAAACAAAACCAACAAGAAAAAGAATCTTCAATCCTTAAAACACAGCACACTCTTAGGCCTTTCTAAACTGGGACGGGCCCTCTTTCATTTGCCAAAGAAGGTATTTTTGATGAAAATACACCCATCTTTTATATCTTTTGTGCAAATAACTTGATACCAAAAGTCATTTAGTTAGTTATACATGTAAACAAGGCAAGACTGATTTTCCTGACT
Source organism: Mustela nigripes (assembly GCF_022355385.1). Taxonomy (NCBI): domain Eukaryota; kingdom Metazoa; phylum Chordata; class Mammalia; order Carnivora; family Mustelidae; genus Mustela; species Mustela nigripes. Next base: position 101,130,816 of record NC_081570.1, read on the forward strand.
CCTCTTCTTCCTACCTTCTCCAACTTCTCGTTGTAATGTAGGACTTTGTAGATACATGCCTAGCTGCTTTTCATGATATTACAGTATAAAATAAAAAATAAAAAGCAAATAAATATAAAAATTAGTGTGAAACAGTTAAATAGTGCCCATACCCCAGCAGTAAGTAGGCTATTTTTAAAATGTAGTGTAGTTAAGGAGTACTTATTTATAATGTCATGTCCAGAAGTAACTATAAAAGGCAGGCTTCCAGTTAATGTGAGAATCCAAGACGGCACTTAGCCCAGTTAGTCAGTGGGAAAAAAAAAAAAAATACACATTTGGTGCAGGTATTGTGCTCCGGACTATGAATACTGTGGTGCTCAAAAACAGACACTGCATGGTGTGCCCACCTCCAATATACAGTCTAGATGGGAAGTTTCTGTCAACAAAACCCACCTGCAGGGTTAATAAAACTCCTCTTGTTATATAACAATAATATTTTTATTATGTAGCAGGTGGCATCCAAAGCCCTATTTGCAGAACTGGTTAACTTTGGTCAGTCTGATTACTGCAAGGATTTCCCAGGCAGCAAACAGGTAGAGAAATGGCTGCAACAATAGAAACACAGCTGCTGAAGAGTCTACATTTTTTTTTTTTTTAAAGAATTTATATTTTAAAGCTTAAACTTAGAGCAACTGCTCACAGTTGAGAAATAACCTCTGAAATTAGTTGCTGTGTAACAAGAAGGTCCTCGGTCTCTAGTAGACGGGAGGGGTTCCACAGCATCCTGGATCACACAAGAGGATGGATGGGTAGACAGGCATGATGAGAAAGGATCCAGATGAGAATGGGGCTCTCATAAATCATGCATTAGCTTCTTGATGACATTCTGCTGGAAGAGGAAAGGGTTAGCAGGGACTTCCCTTTCTGAGGAGGGGCATGTGGTCCCAAAACAAGCTCAAAGGGCAGATGCTAGTATTTAAAGAAAAATTGTAGAGTGACACATGGGATGTTTTGGACAAAGAAGATTCTGAGACTCATATGGAAAATAGTGAAGTGCACACCAAGAGAGTTTAGAATCTCAGCCTAGCCCTGATTAAGTAGAAAGTCTATATATTTATCACCATGCAGTAAGTGGATCAATGGAGGGCACCATGGTCATTCTCATTATGGTGATGCAAGCAGCTGCAACTGTGTTTGGTTAGTATTCCAAACATAACCTTTTTGCAGCACTTGGACTAGGCTTTCCAGACCTTTTTTATGAGCAGAGAAAGATCTATTAATTTGTTCCCTATCAAGATTCTCCTGAGATCCTGGACTGAGTGAAGAGGAACTTCCAGGTAGCTGATTCCATTTTAGCGCAGATAGGAGAACTGACAGAATAGGTGGGCAAGAACTGATAGAAATTTGCCTAGTCCATCCCGGCTAAGGGTTTTGTCCATCCTCTGTTGTGAAAGAATAGGTCATTAACACCAGATTCACACTTGACCTGCATATTTGCAGGAACATTTTAGAAGGTAATGTATAAGATACATGAAGTTAAGGACTATGACCCTCTTGGGCAAGACTGTATTCCCACAGCCCAGTGCATGGTAGCTGCTTTATTTTCTGAGGAAGCAGTAAACTTGTGTCTTAATTCTTTAGTAAGGACAAATGCAGTAGTGCAGTTTCAGTTGCTCAGAACACTAAGTGAATCCTGAAACACTATTCCAAGGAGAAATACAATATTAGTTCCTTTGAACCTCTGGTCAATACATTTTCATCAATCAATCAATCCATAACTTTGTTTTCTGAATGATCCTGTTTAAAGGTCCCTTATATGGTTGACTCTAACACAGCACTCGTGGCCAACAGCACTGTAGAACTCAGGCCTGAATGAAGCTTATCTAGCCCATTTATTTCTTCCAGAAGGCATGTCACAGCCTTCTTGCATTTAGGAATACTAGATAGCACTTTAGCGCTACACCGGGGGCCATTTTATTTTTTTAATTTATGTATTTATTTTATGTATTTATTTATTTGACAAAGAGAGATCACAAGTAGATGGAGAGGCAGGCAAAGATAGATAGATAGAGAGAGAGAAGCAGGCTCCCTGCTGAGCAGAGAGCCCCATGTGGGACTCCATCCCAGGACCCTGAGATCATGACCTGAGCCGAAGGCAGCGACTTAACCCACTGAGCCACCCAGGCGCTCTGGGGGCCATTTTAAACAGCAGAATCAACAAAGAACAAAAGGGCAAAACAAACAGCACCAAATGAACCAGAAAAAGGAAACCTGTTTACAGCATGAGAGCTGATAAGAGAAGGCAGAGTGCCACCTTGTTCCACCTCAATTATTTTGTTGTCATGAGGAAGAAAATACAGAACTCTTTGGTGTGATGGAGAAGAGTAATGGACCCAAGAGGCAGTCTACAGTTGGCATCCGGGTTCCTGGCAGTTCCCCCGAGCATACAGGGCCTATTTAAGATCTACTTTCATGTGGGGATATTTACATAAAGATAGGAGATATTAGGGAGAAGAGTGTCGTACTAAATTATCACTAAATTATAAAATGGTAGGTTTAGGAGGTACCCCTCGAACATTGAAAAAGACAAATTTGGAACAAATGGAAGATTATTATCTCACAGAGTAAAAATAAAAAATAATAGATGGCATACCTTGGAACAGCTTCAGAAGTTCAAGGACATTCACAGGTAGATATTAAGGAAAGGCAGGAACTGTTAGGCAATTCTTAACAATGCACCACGCTGAATTTTTTGGACTCTGCTAAGGTGCTGTGAAATGTGTGTGTCTGTCTCCTAGTCTGACAAGAAAGGCATGCTGACAATGGTGCCCAGGTTTGTGTAGTGGAACTTGACCTGAGAGTAGTTCTGTGGGTAGGGAATAAGAATCCACCAGTGCCCACTCAGTGTGTATGTGTATGTTTAGGGGGAGGGGTAGCTGTCAGGAAACAGGAACAGCTCTGGCCATTTAGGCTTTTGGGCTTGTTCTATGGGTGACTCTGTCTCTTCCATCCCAGAAGATTGCACACAACTCCTCAGCAAGATTACCTCATCACCTCAGAGCCTTCCCACAGGCTCCCATACCTTGTTGGCTTAGTTTAAGATTAGTTTTCTACCTCCAGGTGTCATATTTGGTCCTTAATGAGGCAATGTGAGACCCAACACCCAATCCTCACTTATATGCGACCTTCCTGGGAATGCAAGTTGGTGCAGCCTCTTTGGAGAACAGTGTGGAGATTCCTCAAGAAATTAAAAATAGAACTTCCCTATGACCCTGCCATTGCACTACTGGGTATTTATCCCAAAGAAACAGATGTCGTGAAAAGAAGGGCCATCTGTACCTCAATGTTTATAGCAGCAATGGCCACGGTCTCCAAACTGTGGAAAGAACCAAGATACCCTTCAACGGATGAATGGATAAGGAAGATGTGGTCCATATACACTATGGAGTATTATGCCTCCATCAGAAAGGATGAATACCCAACTTTTGTAGCAACATGGACGGGACTGGAAGAGATGATGCTGAGTGAAATAAGTCAAGCAGAGAGAGTCAATTATCATATGGTTTCACTTATTTGTGGAGCATAAAAAATAGCATGGAGAACATGGGGAGATAGGAGAAGGAAGTTGGGGGAAACTGGAAGGGGAGGTGAACCATGAGAGACTATGGACTCTGAAAAACAATCTGAGGGGTTTGAAGGGGCGGGGGTGGGAGGTCGGGGTACCAGGTGGTGGGTATTATAGAGGCACAGATTGCATGGAGCACTGGGTGTGGTGCAAAAATAATGAATACTGTTATGCTGAAAATAAATTAAAAAAAAGCAAATTATTAAGAGTTAATGTTGTGAAGCAGGGATGCTAACCAAAGGAAAGATCATTTGGCTGTCCACTAAAAAGTTTATATAGGGAGCCTCTCCACTCCTATGTCTTTTCTGCCCATATGACTCAGCATGTAGTTCTCCAATCCTGACTGATCAAGTGGTTCCCCTGCTTCAGATCTTACTTCTTTGATACCATAAGCATAAACACACTCTATTTTTTTTCCCCCTAACAATTATTTAAAAGTCTAGTGCATGTCAGGAGCCTGTTCAAGGAGACAGTGATGAATGTAATGAATGAATGAATACTGTAAAGAATGAAACAGTTACTCATACATGCATATATGAATAGAGCAACAATGTGGTATTTAAACTGGTATGGTCCTGCCTGGACCAATCAGAAGAGGTGCTGGCTGTACGTAGTCCCGGAGCAGGATTCTGGAAGGGCAGTGATACTAACCCTTTGTATTGTGTGGAGAACCAGGGAAACTGGAAGAAGTGTGGGGATAGTAAAGGGCATTTGGAGGGTTCAGGATAGCAGCTGTTTCCCCTCTTGTATGGAAGTATTTCAGCACCTTTTACAACTGATGTGGTTGCATATGAGCCCTGGTAATACGTACCATGGGAAAACCCAAATGGCACAACATGGCCAAAGTGAGAATAGAGCGTCTTGTCTCAGAAGCATGAGAGAATATTCATGTTTTAGAATGGAACTTCTCTGTGGGGAGATGTAGTGAAGAGAGTGCAAAGAGAATAGCAAGTGAATGTAGTACCTGAATGGTTGTTTAAGTCTCCATAAGCAACGAACTTTTTTATAGCATTCTGTGAAAACAAAATACCCTTAATCTTACTATTTACCTGAAGTGAGTTATGATCTCAAGGTTCTGATGTAAAGGATGAGGGTATGTAAACAACAGATGTTTTAGAGGTGAAAATAAAAATTAGTAACATTTGAATTTAATGTCTAAGTATTAATAACCCTCTCTCTCATTGTCTTAATGGGAGACCATGGTATGGAATGTAATGTCCTAAGTAAATGACAAGAAGTAGAAGCAGCAGAAGGCCCATCCCAAGTATCATAGTAGCTGCAGATCTGGTCAGCTTCTAGGCAGTAAAGAGTGGGTATTTCCCTCGAAACTGTATTTCTGAAGACAAAAAAATTGCATGTTAGTTTTAATAGGCTATGGTTTCTCACTTTTCATGTTGAAGCCCCTGGGTCCAATAAAAGTCATTTTTAAGTAATAATTTTTAAGAAAGTGACTTGTAAGGGAATCAAGATTTTGAGAAGTATGTCTGGGAGCTATGAGAGTCTAGAGAGAAGAAAACTTTTAGGTCTTGTTTAGTGTCCTTAATATCATGATTTCAGGAAAAGGAAAGAAGATATCTCCAGATCCTGTTTTCAAGCTTATGAGAAGAGTTATATTGTTCAGAGCATGTGCATAGATGTGCATAGCATCTTCTTTCAGTAGTTTGCAAAAAACTTAACATAGGGTTTCTTAGTTTTAGATTTTTCTGGAGAGATGATGCAGATCTTTAAAATTATTTCTCAGAGGTGTCTCTGACCTATGACAAAAATTAAGAACCACTGGCATAATGGAAAAATTCATTCATTCATTCCACAAACATTTATGCATTGCCTATTATATACCAGGTACTAGTCTAGGCACTGGGGATATAGCATAGAGCGAGTCCAGTGAGGTCCCTATTCTCAAGGAATCTGTATTCTTTTGAGAGGTTTGGGAAGGTTTATGGTAATCAGACACCAGGGTTTAGATACTGGTATTATATAAGCAGGTTATTTGCCTCTCTGAGCCTTCATTTCTTCATCTATAAAGTAGGAATAAGGGGGTAAGAACAAAAATGATTCAACTCTAGCACAAAGGCATAAATTCAATAAATAGTAACTATTATTAAACTCCTGTCACCAGGAGGAAGTAGGTAGAGGTCAGAGAGCTATCACTACTTCATTTTTATAGATAAGATGTGTAAGTGTAAAGGGGTTACATGTATCACGTTAGCCAAGGGAGTGATTAACATAGCTATGATCTGGGCTGCTAGCTGATAGGCTGACTGGCTCTTGATTTTCCTTCTCCACATTCTTTCCCTTAATTAGGCCTCTGCCAGATTCATCAGCTTTAAAGAACCATTGAATTATTTATTTAAAACACAGTTTGGCAAACTATGGCCAACTGCCTGTTTTTATATGGCCCTCAAGCTAAGTGTAGCTTTTTATAGTTTTAAACGGTTGAAAACAAAGAGAAATAGTGTTTTGTTATACTTGAAAAGTCATTTCAACTTTAAATTCCAGTCTCCATAAATAAAGTCTTATTGGAACACAGGCACGCCCATTTGCTCAAGTGTTGTCTATAGCTGCTTTCATGCTACAGCAGCAGAGCTGAATGGTTGTGACAGAAACCATATGGCCTGAAAAGCCTAAAATATTTATGATCTGGCCCTTTACCAAAAAAGTTTGCCAGCCCTGCTTTAAAATGTCATTTTCTCTTGAAGACATACCAAATACATCATACAACTTCTGGATTGGGGATGTGACATAATTTAAAATTAAAGAGCCAAGTGTAACTGAGAAGTCTGGAAAGTGAGACACTTTGATCACCGCAATTAGAATATTTAAAGAAGACAATAGCTAGTATTTATGAGACTTTCAGAAGTATGAAGGCATTTAATCCTCACAGTAATTCCAAGAGGTAAGTGCTCTTTATATATGAGAGCTGAAATTCAAAAAGGTTGGGAACCATGTCCAGGCCACATAGCTAGTAAATGGCTGGAGCTGGGATTTGAATTGAAGCCTATGCTTCTATATGTCAGAGGAAAGCCATATAAAGGATAGCCCAAGAGTAGAAGTAAGAAACTCCGTATAGGTAGATTTACCCAATCTTCTCTGCTTTTCCAAAATCTACACTCTAAAATTACCTTGTGGTTAGTTTTTCTTTTCTTTCCTTTTTTTTTTTTTTTAAGATTTTATTTATTTATTTGACATAGATCACAAGTAGGCAGAGAGCTAGGCAAAGAGAGAGAAGCAGGATCCCTGCCTAGCAGAGAGCCCGATGCAGGGCTCAATCTCAGGACCCTGGGATCATGACCTGAGCCAAAGGCAGAGGCTTTAACCCACTGAGCCACCCAGTGTCCCCTTTGTGGTTAATTTCTTTCTCTTCTGAAAAATGGGGAAAATGCCTAGCTTGTAAGTTTACTGTAAGAATTAGAGATAATATATTTACAATGCCTGGTGTCCTATCAATGATAGCTGCTACTATTTCATTACTATTGTGCAGGAAACGTTTTTGTAAGATGCGGGGGTAGCAAATCTTTTAAGGCAACTCCGGAAGAAGGGGGAGGTGGTAGCTATGACAGAAGATTGTTAAATATGTTCCCTTGTCCCTGAAAGGCCCAATAAGCAGTCCCAGGCTGCCAGTTGCCTAAACTAGGCAGCTTTTTCTCCTGAAGAGGGTTTTTGCACCTGTGGTGAAGGAAAGGAGCAATAAAGGCTGCTGAAGTTGGGATGAGGGGTCAGTACTTGACAGCCAATGGACAGTGCTCGCTTCTGTCCAAAGTCTGGGCCCGATGTGAGAATCAACATTGGCATGTGGGGAGGAACCAGCTCTCATGCTGGAGAGGAAAGACAGGAGACAGCGGCTAGGAGGTTAAAGGAAAATAAGCAGTTGTAAGTTACACTCCAGAATTCTCTTCTGTGAGGAAGGAAATTGGGAGGATTGAGCCATAGGAAAGGGCTACATCACTACTCTGAATCCCAACACTGGTGACCAGGGGAAACCCTTGTGGCCAGATTAGACATTAGAGAAATGTGGCCACAGGTATCTCACCTGGTCACTAACCTAGGGGTTTCTCTGTCGCCCAGGAACAAATAGCAATTCCTTTCTTAGTGTGGGCCAGGGACTGTGCCAAGTGTTGTGACTATATTTTCTCAGGTGATTCTCACAACCATCTAGTGAAGCAGATATTGCTAGCAACACTTTATAGATATGAAAACTGAAGCTTAGAAGGGCTAAGTGACTCCATTCCCAGAACAACACTGCTAGTAAGTAAGCATCAGTCAGGATTTGAATCTAGTCTTTGGACATCTATTCCACAGCCCTTTCAATTACTCCTTAGTTGCTACCCATGGCCAGTGGCTTATGTGGGTATCAATTCATTCAACAAATATTTATTGAGACACTGTTCTCCTGACAAGTACAACTTGGAGATGTGCCTTAGAAGGAGGACATACTGCAGCAAAGCCCAAACAACACAGGAGGGAGGTTGGAGGACAGTGGGAATGGGGAACGACTGGTAATGGGTATGGGGCTTCCATTTAGGGTGTTAAAGATGTTGTAAAAGTAAATAGTGGTGATGGTTGTACAATGCTAAGCATACTAAAAACCACTGACCTATACACTTTAAGTGGGTGAATTTTATGATATGTGAGTTACTTTTCAAACAAAGCTGCTAAAAAAATAAAGAGAAAACTAAAAGATGAACATACCAAAAAAGGATAAACTCCACAAAAGTAAGATAGAAATAGGCATAGTCATGAGAGCTTTTATATCCAAAAAATATAATATAGGATGGTATTATATTACAATTTGATTTAGGTACATGTCACAATAAATTATAAACATAAAAACAGAACAAATGAAAAATCCTAGATGCAGAGTGGTCTCACCCTGTGCAATGCATTCCCCTACTGTGAACTAAAAAAAATGGTGCTCTTGCCTTTTCCTCTCTTCCTGTGTAATTTCCATGAGGGTTATGTGAGGCTCCAAACTGAATTTTCTAGGGCAGCATTTTCCATAGCAACAGGATGGATTCAACAAGGAAATGTTAGCATCTCGTAGTTCTAGTCTTGCACTAAGTGCTCTACAAAGAAAACAACTGTGCAGCATGTCTGGGCTTCACTTACCACACTTTAAGTTGACTGATAACCTCTGCTGCTAACTCTTGAACTCTGGTCCTCGCTGGAACTTGGCTGAGCAAGTGCAACTTAGATAAAAAAAATAAATAAATGATAAATAATAAATTAAAAAAAAGAAAACTTCTTCAAAGGACACAAGAGGGAATGTCAAAGTCAAGCAGCTGTGCAAACACAGTTAAACCACAGAGCTCTAGCTATAGATGGCAAAAGGTCATCCTTAAACTGCCTACAATCTACTGGCTAAGGAGTCCAACTGGTCTTAACCTTTCTGGGCCTCTACTTCCTCATCTATTTGAAAACCAAAGCCATCCTTTGTGATAAATTTTAATACCTACTTTACTATTAGAAATAAAATTCTAGATAACAACCCACCTACGTTTTTAAAAAAATCAGTGTTAGAATTTACAATAACCATTTCAAAATGAGTATGTCAGACGTATCTAAACTAGAAGACATGATGAAATAGTCAAATGCTTAGTATTCTTCCTTATAAAAAATAAATTTGGATTTTAAAGAAGCAAAAGATGGGAGGCCATTCCATCCAAAGTTATAATAAAATGGTCTTATTTGTATTTAATAAGAGAAGCAGGGCTCACAACCCAAATCAAGTAACAGACTGCTAAAGTGGAGAAAATCAGGCAGAACTAGGCCTTATCTGTAATGTGAAGTCAGAACAATTTTCTTATGCTGTGCTACAGGATGAGGCAGTGAGGTATCATACAGGACATATCTTCTTTCTTGATAACCTACATGTATGGAGAGCCATTCATTCACTGAACTTAAAGATCTTACAGATGGGTTAAAGATGCTGGATCAGAAACACAATAATTTCCATAACACAGATTATTATAAGGCTTCTATATAGGATATATGAAGGAAAAATATTTTCAAAAACAGACCTTCCAAAATTCATTGACAGCCTCACATTTCATGTACGGTAGTATCTCTACTACCGTAATAATTTGTGTAAGTATATGTTTTAGTAAGTAGGGAAATAATTTGAATTTGATACACATACTACCTCTGTTAATAAATGAGTTCCTCTTATAATTCTCTCCTGGTACTTTTTTCCCCAGCATCCAATTAGAAAAAAGCACAGAAGAGTAAAAAACCCAGCCTAGAAGTATGCTTGTTCATTTTTCAGAACTCCAAAACTTATTTTAGAAAACTGAGAAAAGAGAGAAGACTTATTCAAAGCTATTTTAAAAGAACAACTTTTAAATAGGTTTCACAGGTGAAAATTAAGATGTTTGCAGACTATTTCTCAGAACTATCAACGAATATAATGGTCTGGGGGGGGGAATATTTTTTCCTGCAAAAAAGCTATGAATTCAGGAGGAATCTCATGTTATCATTAGTTACAGATGATAAATGTACGAGAATAGTAATGCACAGGTTGAGCCTAATGATCCTAATACCCCTTTACTGGACCACAACCTAGCAAGACAACCTTTAAAAAAATTGCATTTATCTTTGTCAATTTCTTATCATATTACCCAACTGTTTAAAAAGACCTTAGCCATTTTCCCTCCAGAGAAACATCAATTTTATATTAAGAATTTTTGAGAAAATACAATTTAATGTTAAATAACTTTTTAAATAAGCAACTTACACTGAAGCTTTATATTATTTTTTATAAGAGTATAAGTTTTGAAGTCAGACTTGGATTTGAATCCTGATTCTATCACTCAATATATAAGATATGTAAAGTGCTTAGTAAAGCTGAAGGCACATGGTAAGTCCTCTAATCAAAGCAATGGTAGTTGCCTTTTATAAACACTTACCACACATGCTTTATGAATCTCAATGCATTTATTTCTCTTACATTCAACAAGATTATCCCTGTTTAACACACAAAAACCGTTAGGTTCAGAAACGGCTGAGAAACATGCCCAAGGCCTGAACCGAGGTGTGTCAGGAGCCAAAGCATCAATGCTAACCATCATTAAAAATTCTTGTGTGTGTGGGAAGGGCGGAGGGAATTTGAGTGTGTAAGCATGTGGGTGTTTGGTGGGGGATCCAAGAATTTTCTATGAGAATTAGACATTTTTCACACTGATGAAAAATGTATAAAAACAGTTAATATTCATGTTCGGATTATTGATTTTTTAATATAACTGCCTTAATATCAAATTTCACCAGGACATTTCAGTGCCTAGGTTTGCATTTGTGTTTGCTTGCACAGCAGACCCAGGTTCTGGTTTAGTTGTGGGAGGCTTATGGAGAAGAGAGACTGACTAAATAGGGAAATGATGCAGTGAAAATAGATGAAGACCAGATAACATCGCTGTGTACTACAATGACAGTAAAAGAGTCTGAACTGAGAAATGCAGTGGGAGAACTGAGTCACCTTGTGGCACACACAGCACCTGGCAGATGTATGCAGAACTCAAAAGAACCTGTGAGACAGCACTCCACACACAATCATGTTACAACTGACAGTGTCGTTTCGGTGAAATGTCATCATCCATCATTATTTCACTAATGTTATTTTAAATTTTATTGGTTTTATAGTTTTGCTCATGTCTATCTATAAACTTCTTTGGGTTTTATACTTGTGCAAGAGCTATAAACATAAAACATTGTATGTAGCTTTATATTCATATATACTTAGGTAACATAAATAATGGAGTAAAAAGAGAGAGAGCCTTTCTTTATTAAAAGGGGATGTGCATTATTTAAGTTTGAAAAACACGGCTCAATACTGTACTGCTTGTGCGCACGGGCGTCAGCAGGTCATTTAACCTCTCTATCACCATCTTACCTCATAGGGTTTGTAGGATTAAGTGAGATAATGAAAGTGAGTGCCTGGCCACAGAAGGAATTAGGACAGTTGTCTCGTTCTTCAAAACAGGTAAGATACAGAAGCTGATACAGTCCAGCTCTTTTACTTGTGGTCTTGGGACTAGGAGTATTGATAATCACCTGAGCTTGTTAGAAACTAAGAATCCCAGGCTCCACCCCAGAGCTACTATATCAGAATCTGCATTTTAATATAGTGCCAGCTGATTTAATATATGCACATTAAAGTTTGAGAAGCACTAGTCTAGATTCCCATAGAGAAGGCTGGCATTTACTGCATTTTGTACTACTATGTAGGTTAATCTCAGCGATTAGAGAAAAGCCAGGTATAAATGACCAAAACAGACTATCCTACCCTGGGGTTCAATACATACATTATTTTACTACTGGTTCTTCATAGGCTATATATCCCACAGAGTGGGATCCTCTTCAAATGGGATCAAACTTCTAATTCAGAAAGATTAAAATAAATTTTTAAATGCAAAATATTCATAAAAGCATTCTGAATAAACAAATTTTAAGATCATGTCAATAATACGTTTTTACGTCTCCTGTGCCCAATAGCAATTAAAATCATTTATGTATGTTAACCTAATAATTAAGTATTTTGGCCCACAAGAACTAGTCTGACAAAGTACTGGCTCTGTTTATAATGACTGTGTGCTTACACTAGCAAAACACATTGCAAAAAAAAAATGTATGAGTGTGTATATAAAATGTACTAATTTTAACTGTTCAACAAAAATATTAGGTCACATCCAGTAGTTAGGATTTTGTTAGTGTAATTCACCTAGAAAATATCTGTTTTTCTCCTTGAAATCAGTGGCCCTATACATTTAATGCTTACTTCACTTAAAAAGATTAGGTACTGTTCCTGGAAGCAAAGAAAACAAAATTAACAACTAATATCCAGGAGAGCTACTAATATATAAAATGACCTTGATATCATCCGCTTAAGGGCTATTTTGATAGAATCCAAGCTTGAACTACGTTATTTATTGCTCTATGTTCTCTACATATGGGCCACAGGAACCACATTTGAAGACTGTAATGCAAAGTAGATTATCATGTGTATGTGCATGTATGTATTCATGTATGCATGTATGTATGAAGGTATATATGTACATGTGTGTTTATATGCATATGTAGATATGGTTTGGTCTACTAGGCAATTCTTTTTTTTTTTTTTAAAGATTTTATTTATTTATTTGACAGAGATCAGAAGTAGTCAGAGAAGCAGGCAGAGAGAGAGAGGAGGAAGCAGGCTCCCTGCTGAGCAGAGAGCCCGATACGGGGCTCGATCCCAGGACCCTGAGATCATGACCTGAGCCGAAGGCAGAGGCTTTAACCCACTGAGACACCCAGGCACCCCTAGTTTGGTCTACTAGGCAATTCTTATAATCTCTGTGTTTCTGATATGACCTAGGTCAAAGGTAGAGTCCTCCTTTAATCTTTCATGGTTTCAGGCAATCCTGAACCAAGAGTCAATCATAAACTGCGAGGTATATTAGTGCCAGTATAGGTAAAACACTCTAGTCCTCATGGTGACTATGATGACTGTAACTTAATAAGAGAATGACAATCTGGGGCACCTGGGTGGCTCAGTGGGTTAAAGCCTCTGCCTTCGGCTCAGGTCATGATCTCAGGGTCATGGGATCGAGCCCCACATTGGGCTCTCTGCTCTGCAGGAAGCCTGCTTCCTCCTCTCTCTCTGCCTGCTTTTCTGCCTACTTGTGATCTCTGTCTGACAAAAAAATAAATTAAAATCTTTAAAAGAAAAAAAAAAGAAAATGGCAATCTGACACTACTGGTTAACTCCAATTTTAGAAGTGTATATGCTATTTTGCAGTCCTTTGGGCCCTTAATACAATCAATCCACAGTTCTTAGAACCATAAAATCTTTCTCTTTCTAGTACTTCAAATTTTAATAATTTCATATAGTAATCAATATAAACTCTATATATACATACATGGGCAATCCAGGGAAACACAAAGAGATATTTTTAGCTTATACTGAAACTATATTACCATTTTCCTATTAGCTATTGCAAAGAAAAGAAACCATTATCTACAGTTTGAATTCACTGAATGATATCTCAGCAAACAGAAAACAGGTAAAAAAAAAAAAAAAGGCAAGCCATGTTTTTCTACTAGAGTGGTTACATGCTTCCCTCTCTAGAAACCCAAGATATTTTAATCCTTCAAGATTTCAGATATATGATAAAAAATCTATACCCATTTTCCCTATCAAAAATACTCTAAAAATCCTCTGTTCTTTAGTCTCAAACTAACTGAATCCCTTGAGAAAATAAACACAATAGGGTACTGGCCAACGAAATAAGATGTGTATTAAAGAAAAGAAAATCTTAAACCACTTGGTCTCTAAGCCTTAAGAGAGTCTAATAAAGACAGTTTTTTTCGAATTTTTTTTCACTGTCAAGAAACTTGGATATAGGTAAGTTAAGAAGAATCCAAATATATGCTGAAGAAAGGTACTTGCTTAAGAAAATCCTATTATGCCTTGCATGAATTAATGAATTTACTTAATATTTTGTATGTTGTTTCTTACTCAGTTCAACTAGCATTTGGCATGACCAAAGTTTAATTAAATTAAGGAGTTGGTGGTGCTTTGAATTAACATCAGATGCTAGTACTCATCTCCACCCAGTCATCCTTTTATCCTCTAATGTGTCTCTGAAAATGGCATGTGTTCTCTAGGCAACCCAACCTTTTGACAAAGGCAGATATATACGGAACGTTACATAGTCATTTCGTTATCAAGGTCACTATCTTCCTTTGGTAGGACTTAATACATTGAAACAACTTCATTATATAACACTTTAGATAGCTATGAAAGCATGAATTTGGTCCCATACCAAATTTAGTTTCACTGAGAAGTACAACCCTTATCTAGAGTCACCATTAAATTATAAAATGCAGTTAGTACCTTTATAGTTCCACACTAACTTTATATCCTAAGACAGCAATTGAACGAGAATCTCACTATATATAGAATCCTGCTTGTGTTACTAGACATTAACATACTCATATGAATATAGCAAAGGGACATTCTTTCAAAATTATTGCTTATAAGAAATTCTACACATCAATTTTCTTCCTTTCAAATGGCAAAGTAGCTTGCAGCCTCTATTATCTATACAGGAAATGATTCAGGCCAAATGCCAATTTGAGATAGCCAAGTCCACTTTCAAAAAGGAAAAGTTGGCATATTTTTATAATTGCTCCTAGTGCAAAGATACCTCAAATATGATCTAACAATAGACTGGAGAAGATGAAGGTAATTTTTCAGATTTTTAAAGCTCAAGGCTTAAGGGACTGAAAGTAGTCTTGTCTGAGAGGAAGCTTATTAGTAGACATCTGACTGGCTGTCTGGATCTGATGACTTAGGGAAGGTAACAGGAAACCTTCACCCAATAAGCATATATAAGGAGCAAGTGGCTTTGATTTCTGACACAAAGCAAATGTGTCTGTTCCATGCAAAAGATATGAGGGCCTATTGAAGGAATGTAAAGCCCCTTCTTGTTTGTAGGGGAAAACAGGGAACGGGGCTAATACAACTATAGGGGGATTTCTCTGTCATAAAAGAAGTGTTTCTTTTATCCACTTAAGAATTAATTTGGGCACAGAGGAATGGGACCTTTGGAAGCACTGATCCTGAACACATTAGAACAGAACAGTTCTACTTTTTCTTCTCTGAACTGCCAATGTACATGATGGAGTGAGGGAGATGGGGGTGGGTGGGTGTAGGAATCAAAAAGAATATGAAGACACCCAGATGGAAATGATACTGGTTTGACCTCAATTCAAGAAGAAATGTTTAAAATGGCTAACAGATGCCTCTTGTTAAAGTGTAGCACTGGGGGAGGAGGAGGCAAGAAGAAATTCTGGACAAAGTAGGAAGGAGTTCCTCAGAGTTGGGATTTTTTAGTAACAGCTCTTGTCCTAAGACATTTCTTGTCTTAGGACAAGAGCTGTTAGACACTCAAAATGTGCCAAGGCCAAGAGGAATGCCTCGTAGTACGCTCAAGTACATTTAGTGCCACTTAAAAACTAACTGAAGTGACACCTACACAAACTCCCCTAGCATTTTTGCATCTGAAGACATCACAAGCCCTTTCTACATGCTGGCCTTATGATACCTCTGTAAGGTCCGTATCATAATTCTAATTTTTATTCATAAGCAAGCTAAGGCACAAATAGAGCCTGAGTGGCAACAGCAGTCTGCAATTTTGTTCACTGTAACACACTTCCTCCATTTTAACGTAGGCAACTCTAGAGACACTGTGAGGAAATGTCCTTAGAGGCAGCAGCTGTAAAGCCCAACAAAATCACAACTCTGGGGAGACAGCACCCTCTCTAAAGGCTCAGTGATGGAGTCCAGGAGATAGATGCCTTTCACGTAAGAGTACTAATGAGTGCAGTCCTTTAAAAAGGACACCAAATCACCCATGAATACAGGAAAAAGGCAGAAGATACCGTTTTCTTATTTTCCCCCACTGTTGAGACTGGAACAGCGACAATTTTAACAAAACATATAATCCAAAATCTTAATCTTCACTGGTGCAGTAAGATTCCAAGACCCATATTTTGCTAATGATTTCAATGTTTTGATCAGAGACATTTCCACATCCTTGATCCCAGACAGTTCTCTTCTACCATAACCAAATTATCTGTATGAAATGCAATGCCAGGATCTGAAGGAAACAATGCATACGGTAAGCATACACTGGTTCTATATATTTTGAGAAACACTTAAGTACACAAAGGAAGCGTGCAACGTTAAAGAAATGGTGTGAACAAAACTGGTGGCTTGTCTAATGGGAAATCCAGTGTCCTTTCAGGAAACTGAAGATACTCAAAAGTTGCTCCCCAATTTCTATTAACAACCCTCTAAAAATGAACATTTTCTTTTGATACAAATATACAAATTTAAAATAAGTGTGCAGTTCAGAACGGCCTACCATTGTCAGATTGCTTATGTGCCAGAAAATATACAGTCAATAAAAAAATACCAGAGAGGTGGGGGACAAAAGGCTCTCTGGATCTGAACAGCAAAAATGAATTTCACTTCAATAGGTAGCGATTCGTGGAGAAAGTGATGTCCTTGGAAACCAGTAGCACTAAAAGATGGCAGGTCACAAATCTGGTGATGGGGGATAAGACGTATAGTAAGGCCCATTTTCCTGTGGAAGAAAAAAAAGACAAGAACATTAAGTAATAAAACCAATTTAAATGGGAATGTGAAAGAAAAGGATTTATAGTCAATGATACCGCATTTGTAAAATGTCTATCTAGCTCATGCCTGACCCTGAGCAAGGTGTGCCATCAAAACGATTCCATTTCAGTCAGCCAGAGCTGGTATAAAGTGGGCAGAGGTCATTAGGATGATAATATTCTTCAATAACATTATTCCTTACTGAATATGCTAAATGCCAGATACTTTATAACAGCACTTTCTTTCATTATCCCTTTATATCCTTACGTAATGCCATGAGGCAGGTAACCACTTTTTGCAGAAGAAGAAACTGAGGATCACACAGCTTGCATAACTCACCTAAATTCACCTAGCAGTAACAAGGAGTCTGAATTGAAATCCTCGTGTATTCAAATCTAGCGCCCAGATTATTTTGTTAGAGTGGGTTGTCTTACTGCATACTGAACCTTAATATAGAATGATGGAACAGAAGAGTACGTTTGTATTTTCTGACTTCATTTTGTCTAACTTTATCTTAATAAAAGTGAAGACAGTTAATTTGACGATAAATGGACCTTTGATTATATTTATGGGATTTGGAATTCATTTCTCTCTCTTTTTTTAAAAAGACTTCATTTATTCATTTGACAGAGATCACAAGTATGCAGAGAGGTAGGCAGTGACAGAGAGGAGGAAGCAGGCTCCCTGCTTGAGCAGAAAACCCAATGTGGGGCTCGATCCCAGGACCCTGAGATCATGACCTGAGCTGAAGGCAGAGGCTTAATCCACTGAGCCACCCAGGCACCCCTCATTTCTCATTTTTAAGGAAAGTATTTCACAAATAGTTTTTCAGTAAACTATAAACAGAAATGTTTAGCATTAATGTAGATAATAGGAATGGAGAATGAGACACAGCTGAAAGTAGCATTGCTTTATGGTATATTTACACTATTGGTTATGATGGAGCATTAAATCTAACCGGTTTTGAAAAGAGTAGGTGGTTAAATGTTATTTGAGTAACTAAGGGTATCAGAAACTTTTTTTTGTTTGTTTTTGGGAAAGGGTGAGCAAGAGCGTGAGTGGGGTGGGGGTGGATAAGGAGGGAGGGAGATTCTTAAGTAGGCTCCACACCCAGTGTGGAGCCCAACTCAGGGCCGATCTCACGACCCTCAGATTATGACTTGAGCTGAAACAGAGTCCTATGCTTAACCGACTGAGTGCCCCTCCTGCCGGTACCCCTAAAAGCCCTGACATTTTTCAGGGCACATGCTCTGGAGCAAGAATTGATACAGTACCATAGCTAGAAAAATAAGAGAATAGCTAGGAAAATTTACTTTTTGATTATAAATCTGACCAGGTATTAACAAGATTTTTTAAAAATTAGGTAGAAACAAACCCTAAGATTGGCTGCATTTCAGGATACTTGAGAAAAAATTAATGAAAACTTTTTTTTTTGTAGTTTAGAATTTCTTATCAAGATCTGTTATATTTACCACTCCTATAGCCTCAACATATATGGAAGCTATGCTTAAGAAACATGCCTGAAGAGAGAACTCTGTTTTGAAGTTTACTCTCCATCTTTAAGATTTCTCCATTCCATTCTGTAACTACCAGATATTTTTAGGTTTTCCTTTCTACATTAACTTGTGATAAGTAAGAAGGGCAAATCTAATTCTTAATGCTATGTAACACAGCTTTTTATATTAGTCTCATACTGTGCAAAAAGACCGCTGAGCAATCCATTTTCTCTATTTCTGGAAACAATCTTAGAAATTTGAAGAATGGTTGCCAGGTAAATTTGTGTACCCTCTCTTTGACTGTATTTTATATTTGTAAGAATGCTGACTAGCAGCCTTTCTGAAATGGTCTCCGTAACATTTTGATATAGAGAGAGAGATAAAAATTACCTTCTAATTACCTTCAAAGACTCCTTTCATGCCTATAAAACTTACGTCACTGTTCAAAGTCACAAAAGACCCAGAAGATAGAAGGCCATGGAAACCAGTCAACCATGACACATTGTGCCCTGTCACACCTACTATGGGCAAGGCACAACTGAATAGGACAATAAATTAACCAATTCTATACTCATTTCCTTTTCTCTGATTATATATTTCATTTTCCTAGCA
Source organism: Mustela nigripes (assembly GCF_022355385.1). Classification (NCBI taxonomy): domain Eukaryota; kingdom Metazoa; phylum Chordata; class Mammalia; order Carnivora; family Mustelidae; genus Mustela; species Mustela nigripes. The sequence continues at coordinate 101,149,687 of NC_081570.1, forward strand.
AAGGCAAATATTTCTTTACAGGATAGTATCTAACCACTTACTGGATCTCCACCTCAATCCTAGTGTGTCACAAACCGAACATTCCACCTGTCTCTTCTCTCTCATTCCCTCAATACCCTCACCCCATTGCTCTTCCTTCAAACTGCCTCTCTGGCATGGCAGCAATACCGTCCACCAAGTCTCCTACAGCAGAAACTGTAGTCACCTTAGGCATCCTTCCTCTTTCATCTCCCCTAATGGTTTACTCAGTCACCAGATGCTGTGGATTTTATTTCCTAAAATGTTTACTTCTAAATCTAAGATCTTCCAGTCATTGCCATTATCACTATTGCTGCCCTAGCTCTGATTTCATTTCTCCTCTGGCCTACTGATAGCCTCTTACTTGTCTACCTGCTCAAAGTGTTAACCTCCCTAAGTTATGCTGTTTCTATTGCCATCATTCTAAACAGAAATATAACAGCAGAATACTCCCCACAGACCACAAAGCCAAAGTGCTACAAGTAACATGTAAAGCTCTAGTATCCAGGCCCTCTACTGGGCCTTCCCACATCATCTCCTAACACCTTCTTTTGTTTCTTCCCTGTTTTTATATCTCTCTTTGGCCTTTATATACAGATGGCCTAATATCTCAATTTTAGAGAGCTCTAGTACAGGCACAGAGAGATGATCCAATCACCCAAGAGTTAGATTACACGTTTTTTTTTTAAATAAAGATTTTATTTATTTATTAGAAAGAGACAGAGCATGTGTGCACAAGTGAGGGGAGGGGAAGAGGGAGAGGGAGAAGCAGGCTCCCTGTTGAGCAGAAAGCCCAACGCATGGCTGGATCCCAAGACCCCGAGATCATGAACTAAGCCCCACTCAGAGGCTTAACTGACTGAATTACCCAGGCGCTCTGAGATTATAGGTTATTTTATTAAATTTTGATTTAGCACATCATTTGATATATAAAATACAAGAAAAATATAAGAAAAACCTAAAAGAAGCAAACAAAACTAAGTTTGAGTGTGGTGTTGAAACTTAATGGAAGTTGGCTTTATAGGCCCTTAAGTATATAGAAAATGTGTTGGCTTAAAAAACAGGCATTGGGGTTTTCTAATCAATACAATCCAACCTGTATACTATACCCTAGAAAATAAATTATAAATCCAGACACTAGCTTTGAATTGTCATTCTGAATTTTTGGTCACAAAATATCTTTTAGTGTCTTTCATTTCCTGCTACCCATTTTTTAAATTATTAATGAGAGATGTATACTTCAAAAGAGTAACAATAAGGCCATTTTCTATTCCAGCAATCTACAATAAACACAAACTGATGTTCTTCCCCCCCATTCAATAATCTTTGTATCTATGACCCAGCTGCTTCAATTACAAATCCTCTTTGTTCAAAAGCCAAGCATGAAATTTTATTAGCCATTAGAACACATTAAATACTCTGCTCTTCACATAAAGGGAGACAGAAATTATAGCTGAAGTTAAAGAAATGGTAGAGAGAAAATGTCTTGCAGAATAGTTATTTTAGTGTATACATGCTGTACAATAATTAGGGAAAAATAATTCATTTCAAACTGAATATAAGCTTCAAATATATTCCCTGACCCATGCATAAAAATATGTAATCAGCAACAGTTAAATAAGGAGACTGATGATCTTTTGGCCAAGTATGTTACTTACTTTTGTTTTTGGTTTTTTTTTGAACTACTAAAGCACGAATAAACACAATGGGATGGAGCTTTGATAAAATTCAAGAGTAGCCCTTTATCAGTGTTTAAGTAATATATTCATAAATGCATCTATAAGTAATTATACTAATACTACTGGTTGATACTCTTAAAAACATTATATAAACTTTTGGCAAAATGAAACCTTTAGTAGGGTAAAGGCTACTAAGATAGCCTACTGTTTTGAATTAATACTGAAAAATGTCACACACCAACAGATTCTTCTGACTCTACTTGCATAGATAAAAAGTTAATCAATCTTAAGAAAATTAGGCAGAGGTGGTAGAAAATGGACAATATAAGCAAGGATTGGCTTCAAACCAACAGTAGGAAAATCTCCTATTGAAAAACTTACTGGGGAAAAAGTCCTCTCTTAGGACAAAGAGTTTTCCTATTTACTGTAGGAAAAGAACATTAAATGATACTAGCAAGTTTACTAGAACATTTCCTTAAATACCCATTAGGCATTCATATCCTCTTCTAATCAAAGGATGGTGTGCCCATCAGCAGTGCCCTATAGAAAAGCTAAGATACTGCACCAGGTGAGGGAGAACTCCCGGTACTTCTTACCCTGGCATCATATTCAAGGACAAAAGGAGGAAAGTCAATCTGTTCCGGTGATATGGCAGAGAATAGCTGGTGGAGGCTGTCCACATGGTGGATTTTGTCCTTCAGTCCCGAGACAGAAAAGGTGGTAAAAAACCATGTTGATACCTGATTAAGAGAAGAGAAAACAATTTAAGCCAGTGGCCAAAGTTAGAAATACAAACATGGTTTTGAAGATTTATACTAGGGAGAAACTATGTTTCAAAATTGAAAGCATGTCAGAAAAAGCTTGTAATAAGTAATGTTTTTCAAAGTATGGGTTGTAGTTCACCAGTGAATTATGCAATCAGTTTAATGGATTATGAACAGCAGTAAAAACAACAATAAAAAGGAACAACATTAGAGTAACAATTATTGGGGAAGGCAGTAAGGGTGAGCAAAGTGTTTCAGGAAGCTTTTGCTTCTGTTTAGGTGTCTCTATACTCCTTTGTGTGTAGTATGTTGTCATGCAACAAATGCTTCTTACTGTGGATTGTGGGCAAAATCCCTGGCATTATTTGGTAGAATAATTGATTCATTGCTACTCTGAAAATGGTTAACATCTCCAAATTCACAAGCTCTTTTCATTTTTTCAAATGAGACTGAAAAGTTTGCCAATATTTGATACATTTTTCAGCTAACATTTGGCATGTGGTCTTTTTCCTTAATCAATCAAAGCAAATCTTCTGTGGAGCCACCTTTGCTCATTTCACTTTGCAACAAGCAATCCCCCTATAAAAGCTAGTTTGCAAAATTTGTTGGCTCCAAAAAAAGAAAAAAAATATTCTTAATAACAAACAATACTACATAAACTAGGCAACAACTAGAACTCACAAATTATTGTCCATCTATCTAAATGCCAGTCTTAACTAGTCATGTTTACCAATGGCTTACACAATGATTCTATGAGGTAGATACAATATTGTTGCTACCCCCATTTTATTTACAGAAGGAAACATGTGCATATGAACACGGGCACTGGGACAGTGCACTACGAATGTACAGCTGGGTATGTTATACACACACAACACTCTGGGCATCTGCCCTGATGTCAATCTTACCACATTTTCCAGGTGCTATTCAAACCTTTCACATATTTCATGCCCCTAATATGACATACTTCCTTTGTACCTCCTTATGAGAATAGGTATGAAAGAACAGACAACACTGCACTAACTTGTCAGGATCTTGTCCAAGTCTGCCCTTGGTAGAGACTCACTTCTTTCATTATTTCTCCCTTACAGCTCCAGATTCTCTCTTCTATTGAATTCGTAATACCTGAAATGTCCATTGCATTTAGAGCACTTATTCCTTCCTAGTATTTTATAAATTCCTAGTATTTTAGTTTCTTATGTCTATTTCTGTAATTTCCCTAGGACTTGGCAGACAATCATAGAATAATAGTCTAAAGTTTTATAAGATACAGATGGAACCATCATTCTCAAAGTATTTGATAAAGAATGAGTAAATAAAGATAGAACTTATTCTACAATGATTTTTACAGTCTGAGTCACTATTCTATTTTGGCTATACTACCAATGACTGGCATAAGGTCTCAAATATTAACATTATCCTCTGAACCCTCTCCCCTCCCATCTTATCAAGTTTATTTGGAGGGGGGTGATGGAGAAGAGGGGAGGCACCTGGCCTTGCTAGAACCAGGTGGGTTAATTTAAATCAAATTAAACAGTCACTTATTTACATACCCCAAATCAGTTTTTGACATCAGTTTCTTTAAAGCACACAGTGTTATATACCTCATTTTCTGCAAACTAGAGTAGTGACACTTCCAGATTAGGAGCTCTAACTACAATTAGCCACAGAAGTAGCTAATAAAACAGTAAGAATGGAGAGATCACAGACATTTTACAGATTCCAGAAAGAGCTTAAGGAACTAGGAAGACTGTAAAATCCAAACAGAGAAGCACCTGATGGCTATGTTAAGAGATTAAACATGTGTGCAAGGAATTAAACATCTATTGGTCATCTGTGTATTAAGCATTGAGCTGTCGGTGATACAGGGTAACAGTGACAGAGCTATTCCTCTAAAGGGGGCTTGGGTTTTAGTAGAGGAGCTAGATTATAAGCAGAAGCATAACAACTACCTAAGGCAAAATGTACTAAATGCAATGAACGGCCCACAGAAACAGGTGAATACCTATATATGCAAGGAGCCACTGCTGCATGGGAACAATACAGAACTGTAAGGGCCTAAGAAGAAAACTCTTGTGCCTTTGTTCTCTTGCCTCTGAAGCTTTTTACATGCTGCTTTTATATGCCTGGCAATTGTTCTTCAGAGCTTAGATCAAAATTCACCCCAGTTAGGAGGACTTCTTTGACCACACTTCCACCCAAAACTGGAAAGGAGCTTCTAAATGTTCCAACAAACATTTTGTTTATTCATGCTATGGCATAATTAGTATTCTGTATTGTATTATCTGATTCTCTAAATAGACTGTAAATTCCCCAATGCAGGGAATGTCTTATACAATACCATATGCAGTGTGTAATTAACAACCAAAAAAAGGAGGGAATTTAAGGTGTTGGAAGAATTAACAACTCAGGGGAGGGGTGAGAGTTTCTGGGTGTACTATTTTAATACTCTTTAGGGGTGGTTTAACAGTTCTTCATTCTACAATAAAAATACATTGTACTTCAATCTGCACCTCAAGTTCTTCCTCTATAAAACGAGCAAGTTAGACTTACATGATCTTTAAGGTCCCTCTTAATTGTATAGTTCTAGGCAAAGAATCCTGTATATGCCACACCAAATGACATAGTGGGGTGGCGGTGGTAAACTCAAAGAGAAGGTTGGGTTGGGGAGTCTAGTCAGTGACCTCAGGCATACAATCTGCGAAAGAGAAAAACATTTCTCTGTCCCATTTTCTGTCATTACCTCCTTCACATCCTCCAGGTATTGGCAAGAGAAAATTACTCAAAGTAGACAGAAGGAAAAACCCAGTTTTCTGTTCAGGGACACTCAAGAGCACTGTCTTTGCTTCTTAAAATTTCAGTTTTCTATAACTTAGCTTTTAATTTTCAATAATTTATGTCATAAATACGCATTTACATAAACTTATGTTACTTATTACCTCCTATTTTAATGAACCGATGAAAATTTAAAATTTGAAAAAGGACTGTTGTGATGTTTTGTAAATGCTGGAAATTCTTTCACCCAATTATTCACAAACGGAAAGCCAAGAGCACAGGATCACAAAATAATATAAACTAGGAAAAGACTGTAAAAGACTTTAGTACATGTGTGTACTAAAATAATCTACTGGAGCCAGAATCAGGAGTGGGTTTAAATAGTTAGTTTGCCTTGTATTAGTAAACTTCAAAGAAGAAAAAAAGAGTAGTGATTTATATGAGCAGTCCATTTATTACCACTTTGGGTGGAGTGTCCTGGAAAAGATCTGAGGAGTACTGAAATCAGAACAGTGTGATTCGATTGTTTTATTATCCCTTGATTTCATCTCATTATTTTATAATTATAAACACCCCATTTAGAGTTTTTGACTTAGTATAAAATAATGGATGGATTTCATTACACATGGGTCTTATTCTCTCAATCCTCCCTCATTTTCCCCATTGCAAAATGTTATCAAGAGGTAACATAATGCTTTTTCACTTTATATATCTGGTCTTCAGCCTCTGCCCAGCCTGCCACTGACTCCTATTTGAAGCAATTCCAATGTGTGGCAGCCAAGGCTGGTGGCTCTAACACTGAAATTTCTGGTAATGTGCTTCCATCAATGCCACAGGCTGGATAGCTATTATAGACTCTCTACTGTGGAGGAGGAGGGATTAAAGTCATATCTTAGCAAAGAGTGGCCACACAGTTTTATAAGTTTGGTACAAATGAACACTATACTGGTAAATCTGAATTTATAACAGAAGTAAAGAAAATTATGAAAATGTTCAAGTATTCACTGAAGTTAAAAGAACACCAGTATTAGCCACCAATCATTCACATTTTCCTTATGTTTTAACACATATCTACCCATCCCTCTATTCATCTGTTGATCCATCTTACTTTTTTTGCTGCATTTCCAAGTAAACTGCAGACATCAGAAAGCTGTCCCCAACTACAGCATTCATTATCTCTAATGAGAGTTCAAAGTTTGTTCAGTTTCTTTGCTATAAAATTTGTATTTGATGAAAAGCACAGATTTTAATTGTACTTTGCTATTTAGGCAAATACATTATATACATAAAAATCCTGCTCAGATACAAAACATTTCATCACCCCAGAAAGGTCTTTCATGCTCCTCTTCCCTTATGGCCCTCTCCATGGAGGCAAATGATGTTTTGTTTTTTTTCTACCATGGATTAGTTTTGTCTGCTCTAGAATTTCATATAAATGGAATCATACAGCATATAATCAATTTTTATGTAAGGACTCTTTCACTCAGCTTAATGTTTTTAAGATTTTTGTGTGTGGTTCTGTGTATCAGTAGTGTGTTCTCTTTCACTGCCAAGAAACACTTCATTACGAGAACGTGCAAGAGCTTAATTATTTGTAATCCTACTAACAAGCAGCACCTTGGCTGTGTCCAGTTTTTGGGTTGCTATGACGAAAGCTGCTCCGAACATTCTTATAGAAGTCTTTTTTGGCACATGTTTTCAGCTTATTTAGGTAAATACTTAGCAGTGGCACTGATGTGTCACAGATGAGATATATATTTAGTTTATAAGAGATTTTCATAACTCTTTTCAAAGTAGTTGCACAATTTCCAATTCCTACTTATGATGTAGGAGAATTCCAGTCACTTCACATCATTGGCAGTATTTGGCATTGCCAGTCTTTTAAGTTTTGGCTATTCTGGTGGCAGTGTAGTGGTCTCTCACTGCAGGTTTTTTTTTTAATGTTTAAGTAAGATATAATTGATACACAATAAGCTGCACATAACTGAAGTATACAATTTGTTAAGTTTTGATATATGTATACACCCATGAAACAACTAATCAAGAAAAAGAACATAGCCATCACTCCTAAAGGTTCTTAGGGTCCTTTGTAATTCCTCCCTCCCACTCCTTCTCCCTGTCCACAGGTAATCACTGCTCTGCCTTCTGTAATTACATATTAGTTTGTATGCCCTAGAATTTTATATGAATGAAATCATACAGCGTGTTATACTTGTCTAGCTTCTTTTACTCGGCTTATTTATTTTGAGGTTCATTTATGTTGCTGCTATGTATCAAGAGTTCATTCTTCTTTATTACTGAGCAGTATCCTATTGCATGGACATACCACAGTTTGGCTGTCAATTCTCTCAGTGATGGGCATGCAGGTTATTTCCAGTTTTTGACTATAACAAATAAAAGGGCTATGAGCATTTGTGTACAAGTCTTTGTATGGGTACGTTTTCATTTGTCTCATGTAAATACTAGGAGTGGAATGGCTGGATCACATGGTAGGTATACATTTAATTCTTTAAATAAACTGAAATTCTTCAAAGAAACTGCCGAAGTTTCTGTAATATTTTACATTCAGATAAGCACCGAAGGGGAATGCCAGTTCTTCCACATTCTCACCAACATTTGGTATGGTCAGTCTTTAAGCCACTCGAACAGAAGTGCAGTGTTAACTCATTTTGATTTAATTTGCACTTTCCTAGTGACTAATTAGGCTAAACATCTTTTCATGTGCTTATCTGACAGTTATATATTTTCTTTGGGGAAATGCTTGCACAAATCTTCTGCCCATTTCTAAATTGAGTGATTTCTTTACTAATGATTTTTGAGATTTCTTTATTTATTCTAAAGAGAAGTCCTTTATCAGATAAATGTTCTATTTACAGAGATTTTATCCTAGGCCGTGGCTTGCCTTTTTACTCTCTTAACTATTTTTAAAAAGGCAGAAGTTCTTAATTTTATGAAGTCCAATTTCTTTTATGGATTGTACTTTGGTGTTGTATCTAAGAAATCTTTGCTTTACTCAAGGTCACAAAGCTTTCTCTCTTATATATATATATTTTTAGAAGCTTAATAGTTACACATTTTATAATTTAGGTCTTTGACCCATTTCCAGTTAATTTCTGTATGTGATGCAAAACACAGATCACAGTTCATTTTTTTTGCATATGGATATCTAATTGTTTCAGTATCACTTATCGAAGACACTCCTTTTTCCACTGACCTGCTTTTGCACTCTTCTCAAACACCAGTTATCTATATACACATGAGTCTATTTTTGGATTCTTTACTCTGTTCCACCGATCTATAGGTCTGTCTTTATGACAACACCTCACATATCCTTGAGTACTGCAGCTTTAGAATAAGCTTCGAAAGCAGGGATTGTCAAGTCCTTCAACTCTGGTTTTCTTTTAAGATAGTTTTGGCTATTTAAATTCTTTGCATTTTATTGGTCAATTTCTACAAAAAAGCTTGCTGAATTTTTGGTTGGCAATGAATCACCATATTTAGCAGGCATTGAGAATTTTACAATATTAGGTCTTCTAGTCCACAAATACAGTGTATATCTTTCTTTACTTAGGTCTCCTTTAACTTCTCTTATGAATATTCTGCAGTGTACATAACTTGTATAAGGCATAGGTCTTTCACATCTTTTGTCATATTTATCCTTAAATATAGTATATTTTGATGATAGTGTAAATAATATTGGTTTTTTACATTTCAATTGGAATGTTTGTTGCTAATACATACAACTAATTTTTAAATACTAATCTTAGACACTGAAACCTTGATAAAACTTACTTATTAATTCTACTAGTTTTGCTGAGGATACCACCGAGTTTTCTACACGATGTTCAAGTCATCTGTGAATAAAGACAGTATTATTTACTCCCCTCTACATCTAGAGCCATTTTATTTCCTTTTCTTGCCATATTACAAACTGGTTAGAGCCTCTGGTACAATATTGAATAGAAGCGGGGAGAGCAGACATTCTTGCAAGGATATGCTAAAAACCAAGCTCACCCTTCTGTTTATCTCCACTAAAGAAAAAATGTCAGTAGCCACTGGATGAACAAATATAAATGGATGATGAGATATGGGGAAACAGTCAAGCAGTATCTTCAACTGTTATAGAAAGAAAACATCAGCCACCCACTGAGCATAACAAAACAGTGGAAAAGTTGATAACAGACATTATCTGATAGGACCATGTAATCAGAACTTAACTGAACAGAGCAGGAAAAGTCCTTCATTTAAGAGACTGTTCGAACACTGTACTTTTTTTTTTTTTTTAAAGCCTGCCACTATTCTCATAAGCATTTAATTAGCACTTATTAAGCTATTCTAACACTGAGGGACCAAAAGGAAATCTGCAACTTTTAAAAGAATTATTTAAAATATTTTATGCAAATTTTATAGGTGGTATTTGGATGAGAAATTCAACAATTCTGTAAACAATGAGAAATAATGTTGAAAACCATTCTCTCAATGAAGTATTCACTCATCTATTAATTATGAAGTGTAATGAGGACTTTTTGCTACTTATCTTACCTAATTTCTCCACAGTACTTTAAAATAATGACTACTTCTACCATGTTTGATGCTTTTCCTGTCCACTGGCTCCCAGAGCATTACTCAGTCTTGGCTCTCCCACTGATTTTTAGATTATGTCTCCTTGATCTCTTTCCTTGATCCCAGGGTCTGTCTTTAGCTATCCTCTTTGGGACTTAATTCATTAACATATTTAAAGAGTTAAAGCTCTATTTACTTAAAGGGGACTCCCAAATTTATATCCCAATCCATGATCCCCTTTAACTGATGACACCTGGGAGTCATGGATCACACAGTCCTTTCTCTCAACCCTATTCATCTAATAAATAACACAATCCTAGGCTTTATGCTGAAATAAGTCCTTTTTTCTCCAAACCCCACTGATATAATCAGGTTTTGTTGCTTTTTTTCTTTTTGCTTAAACCTGGTCAGCCAACTTCTGCAAAAGACCATATAGTAAATATTTCAGGCTTCTTATATTAACATGATAAGAAAATGTCATTAGGCAGTCCTGAAGGAACAGTGCTACGCTGGAGGCAGGACACTATGGACACTAACTAGGAGGTAGCTGTGTCCTCTCAGATGAAAGATGGTGCCAGCATCAACTCAGGTAGAAGCAATGGGACTCATGGCACAGGCATACACTGGGACAAAAGCAAGCACATAGACTGATACAATGTGATGCTTCCCTGGTCCCGGCTTAGGCACCTAATAGGCAGTGGTTCCATTTACTAAGAAAGGAAACATAAACAGAAGTTTGGGAGTGAGTCGGGGAGGAGGACATGAGTAGTTCTGTTTTTAAAATGTTGAACTTCAGGTGTCTGTAAGACATCTACGTGAAGTATATACTCAACAGCTCAACATGGAACCCAGAAAGGATGATGGTCATGACAACGATGGTATCACTTACTGAGATTTTATTTTAGGTCAGGTAATATTTTAAGCATTTTATACATATTAACTAATTTCATTCTTCCAATAACCCTAGAAGGTGGACACTACTATTATTCCCATTTTATAGAAGATGAAATTAACACACAGAGCAGTTCCATAACTTGCCTGAGAAGATAAACTGGTAGTTGGTACAGCTGGGATTAGTAATATTCCCTGAGTCTTGGGCCCATGCTTTAAACATTAGGCTTCATTGCCTCTCCTGACATGTATTTGGGAATTGCATATAATTTGGAGGGTTGGTGAAGGCACAGGAATGAAAGAAGGTACAGAGTGAAAGAAAAGGATGAGGGCTTGGGAACATTAACATTTCAAGGAGAGAGGGACCATCCGTGATTAAGGATGCAGGGAAAAAGGATAAAGATGACCAGTGGTTTGGTGCGAGTAGCTTTAGCTGTCAGAGTGGGGTTTGAACAAGACAGGAGTAATTTAAGGTGTATAAAAAATGGAGACAATGAAAATAGAATGTAGATCACACTAAAAAATTGTGGTTGTTAAGGGGAAGAGAGAGAAATGTAGGCTTTAGCATGTTTAAAAGTTGATGAGATAGAGCAAGGAAAAGGTGAAAATTGCTGAGGACAAAGTCCTAAGGAAATGGAAATATATTGTGTAGTTATCAGCGGAGGCTCTATAATTAAAATGTTTAGATTAAGTAACAGTAAGCAAATGTTATTTAATCTCTCAAAGCATCAATTTCTTTACTTCCAAAATGGGCATAATACTACTATCTCCTTCTTAGATATAAGGCTTAAACAAGATAACACAGGGAAAAGCAAGGATATAGTTAGGTGCTTAGAAAACATTAGCTATTATTATAATTGTATCTGGACCACAGGTAGAGGGGCTACTCTTCATTAAGAAGGGAGACATTTTTTATGACAGAAAAGAACGAAATGATAGGAACAGATGGCAGGTAAGTCTGGTTGGGAGGGAAGAGAGAGGCAGCTTTTTACTGATGTTTCTTGATGTTCTTGGTTGAGAACAAGGCCAGGCCAACTATTGGAGTAAGGGGCTGCTAGTAGGACCGGGCTTGGGGAGAGCAGAGAGCCTTGCTGGGACACTATCCAGTGAAATACCAGGGGCCCTCAGCAGAGAAAGCTCCATGCATGAGTCTGCTTAGAAGGCCAAAATGACATGGCTCTAAGACTTGTCCATCTGTGCTCAGCAACCCAGATACAGGAGTGAAGAAAGCAGAGTGATGAAATTATCTCATGACGCAGGGTTTGATGGGTAAGTGTGATAAAAGATTAAGAGACATAGGTTATTTTTGGCATTAACAGCAGTGTGACTAAAGTGATAGAATTTGGGTTTTAGGCTGGATAGGGAAGGAAATAAAGACCAAAAAAAAAAAAAAAAAAGAGGGAGAGAGAGAGATGATAATTTCAGAAAAAGTAAAAGGACCAAAGGAGTGCATATTGATGAAGTCAAGATGCTGGATTAGGTATTAGGGATATTAAAAAAAACAAGATAGCTATATTCTAGCTTTCACAAATCTTGCAGTCTAGCGTAAGGTAGAAAATTAAACAAATAATTAGAATTAAAAACATCACAATGATAGAGACTAAAATCTTAAGGGGGTACAATGTAGAAGTACCTACTAGTTGCAGAATTGGTTGGGAAAGGTTTTCTATGGAAGTAATTGCTAAGCCGAGATCTGAAGGACAAAGAGAAGTTAGCCATGAGCAGAGAAAGGAAAGTATACTCTGTAACAAGGGCATGAGCAAAGCTCAAACACAGAGTATGAAGAAGCAAGGACTGAAAGGCTTGTATGACTTGCCTATAAAGACACTGGAGTTTACATGGGACCAAAACATTAGGACCACAACTCACTATCACTTAAAAGGAACAGTAAGCAAAGAAATCAGCAGTCACAGTGGTAGTAGTAAGAATTAAGATCTTGAAATATAGCTTAATATGCTAGCATGCAGTGCACTAAAATTCAAGATTAAGCTAAAAAGAAACACACTGTACCTTTGAACGAAATGTTGGATGAACAAAATAAACAGCCTTCAAATTCCTCTTGTATCTGATTTGAAATAAAAACAAGGGTCAGTATGTCATGCTATGGACAATTAACTCTGCTAGAGTATAGAAATATATTCACAAAGAAAACAAGTTAAAAGTAGCTCTAGTTCACTTATTGAATTTTAGGTGAAATGTCAAAAAATGATTCAGAGAACTTTTCATTATTTAAAGCTTTTGTTTTATAAAAGATGTTGTTTCTCTTGGCTGCGACAGAGCCACCTACAGGTAGAACAAAATAATTTCATATTTAACAAACACTGCCATTTTTTTCTATTGCACTAGAATCTCTGGGATCAGACTATGAACTAACATACTCATGGATCACTGGGTCAAATAAAATAATATTTATATATGTATTTTGATAAAAGTAACATCTTATTAATAAAAAAGGTAGTATTTTTGTTATTTTTTATAGATTGGTAATGATCCCAACCCTTTTTCAAGATGTTTTTTAAAAGCAGGAAAAAGTTTACATATGAATTTCCTTAGATGCAAAACATGCTGGAGTTAAGGAGGGCCTCCTCATATTAAAGTATCTTCTCTATATATGATAAAATTCTGTTACATGAAACACATTTTTTTGCATAATACTAAGCAATATTTGTTTATTGATTAGTATTAGGAAAGAAAGAAGCTATCTCCCCTCTTCATAATTTGCAAAAATAACTAACTTGACATCAACAACATCGTAGAGCTTCTTCAGGAAGTCAGAGTCCAGGTGATTGTATTCGCTGGTCAGTGTGTGAAAATATACTAATACATACTCTTTCACAGCAATGTGATCCATTACATGGATAAAATATAAAAGAGCCTAGAAGAAAAAGAGAAGTAAAAGTAAGATCATCTTGCACAGTGGTCTATTTCACAGAAGCCAAGAATGAGACAAAACCCAGAAGACTAGTATCATCAATGGCCCTGGCACTGCAGATGGACATCTCGGACAAGGAGTATCAATTCTCTTTTAAAAGATCTTCAGGAAAGTGAACTATACCAGTGTTATGTAATTCTCAGAAATGGTACAGTAGGATCCATTTTTGCCTTGTTTTTTCTAAATGGTGGAGATCAATCTCTATCGTCTCAAATAACTCTTCCTATACTTAAAAGAGTTCTTCAGTCAGCTGCTAGGTTTTCCCTCTGTAGGATAATGATATTAATATCATCAGAAGTACAATTTGTAGACTTCTGATCTTTCCTGATGTTTCCACATGAACTCAATGAAAATCTCTGCAGTCTCTACTGGGATACAGACTTAGATCTCTCACGTAACCAAGAATTGCTATACAAGGACATTATGAGTGATGCCTCCCTCCCACAGCTCACTTTGAGGACTAATTTTTTGGCATCTTTAACGTTGACCTGAATGAGAAAAATGAGAACAGTTTTAGTCAGTAGATGGCAATGGACTGGGCAGCTTTCTAAGGCTCAAATTTAACATGATCCAGATCACATCAGAGAAATAAATATTAGAGAAATGGTCCATTACCAGAAGGATGAAATGTAAGAGAAACATTAAACACAAAGCAGAGATACAATATGGGCAGGGCCAGGATGACCCAGTGGTGTGCCTATAAACAATGACATAGAGGAAGCTAACAGTTTACAAGTGAAAGATTATTATCAAACAGGCGATTTCCCAGTTCTCCTCAGGAGAGTCCTTGGCACTGAGAGGAGTGGACTGAGACGAATTAGCATCCAACTACTGGCAGAGCTGACAGAAGGCACTAAGAAAACATAGTATCTTCCAGTTTGTTGGTTTGGGCCTCACAATATATCTCATTATATTATATGAAATGGTACATAGTGGATATTCAGAACACCAAGAAAGGACACAACAAAATCAAATGCAGAGATTCATGTTTTTATTGGTTATCAATCATATTATAATGAGAATGAATCAATGTCATAATGATTGTTATTACACAAAATGAGTAGAGACTTATGATACTTATGGTATCATTTGCAACAGCTGAGTTTTTCCTCTGTGTGTGTGTATTTTTGTTATTATTTCTGCTTTTGCCAGACTGCTTCTGGTCCTCTATCTACTCTCTACCCCCTCCCCAGGGCAATTAAAATGCTCATTTCCAGCTTTAAATTCTCCATCTTTAACTTAACCTTTTTTCATTATAAGGAAGTATAAGCCACATGACAGAAAAATGGAGAAAACACATTCTCCCTAAAACCATTAAATCCATTTTGAAATATTTACATTTTGAGTTTTTACCTTTATGCTTAAAACATAGCAAGTTAAGGTCAGTTTGTAGGCAGCTTAATGTATCACTTTCTCCCTTGCCAATATTATAAGTATTTCTCTACAGTACTTGTCTTTAGAATCATAATTTTTAAGGGTCACAAACCATTCCATTTATGGATACACCCTAATTACCTGTTAGGAATTTAAATTCCAATTCTATGCTACAAATGAGCCTGTGGTAATATGCCAGGTCCAGCGCTTCCACGATTTTTTAAATGTAAACACCAGTGACCAGGAAACTAAGGGCTTGGCCAGAAGCAATTATCTGCTTTTGTATAACTGCGTTTTATGTTAAAAATAGGTGCGATTTTTACATTTTTTAAGGGCATAATTTGTTACTGTAGTTAAGAATGATTTATTAAAGTGATTCTCCTCTCTTTCAGTCAGTTTCTAATAATACTGATATTCTAGGACAATTTACATATTTATCTTTTAGATTCAATGGTCCCTTGCCCAAGTATTCCAATTTGGGCAGTTTCAGGGTCAACAGCTAGATTATTTCCTTAGTACAAATTCTGAAGAACAGAATTCTTGGGTCAATGGATGTGACCATTTTTATCATTTCGATTCATCTTTGATGACAATGATTATTATTTGAGATTTCTGGCTAGTTTTGAAGGCAACAAAAGGTCTGTCATTCTGATTCACTTTTTTTTTCGCCCCCCCGGACTACTAATCATTTTTAAAAGCAGCATCATTTTCTTATTTACTTTGCCAGAAATACCATTTTTTCTTTTATGAATCAGCTATTTCTGTCCTTTGCCTCCAAATGAAGGGATTGTGGCATTATGACATTTTGGGTTAACTACATCTCTGACTTCTTCTCTTCAGATAGATATTCAAAAGTTAATTTTTCTTTTTTCAAGAAAAGCAGTATTTGATTGTTAGCACAATTATAACCTAGAGTGATTCCAACCCAAAACTTGCCAGTTGTGTCATATCTGAAAGAGAGCAGTTGCACTTTTTATCACATTATTGGATTCTACTATTTTTTGTTTCTCCTACAGAACCGAACCAAACCCCTAACTTACTGAAATGGTATGTGCCAACATGCAGAGCCAGGGTCGCTCCTCTGCCCAGATACACACAATTCTGCCCCATCTCATATTCTAAGTTCTGATTCCAAATTCATACCTTACTAATCATGAAAATCAACATTATATGTAAAACAGAGCCTTTCTGTGGCTTACCTTGTCCATATCTATTAATGTGACAGGAATGTTTCTTCCAACTACCACCATCACTGTGCGACCACAGTTATCAACACCTGTGAACAGGAAATGTGATCAGCGCCCAGAGACTTTATTCTAAGACTGGACTCTGATGTTATAAAAATATTCTACACAAATATAAAAGATTGAAAATCAAGAACTTACATTTTTTACATTTTATCTTCAGATGTCTTTCACTATGTGGAAAATAATCCTTTTTTTTTTTTTTTTTTTTTTTTTTAGCTTCACTAAATTTTGATGACTACCCTTACTACTAAGATAAGTTTTCTTACAGGTTTTAAATCAGGGACAGCCAAAGGTACGGCTGGAGGGCACAGACCTTTTATACATAGCTTTTTGCTTAAGTTCACTATGATTTTTAATAACATTAGTGATCCAGGAAAAACTACTTGGAACTCAACTCTGAAAATTAACAAGTACTGTCTGAAAAAGAAATTTAATGCGGTAAGGAGTGGAAATCTGAGAAATTTCACCATCTCCATCATATGTTTATGTAAGGTTTGAATTTTGTACAGCAAGTGGAAGACATTTTTAAAAGCAGAAAAAATGTTCAAAGGTAAGAAAAAGGGTATTAAGAAGAGGTAAGAAAAAGGATATTAAGAAGAAACAAAGTTGACCAATGTAGAACTGTAAGATGAAAATCTGTAAGTTGATGTGTTGTTTTTACAATCTTGACAATGAGCAAAAACTATCCCCATTAGTATAAAAATTACTTTTCTCACAGATTAAAAAAAAAAAAATCAGAGAAAAATGAAGTTTCTAACAGCATGCGAGAGAAGGTCCTTAATTAGTAAAAGTTACTTTGTCCTTAAGCTCACCTGTTTGGTATAAGGCTTTTAGAGAAGCAATATCAGATAGATCCTCAGATCTTGCTTGACATAACCAGCGATTGTAACTAGAGAAATAAAGGACATAATTATTAAAATAACCCCTTGTAAATTAAATTTACAAATGGAATCTGTTTTTATCTTTCCCTAAAGAATGGGATTTTATTATAAAGTGCAAGGAATTAAGGAGGTCATTATACTATGCAGAAACTCTACTAATGTGTTATTGATAATACAAATGAGTTACCGAGTAACTGAGAAAGGATGGTGTTCATACTAAACAATTTAAAAAAATCCTTTATGATAAAGTGAAGACTATTCATATAAATGGCAAAGATACCAAGTACTCAATTTAAGTTTTCAAATACTGTTATTTTCCTTTACTAAAAAACATGCAAATAGAGAATCTTAAAACAAAAGCAGTTATCTAAAATAGTTGTTCACTCATCCAACAACAACTTGGTATTGAGAATCCTACAGTGAACAGATACGGTCAGTGCCCTCAAGGAGCTTACTTTTCATAAGAAAATGTTTTCATAATGTTTCATAGTTCATAAATGTTTTCATAAGAAAATGTTCAACATATTATGTGGAACCACAAAGGAACTAGGTAATTTTATGCAGGAAGTCCAGGCCTATTTAATGATTGGTTAATCAAACCAGTTGCCCCAATAATGCATATAGCAGATCCTAGGGACCGCAGCCTGGCTTTAGCCAAGAGGGCATTAAAACTAGAAGACATTAAAGATCTCAAAGAGGGCAAATGACCTGTAAAAGGTTGAGCTTATCTTAGTTACGAGCCAATTATTGGTGGAGCTGAATTTGAAACTGTACTCAGATCTCCAGATTTCTGAAAAGGTTAGTATTTTTTCTACTATTTCATACCACTTTCTTAAAATTCAAAAATTCATTTGTGAAAAAAGCTTTCAAGGCACTGAAATGCATGAAAAGCAACTTTTTTCCCCAAAGATTTTATTTATTTGACAGAGAGATCACAAGTAGGCAGAGAGGCAGGCAGGGGGTGGGGGGGAAGCAGGCTCTCTGCTGAGCAGAGAGCCCAATGAGATGCAGGGCTCAATCCCAGGGCCCTGAGATCACAACCTGAGCCAAAGGCAGAGGCTTAACACACTGAGCCACCAAGGCACCCTGAAAAGCAACTTTTAAAGCATCTAGGTCACATAGGGCAACATCCCGTAACATAAGGAAAACTAAACCAGGAGGGGATGACTTGGTTTCTAATCCTATCACTTTCTGTGCAACCTCAGTAGGTAAAGCTGTTTCACCTCTATGGACTTGCTTCCTCATCTGCCAAGTGGTGCTTATGCAGAACACTTTTCACCTATAAAGCACAATTACACAGCTAAGGATATTTAATAGGAAGCCTATTACATTTGGATTGTAATCAACAATGCCTGCTAGTGTCACAGAAATTGCAACTGCCTATAAAAAAAAATACTTGGTATCACATAGTTCCACAGTTTTCCTTTTTAAATTAAATTTGGAAACTTGGGGAACCTGGGTGGCTCAGTCTGTTAAGAGTCTGACTCTTGATTTCAGCTAAGACCATGATCTCAGGGTCATGAGATCAAGACCCAAGTTGGGCTCCATGCTGGGCATGGAACCTACTAAAGATTTTCTCTCTCCCCTTTGCCCTTTGTCCTCTGCCCCTTATCCCCTTCCTTTAAAAAAAAAAAAAATAATAATAATAAATAAAAGGAAACTTGCCCACCTATGTAAATTGAAAAACCAAAGAGAAAATAGCTTTAAATTTTGGTTTAAGACACAATTTGCAAGTCAAGAGAAGACCTATGTTTATGGTAGTTCTCCTTATCCATATGTTCTGTTCCTATTTTTACATGGAGTCACTTCCTTGGTTATTCACACTAAATTCCCAATCGTACTGTTTTCTCATTGTCTTATGATTAAGTCATCTTCACAACAAGACTGAACAGAATGCATCTTAAGTGGCTTATAAGCATCATTGGTCTAGCACAAATCATGCAACAGGAATTCAGTAAATGTTGGTTAATTTCTATACTTCATTCTTGGATTCATTAGCTCATTTCTCAACAATGTACTGTGTTCATGCCAGGGCCTGCAACATAGTAGGGACTCAGATCTTTGTTTAATGAAATAGTAAACATGAATATTATTCAAGATATTTTGGGGGGCATCTGAGAATGATAGCAAAAGGTCCTTGGCTTCAAAGAGTTTAAAGTTGAACATATCAGATAGACACATAAAGAATTAACTCTGTGATAAGACACAATGAAACAAGCAATCCAGCAGAAGTCTAAATATTCTATCACTATGCCAAGGGGAGGAGAGGAGGGCAGAATGAGGAGGAGTGGAGTGGAGGCAAGGTCCAGACATGTGGAATTAACTGCTCCCCCTTCTTTGCACCATAAAGATTAGCACAGGCTTCACCCACTTACAGCCAGTGTTTGCTTCTGCTCTTAGACAAGAAAGAGGGAATGCATCTTATTTGTCTCTATATGTTCAGACAATCTCCAGGGTTACTCCTGATGCTGAATAACAATGTGTTCAAAGAACTCTGAAAAATTCTTTTTTCAAACTGGAATTCAGGTGCACAAAACAGAATTAACTTTGGTTCAAAACACTCTCATCATGGGTACACACATGGTTTTCTTTAAAAAACTGATCATCTAGGGGCGCCTGGGTGGCTTAGTCAGTTAAGCACCTGACTCTTGATTTCTACTCAGGTCATGAGATTGAGTCCCAGTCTGGCTCTGCCCTCGGTGGGGAGTTGGCTTGAGAGACCTTCTCTCCCTCTGCCCCTCCCCCCACTCTTGGGCCTACTCCCTCTCTCTCTAAAATCAATCAATCAATCAATCAATCTTCAAAATGTTTTAAAAACCGGTTATCTAATTAGTTATTTTTAATGAAATAAACATCCTGAAACCCCAAACAAAAGGTAGCACCCAGCAATAATCTACCTCTAATCCCATGATCATTCCCCTTTGATTCTAGCCCCTGCCCCCATAACCAGTCTCTAGAATCGCCCATCCATCATTTTCTTGCTTCCTTTTCATATCCTTTTGGTTCATCTGATGTACTCCTAAAAAACTTTTTGAAAAAAGCTTATTATACTGTATGCAATCTTTTGGGTCTGACTTGTTAGATTTACTAGACTGCTAGCACTGGGTGGCAATGCTGTTCATTCACTTTGCCAACTACATGATGTATCTGTACCATATGGAAACTAGAGTTTTTTTAATCCACTCTCTTACTTACCAGTACTTGGAACTGTTCCCAGGTTTTTGCTCCTGTGCATACTGCTACAAACAACTTATTGTTATTGATCAACTTATTGATCACTGAACATGATACATATTTCCTGGTATATGTGTGCATGATTTCTCTTGGGTAGATACACATGAGTTGAAGTGCCAGGTTATAGGTATATTCGGTTTTAGGAAATAAGACCAGATCTCTTATCCAAAGTGGTGTACCCATTTATACTTCTACAAGCAGTGAATATGAGATCCTGTGAATCCATGTCCTTCTCAACACTTGATATCAGCAGAGATTTTAACTTCTGCCAGTCAGGTCTGTAATGGTATCTCATTTCTTTGGTCACTAGTGATGTTGGGATCCCATTCATGTTCAATGGACATGTTCCCTCTTTTGTGAGATGCCTATTCATACTGTTTATTTTCTATAGGCCTATTTGTTCTTTTCTTACTTGTAGGAATTCTTGGTATATTCTTGATAGTAATCATTTGCTAGTTATATTTACTTTGAGTACTCCCATTCTATACTTTGCTTTTCACTTTCCTTAAGATTCATTGCCCCACTTGCCAGTGTTCTTAATTTTAATATAATCAAAGCTATTTTTTCTTTTATAGTCAATGCTTTTTATATCTTGTTTAAGAAACCTGTCCTTTCTCCAAGGTATAAAGATACTAGCCTACAGCTTCTTCCATGAGTTTTAATTAAAAAAAAATTAAGTTCTTAATCTATTTAAAATTGACTGTAGTCCACGGTGTGAACTATGAAATACCATCAACTCTAAAATGTTTTGAACCTTGATCTGTGATAAACAACTTGAGATCCTAGAATAGATTTTGGTTGGCAAAAGCAACATCTATACAAGCATGTTCATGGGGAAAAGGCTTATAGCTTACATGAGAATTTTAAAGGCTTTATGATTCAATAAAGGTTTAGTATCATTGCTGAGACACTGGTGCTGCTCCAGATTCTAAGGACTGAAATGAAGTCCAGGGCAGCAACTCAACACTGACAGCTTCATCTGGTATTTTCTTTATTAAGTCTCCTCCATTCCCTCTAGGATCATGTAAGCTTGATTTGATTATCTAGTCAATTTTATTTTCTTTTAAATAAGTATTTGGGAGGAGGGAATAAAAGCAAAAAATTCCTTAGCCAGTAGAGAAAAAATGCTTCATTTCCCTCATCTAGTCAGAAAATATTTTAAAATTTCCATTATATCTCTTATAAACTGCACCTCATTTTTTTGCTGTTGTTTCTGCATTTTATTTCAATAAAGATATGTAAGCTTTTATCCCAATCCAACAATCAAAAGCTAAAAAAAGGAAAACATCAACTCAAAATAGTTTCTTGTTTTCTTTTTTTTTTTTTTAAGATTTTATTTATTTATTTGACAGAGAGATCACAAGTAGGCAGAGAGGCAGGCAGGCAGAGAGAGAGAAAGAGAGAGAGAGAGGAGGAAGCAGGCTCCCCGCTGAGCAGAGAGCCCGACGTGGGACTCGATTCCAGGACCTTGAGATCGTGACCTGAGCCGAAGGCAGCGGCTTAACCCACTGAGCCACCCAGGCGCCCAGTTTCTTGTTTTCTTAGAGCTTATTCCAAATAAACAGATTTCTATTACTTGTTGGGTAAACTAATAATGATAGGTAAACAGTCACACAAATTATGGCAAATTGGCAGCAAAGGTGGCCACTACAGAGCTCTGAAGGCAGAAATACTACATAGTTTCTCAACAGGCTGCAATCAACTAAGGTTGGTTGCTGTCCTCATAAAGCTAGTTAAAGGCAATCTCTTCCAGTTAATCAATTACTGTCCACATGCATAGTCACAGGTTGAATGATGAAGAAAATTTACCCTAAAAACTCTTAAAAGACTAATGACTAACCTATTTGTGTACAACCAACAGCCTGGGTTTTGGAGTCAACACGAGTTTTTCCTGGCCTTAGGCAACTGCCCCACCCTGACTTAGGACCCTTGTGGTATACTTACTGCAGCTTATAACTTAAATAAGTTATTCATATAGTAATTAGTTTAACATTCTTCTCCTCTGCAAGATTCTAAGCTCCATGAGGGCTGAGGCTGTTCTGTTTTGCATGTCACTTTAGTATGCTTTCAGCATGACACCTGGCACATTGATAAGGGCTCAATAAATACCTAATAATGAAGGAGATAAAGTTTTTATTGTGGGAAATGACTCAAGAGTCGTAGGCAACTGGTCTTAAGCTGACTGAGGAAAACTAATGAAAAAGTTACTGTAAAAGAATTTTTTAAGTTTTAAATCTCTGTCTTTGAAAAAGAATATTGCTTCCTAATTTTTGTAGTAAGCCAACTTCTTCCTTATGATATACCCAAATTAGTGTCACAGTTGGATAGAAAACCTAGAAATATTAATAAAGAACCAGAAAACATGCTAATTTTTTTGGGGGGGAGGATTACCACACAGAGAGAATGATGTGGTAAGGCAGTGCCACGAAAGCAATGATCTAACCCTATGTAGCCAATCCATGGGAACTTTAGTTCTATTAATGATGGAAGAATTGAAAGCTTTCAAAAAAATGCTGCTAACGGAAGATCTACTTCCTCAGATTTAGAAAATGTGTGTGTGTATATATATACATACATATATATGTATATATATCTCTCTCTCACTTGCTTAATTTGATCAATTAACACAGTTAACAGAAACCAGACTCATTACATGTAAAAAGCCTTATTTAGAAAAAATAAAATTAATAAATTAAAAAAAAACAACCCACAGCCTGCAATCTTAAACAGTCAGCACATGACAGAGTATGCAAACAGATGACTCGTAGCTCAGTTATACCATAAACTTCGAAACAAGTAGTCATCAGTTCTCAAACTTTCTGGTCTCAGGGCCCTTTTATGTTTATGTCAGTTATACCTACCAATATTCACCATATTAGAAATAAAAACAGAAATTTTAAACGTAATTATTTGTAAATCTCAAAACAATAAAAAGCTTTTTTATGTGAACAAAAATAACTTCTATGACAAAAATTGTGTTTAGGGAAAAGAGTTAACCTTCTTTAATGTCTTTGCAAATCTCTAAGTTCTGCTGGATTCTCACATCTGCTTCTGCATTTAATCTGCTGCAATGTGACATCGTAAGTAGCCTCGGAAAACTCCACCAAACACTGTGGGAATGAGAAGGAAAAGGGCAAATGTGTCCGAGTAGCATTATAAAACTAGTTGTGGTCTCACAGGCTCCCTATAAAAGGGTCCCTGGTTCCTTGACCACACTTTTGAGCTGCTACTATTCTGAAGTATTCTGCAGTATAGCTATGAGACACCTCATCTTTAATCATCACAGGCACTGGACACTTACATGGGAAATGTGAAAACCTTTTGATTCAGACGTAGCTTATTACTCAAGAGAACTGTGTGAGAGAGGCACCTAGCCCATTTCTTAGTTCAGGCTCTGGGAGCTACAGGCTGTGCTCTTCTGTCAGTTGGCAACTATGTACTGACTACATGGGCACACAGCCTGACCACCCTTCAGAACACACCCCTGACATCTGAAGGTGGTGTGGCTCACTCATTAACTTTAAAACAGAAGGACTACCTTATTTATCTCAGTATATTTCAGTACCTAGAATATTATCTTGTACAGAGTAAATATCCAATGTTTCCTGAACTGAATGGAAACTACTGACTGCATAACAAATATGAATCTCAAGATCAAGGCCTTCTACTAGGACAGTACTTTCCATGCTGTGTTCATATTCCTTCCTAGAACCTATTCCTTTGCTCTGGACTCCTTTTCAAAAAGGTGTGAATAGATTTATTTAAATACTGCCTTGAACTAGTCATTATTAAGTAAAACAAATGTCCTCATTAAAGAGAGAAAGAGACAATGACAAGCCTCCAGTCTAACAAACTTCAAAATTTCCAGATTATCTGTAACTCTCATGGAGAAATGGGAAAGATATGAGGGGTGTGTGAATGTGTAAGAGAGAAAAAGAGAGAAGAAGAGGTTGGCTGATTGGAGAAAAGTGGTAACAGTGCAGTTCTTTGTAATATGAACACAAAAAATCTCTAGTCCTTTGCCAACTTGTCTGAAGCCGGTTTGTTTAAGTGGGCTGAAGAAGGTGGAAGAGAAGGGAGATGTGCCACAACAGCCATTTTGAAGGCTCTTTCTCAGTGAATTGGAACTCTGGGCAAGCCAGTCTAGGAGATTACTTACCCCATGTAAAGGAGACACACTAGATCAGTATTTAAACACAAAAGAATCACTTAAGAAACTTTAGAAGATTTCTGAGCCTCTTCCACAGAGATTCTGATTCATGAAGTTTGGTGTGGGGCATACACATTTTTAGTAAGCAGCCCTGGTGATTCTAATGCTCACAGACTGCATACTCCACTTTGGAAAAACTGTTACCAGATGATCACCAAAACTCCTTTCAACTATAAGGTACTGGTGACCAGTGGTTCTCAAAGTGTGGTCCACTTTTTTAGGGGGTTTGCAAGGTCAAAACTGTTTTGACAGTTTCACAATGACACTGAAACATCATGTGCCATTTTCACTGCGTTGACATTTGCACCAGTGGTGCAAAAGCATTGTTAAGTAGACTACTAGTGCTCTAGAATGAATCAGGGCAGAGGAACCAGATTCAATACTAGCAGTCACTGTACTTCACTGCCAAAATTCTCACAGGAAAAAAAAAAAAAAAAGAAAAGAAAAGAAGAAAGAAAGAAAGAAAGATAAAGAAAAAATCCAGTTTAAAAATGTCTTTGATGAGGAGGTATAAAATTAATTTTATTAGATCAACCCTTGGAACACGTCTTTTTAAGATTAATGTATCATAAAATGGGAAGAGCACATAAAGTAATTCTGCATACTGAAGTATGAGGTTGTCTTGAAGAAAGGCACTGTATGACTTGTAAGCTAAACTCTATTGCTTTTTTTCATGGAACACTGTTTTTCTTCAAATAATGACTGGCAGACAAACTGTGGTTATTCAACATGAGTATTTGGCAGACGTTTTCTCAAAATGAATAAAGTGACCCTATCATTTCAAGAAAAACAGCCAACGGTATTTCTTGCCAGTGATAAAACTTGAGCTTTAAAATATACATATATTTTTGGAAAATTTGTATGCATCCCCAGAAGTTTACAGTTCCTAATACTTAAAGACTTTTCTGATGAGATCAGTGGCAATATTAACAAAATGTAATTTTTTGATATCATATAATGAAATGTATCAGTATCTAGGAGATCTGAAAAATTCAGTGAATCAGTATTTTCCAAAAGACAATCCATCATGTTATAATTCATGCTGTAAATTCCTATTACAAAACCCATTCCAAGAGCAGGATAGAACAAACATTTTAATATAACAGAACATAAAAATTCACAGATATGCTTTAAGATTCCATATTATAACTAAGCTTTAAGAAACTACCACTTACCGATTTATGTTATAATATCAAAGAAGATCATAAGTTAATTGAAAGGCTATTAACATATTCCTCCCCTTTCAAATTATATATCTAAGTGAGGTTAGATTTTCTTTATATACTTCACCCAAGATAACTTATTCCAACAGTTTGAACACTGATATGAGAATCCAGCTGTCTTCTATTAAGCCAAACATTTAAACACTGGCAAAAATGTAAGACAGTGAGTGCCGTATCTTCTCACTCATTTTTTAAAAGAGTTATTTTTAAAAAAACATGATGGGTTATTTTTAAATGAATTAATAAACAATTTCTCATATGATAAATATTGGTAGGTACAAACCATGTAAACAAAAGCTCTCTGGCATCCTCAACAACAAAGACTAAATTGTGTGAGAACCACTGCCTTTGACTAGAAAAAGGTATCCTGACCTAACAGTACAAGAATCACAATGTGAAAAAGTTTCAAAATATATACAGATGCCAAAGTCCCAGTCATGTGAGGGAGAGCCCCCTCACTGTATTTAGGGGAAAATGTTTGTCAGATGATTCTTACACATGCCAAGTTAAAAAACCATTAAAACTATTACTTGATGGTGACTGCCTTTGCAAAAGCTAGTCATTGCTGCCACCTAGTGGCAAATTTGCTGTCAATTCTAAATATAAAATCAAAATAACATGAAGACCAGAAACTCAGAGACACAGCATTCTATCTAATTCTGTGAGGAATTCCAGAGGCCATCTAGTCCACTCCCAGTTTATGGATAGAGACTTAAAACAACCACACATCACTGCAATATACTGTGATAAATGCTAATGCTATGCTTTGGTTAAGTATAGGGTATGAAAAAGAAATAGAGGAGGAGGCACCTGTTCCAGATTTCTCGTCTATCCTGGCTTATCTCCAGGGAGTTAAATTTTCAGAAGAAAGTACTTTTAAGGTGAAACCTGGAGAATGGGCAGGAATTAAAGGATGAGGGTATTCCAATCAAAAGGAATGGCAAGTACCAAAGCTAAAAGGTAAAAGAGACAATGATTTACTCAGTTCCCAGAACAGCAGTGACCAACCTCAAGAATTTGCTAAGTACCAGGTGCTCACAACAACCCTATGTTAACCTTTCAACTAACCCCATAAGATAATGCTGATATGAACTGTTTAGAGTTTATCATTTTTCTTTCCTTTAAAAGTTTCTGAAAAGCAGCTAGCTTTCCAAGGACTGTTAATCCTTGGAAAAGCTTACCCAGAAGTACATAACCTGCTTTCCTTTATGCTTTAAAAAGGACTTATTCAGAATTGCTTTAGAAAGCACCATAAGATACCTAGGAATATACCTAACCAAAGAGGGAAAGGATCTGTACTTTGAAAACTATAGAACACTTACGAAAGAAATTGAGGAAGACACAAAGAAATGGAAAAACATTCCATGCTCAAGGACTGGAAGAACAAATACTGTTACAATGTCTATGCTAGGGGCAACTGGGTGGCTCAGTGGGTTAAGCTTCTGCCTTCGGCGTAGGTCATGATCTCAGGGTCCTGGGATGGTGCCCTGCATTGGGCTCTCTGCTCAGCGGGGAGCCTGCTTCCCCGGCCCTCCTTGCCTACTTGTGATCTCTCTCTCTCAAATAAATAAAATCCTTTTTTTTTTTTGTCAGAGAGAGTGAGCACAGGCAGACAGAGTGGCAGGCAGGGGCAGAGGGAGAAGCAGGCTCTCCGCTGAGCAAGGAGCCCAATGTGGGACTCGATCCCAGGACTTCGGGATCATGACCTCAGCTGAAGGCAGCCGCTTAACCAACTGAGCTACCCAGGCTTCCCATAAATAAAATCTTTAAAAAGAAAAAAAAAAAACAAAGTCTATGCTATGCAAAGCAATCTATACATTCAATGGAATCACTATGAAAATACCGTCAACACTTTTCAACAGAGCTGGAACAAACAATCCTAAAATTTGTATGGAACCAGAAAAGACCCTGAATAGCCAGAGGAATGTTGAAAAAGGAAACCAAAGTTGGCAGCATCACAATTACAGACTTCAAGCTCTATTTCAAAGCTGTAACCATCAAGACAGTATGGTACTGGCACAAAAACAGAAACATAGATCAATGGAACAGAATAGAGAGCCCAGAAATTGACCTTCAACTCTGTGGTCAACTAATCTTCAACAAAGTAGGAAAGAATATCCAATGGAAAAAGAGTCTCTTCAACAAATGGTGTTGGGAAAATTGGACAGCTACATGCAGAACAATGAAACTGGACCATTTTCTTACACCACACATAAAAATACGCTCAAAATGGATGAAAGGTCTAAATGTGAGACAGAAATCCATCAAAATCCTAGAGGAGAACACAGGCAGAAATCTCTCTGAACCCTGCCGCACCAACTTCTTGCTAGACACATCTCCAAAGGCAAGGGAAACAAAAGCAAAAATGAATTATTGGGATTTCATCAAGATAAAACGGTTCTGCAGGGGCGCATGGGTGGCTCAATCATTAAGCTCCTGCCTTTGGCTCAAGTCACCATCCTGGTCCTGGGATTGAACCCCACACTGGGCTCCTTGCTCAGCAGGAGCCTGCTTCTCCCTCTCCTCCCTGCTTGTGCTCTCTCTTACTATCTTACTACCACTGTCTCTCCCTCTCTCTCAAATTAAATAAAATGTTTAAAAACAAAAACAAAAACAAAGGCTTTACACAGCAGAGGAAACAGTCAACAAAACTAAAAGACAATCTACAAAATGGAGAAGATATTTGCAAATGTGTTATCAGATAAAGGGCTAGTAT
The DNA here is from genome assembly GCF_022355385.1 of Mustela nigripes. Taxonomy (NCBI): domain Eukaryota; kingdom Metazoa; phylum Chordata; class Mammalia; order Carnivora; family Mustelidae; genus Mustela; species Mustela nigripes. The sequence continues at coordinate 101,178,194 of NC_081570.1, forward strand.
CCAAGATCTATAAAGAACTTATCAAACTCAACACCAAAAGAACAAATAATCCAATCAAGAAATGGGCAGAAAACATGAACAGACATTTCTCCAAAGAACATATGCAAATGGCCACCAGGCACATGAAAAAATGGTCAACTTCACTCAGCATTAGGGAAATACAAATCAAAACCACAATGAGATACCACCTCACACCAGTCAGAATGGCTAAAATTAACAAGCCAGGAAAGCACAGACGTTGGTGAGAATGCAGAGAAAGGGGAACCCTCCTATAGTTTATGGGAAGGCAAGCTGGTACAGCCACTCTAGAAAACAGCATGGAGGTTCCTGAAAAGGTTGAAAATAGAGTTACCCTATGACCCAGCAACTGCACTACTAGGTATTTATCCCAGAGATACGAATGTAGTGATCCAAAGAGGCACCTGCACCCCAATGTTTATAGCAGCATTGTCCACAATAGCCAAACTATGGAAGGAACCCAGATGTCCATCGACAGATGAATGGATAAAGATGCAGAATATATATACAATGGAATATTACTCAGCTAGCCAAAAAAAGAAAAAAAAAAAGTCTTGGGGCACCTGGCTCAGTCAGTTAAGCATCTGCCTTCAGCTCAGGTCATGATCCTAGGGTCCTGGGATCAAGCCCCACACTGGGCTCCCTGCTCAGTGGGGAGCCTGCTTTTCCCTCTCCTGCTTCCCCTGTTTGTGCTCTCTGTCAAATAACTAACTAAATAAATAAAATCTTAAAAAAAAAAATCTTGCCACGTGCAACAACATGGATGGGAACTAGAACGTATTATGCTAAGTGAAATAAGTCAATCAGAGAAAGAGAATTATCACATGATTTCACTCAAATGGGGAATTTAAGAAACAAAACAGAGGAGCATAGGGAAAGAGACGGAAAAATAAAACAAGACGAAATCAGAGAGGGAGGCAAACCATAAGAGACCCTTAATCATAGGAAACAAACTGAGGGGTTGCGAGAGGGGAGGGAGGTCATGGGATGGGATAAGAGCTTGATGGACATTAAGGGAGCACAGGATGTAATGAGCACTGGATGTTATATAAAACTGATGAATTACTAACCTCTATCTCTGAAGCTAATATTATACTACATGTTAATTAACTGAATTGAAACTAAAAAAGAAAAACAGAAAACATGAAAGAAATGGAATGGCTTTATAAGGTCCTTGGGATAAATTGGGGAGAAGTAAAGGGCTTTTAAATTGAACAAAACTGTAGATTATGTTTTAATTACAAATATAGAAAAGTAAAAACTTCACAACTCTGCTTTCCCTTTTCCTGTTCTACTTTAAGAACCTAACTTCACCCAGAGGCACAAAAATTACTGCAGGAAGATCAGGAGCTCTGAAATCAGATGTGCATCTGAACACTGGCTTCACCACAAATTAACTGTGACAACTGATAAAATTAACTTTGAATTTCTGCATCTACAAAAAGGGGTTGCTATCTTCCTCAGCAGATTGTCATGAAGAACAGATGAGAACACATTATATGTAGAACATTTAGCAGATGTAGGCTCCTTGCTTATTTCTCCTGTCCTTCCATGTCTATCAGTACAAAGGGGTTTGCCTTACTTTCTTTGATGCTGCTTCTGCAGGGCTGCCTCTGATAACTGTCCCTGAAGGATCAGTCGTCTTTGCTTGTCAATATCTCCTTCCATTCGAGCAAAAGCATGAGAGCCGATGAAAGAGAGGTCAACTCCCAAGCCTTCAGCTTCCTCTTCTTGGGTGTCTATAACAAAAATACCATCAACAGAGAGCTTATGACAAAACCTGACAGTAAACGCTACAGATTATGAATGATGCAACAGGGAAGACTGTGGCATAATAAAAAAAACTGGGGTTGAGGCTATTTTTTTAAGAATCAAACTGAAATCAGATTTAGGCATTTGAACAATTGAAGTAATGCAAGAAACCACCTGTCCTTGTGTGACAGAAGTTTTAGGAATACATGAAATCAAATCAAGATGACCTGGGTATAGCCTTAAGAAGGAAAGAGCAGAATGTAATGATATGCAAAAAGATAGAATTAGTTACACTGTATGTAGGTTTAAAGAAGGGTTACAGCACTGCATCTAACAGAAGAGAAATATAAAGAACAAATGTTTGGGGTCATTTATCTCTACTAAAGGAGGGAGCACATGATAAATTGATTCAAAAACTGGAGTCCTTTTGTCAGATAATTCTCAAAGGGAGATGACTGGACCAGGGCTGTAGGGTACGATCCACATTCACTAAGATATATCTTCACTCTAATTTAGCATCCTCATTTTCTATACCTGTCATGCCTGCATAATCATCTGGCTCATATGAGTTCTAGTTCTCACTACAAATTAATAGATCAACTTTCTAATGTATTCAGATGATCATTTTATGTTTGGCTAGAAGTCAGTATTTTGGGAATGGGTCATCTGTCTCTTACTGGGTTCCCCACTTTACTTGATTGCTATCTCAACAGGGTCCTGCATACAACTATGAACTTCATGAGGGTGCAAATGTTGTTATATCCACCTCTGAATCTCTACTCCTAAGAGACTTGATACTTTGTGTGTGGGTGGGGGTAGGTGTATAAATATATGTATTTTAACTTAAAAGACTAAATTTTAACAAGATTAAGACTCTAAAAATATCCAAGTAGGGCCTGAACTTAATGTCACACCACAGAGAGCTCCCCAAAGGTAGACTGAACTTTCGCCATAATTACTGATGGTGTGTTTTATCAGTTCCTGATAAAAGAGGGAAATTAAGAACAGCAGAACTCACCTTCCGGGGCACCAGGTTTTTCACATATTCTAATCTGTCGTTCAGGTACCACAGGCTCCCCTTCTGCATTTCCAATATCTGCAGGTAGATATGGCAATGATCGGTATTCCTCCTTTAGTGACCTTGGGAAGTACAGAGGTAGCAGCTTTTGGTAAGTAGCCTGTGTCAGAAAAGCAAGACATTCTGTGAAAAATAATGAAGTAACGAAGCACACGAGCTTGGTGCTGTTTCAGACACTGGGAAGACAGCCTCCATCAAGAATAAAAACCTTACTGCTTCTAAGCTCAACTAGATGCTATCTGGGACCCTCAAAGAGTTAATACGTTAAAGGTCAGGGTATTGTCAGAAGGTCAAGTTAAACGTGACTCCCATCCAACATCAAGTCACTGAACCAATGTATGCGTAAGTTAAGTCCCCCCACTCCTGTCCTATTGTCATTTGCCCCTCCCTTGGAGTATCTTATTTATTTTTTACAATGATTTCAAGTGTATCACCTCCCATGGGAAGCTTTTAACCTTGTGCAGGCTGCAGTTATGCGCTCCTATCCATTCCATACCTTCAGTAATGCACTTATCGTAATTGCCATAACTTATCTGAATGGTCTGTCCCCACCAACAGACAACGGATTCCTTGAGGACAATGACCCTCACTTGTTCAACTGGTGTATTAACAGAATCTAGTGTAATAAACTTGGAAGATACAGATACTCAGCAAAAGATCACTGAATGAATAGGTAAACCAGATGAAACAAGAAGAGATAGCAAACAAGAAATGTGCCTCATTTCAGCAATTTCAAAAGTATTTATAATCATGTATATCACTATTAATACCATGAATGGATATTTCACATGTGTCAACTCATTCATCACTGTACTCCTGCGATATAAGTACTACTAATACTCCTATTTTATCAAAGCATAGAGAGATTAAGTAACTTGCCAAGGACACAAAACAGCAAAAATAATACAACCTGAACTGGATAGAGCACACTAAAACTAAGTAAAATTTAAAAAGGGTTAAAAGAAAAAGAACTCTTTTCTAAAACGGCTCTAAATTTAATTGAAACATACTAAACCTTACTACACACAACAAAACAAAACATAAACCTCACAACTTATTCAATGCTAGTCACTAGGCTGGGATGTCATGATTCTAGGTAAGGTAGACCCAAGGCTTTCCCAGCACATCAATTTTCCAGTTATACTGCCCAGGTACCCAGTACTTGGATTATAAGGTGATGCCTTGAGAGATTTCAAGAGCTAATACAGGGAGCAAAGCAAAATAACACCTTGTAAGATTTCACGAAATGAAAACAGTTTAGCAGTAAAAACATGACTACATGCTCTTTCTTAACTTGTTTTTAGTCTCTAATACGTGTTCTTTTTAACAAAGGATGGTAAGGCCCACTGCCAAATACATTCACAGATACCTAGAATTTGCCTGCTGGCAACTCAGTAAATAATGATGAGGCAAAGGCAAACAAAAATGAGATTAAAACAATGCAACATAATTAGCAAAATACCTCTTCTAGTTCAGAGACAGCAAATACTACTTTTTCAATGGTCTCTCCATGAATTTCTAGGAATCTCCTTACAGTGCCTAAGGAAAGGAATAGAAAAAAAATTATTCAATAAATAAGAAATAACCTGTGTGAAGAAAACTTAAACTCTTCAAAGTTTTATTTTTATAATGGATCACTCCTCATTTCAGTCAGCTCTCTGCTCAATGACACATCAGTGAAGCCTTCCCAGAGTACTGTATCTAACACTCCTCTGATTTGCTTTCCTCCAGAGCAAATATTATAGACATTTTCTGGAGTCTCTTGCTTATTTTAGATCTTCTCCGCCCTCCCTGCCCCATCTGCTAGAATAAAAGTACCCCGCCAGCAAGAGCTTTATTTTATTTACTGCTTTATTGCCAACTTTTAGAACAGTGCCTGGCTATAGAAGATGCTGATTCCAAACAAGTCTTCCTTATCCAGTGTATTTTTATTCCTTGGGGCCTCTCTATCTGACCATTCATTTAGTTATAGAATTCAGGGAACTACTCAGCATTGCAACCCTGTCAAAATCCCACTGACCAAAGGGGAATTCTTTTTTTCTTAATTTCTACGTTATCCTGATTCTTCCCTATCAATTTCCTATTAATGAAACCTAATGGCCTTTCCTCAGTCCTTATCTCACTAGAGATTTCTCTAGCTTTAGTTGTACGTGTCCATGCCCTACCTTTTAAAAATGTTGTCCTCCACATTTATTTTCTTGATATATATATATATCAAGAAATATATATATTACAAATATATGATAAATATATATTATGAATATATAATAAATAAATAAATAAATTCTCTTTAGCTCACCACTTTGCTGGCTTAGCACCAATGTAAACACTGACATTCTCAAAGCTTTATATTGTTTTCTGAATAAAACAGCTAAATTCCCTACTGCCTTCTGGGCATATTTGCCCAGATAACCAGAAACCTTGAACTTCAGAGATCCAAAATTGATCTCCATCTTTCCCCAAAAAATCTGTTCCTCTACCTATATATTTTATAACATAGCAACATCAAATCACTCATCCAAGCTCAAATCCTGATTTTTTTTTAACACTTTTTTCACCTCTCCTTTCATTATGCATTTTCAATGGGTTATCATGTCCTTTAAATTCTGCTGCTATTTCTGACATCCATTCCTGCCGTCTTCCAGCTGTTCTTAGGATCTTAATGCTCAAGAAGACTTCAGCAATAAGCTCTTGTTTTCTTGTTTCTCTTTTCCAGGTCTATATATTCACTGTTGCCTGAGTTATCTTTCTTCCCTTGTCACCCTCCTTACTAAATAATTCTGAGGCTCTGCACTGCTTCTAGGTTAGGATCTAAGTCCCCAGCATTGTTTGCCACACTTAGACTTCAACTGGCCACCCCTCCAACCCTGCCCTTTAGTCTTATTTCCCATCATCCTCCCACAGACCTTACTTTCAGCCAGTTGGCTTCTTTGTTGTACTCACAACATTCCACTTAACTTTCATGCTACCCTGCCTCTGCTTGCATGGTTACCTTTGACTAGAATACCATTCATTCACCATGACCTATTAGTGAACTCCTCCTCATTTTCAAGACCCAGTCCAAGGCCATCCGGTTTGTACGGAACTCCAACCTTCCTTGTGTTCCTCCTATAACCTGAAAGGCCCTCCATTTGTGAACTTCTCATTCCATATTATAGCTAGACTGCGAGCTTGCTGAAGGCCAAGTATATCTTACATTAATATTACCAGAACCTAGCACATCTTAAGATATGGCAAACAATCATTCAAAAATAACTAGTAGCTGAAGTAACATTCTATGGGTCTGGTTATGGGTCTACATATTGCCTACCTTGTTCACTACTGTATCTTGAGAATCTTAGACAGATTTATTGAAAGATTAAACTATTTAGAATTCTCCCTCTGCTAGGTGACAAATTTATTTTTCATTTCTCTCACTATTCTGCTTTAACAATTTTCTAAAAATATATTTTCAAAAAGGGACCTTCTTTTATTTTGACACCAAGTTGTTTTGATTTTTAAGATTTTATTTAGATGGGGTGCCTAGGTGGGTTAAGCCTCTGCCTTCGGCTCAGGGTCCCAATCTTAGGGTCCTGGGATCTAGTCCCGCATCAGGCTCTCTGCTCAGCAAGGAGCCTGCTTCCCCCTCTCTCTGCCTGCCTCTCTGCCTACTTGTGATCTCTGTCTGTCAAATAAATAAATAAAAAATCTTAAAAAAAAAAAAAGATTTTATTTAGAGATAAAGAGTGCACGCATGTGCGAGTAGGGGGAGGAGCAGAGAAAGAGTTGGACAAGCAGACTCTGCACTGGGTACAGAGCAGGATGTGGGGCCCAATCCCATGACTCTGAGCAGGATGTGGGACCTAATCCCATGACCATTAAGTCAGATGCTTAAGCGACTGAGCCATCTAGGCACCCAGACACCAAGTTTTAATTAATGTTCACATATATTGGTTTCCCAGCATATAATAGTAGGATTTCTACTAGAAGACAAAATACAATACCAGACAGTAACCCTCAGCAGAATTCATTAAGAAAAGTAATTCTGCACAAAGGAGAAAAGAAAGAGTGATGTCACAGCTGTAAGATTTTAGTACCAACTGCCAATTCAAATGGTTTCTCTCAGAGTTTGATCTGTGCCCTATTCTTTGCAACCAACCAGGATGTCATGTACCTAACTTTTAGTGAAAGCCCTTTAACTGGGGAGAATGACATCTGGGGCATTAAAATTCCCAACATGGAACCACAATAAGAATGAGAGCGTCATCTTTTTTCTCACCACTGTATCCTCATCTATATAGTAGGGGGCCTCCCACACAATCACTCAAAATTTTGCTACATTAATAAATAACCTGATAAATTTATTTCAATGAAGAGGTTTCCTTAGGCTTCTAATGAAGAATTGAACTGTACATGAACCAAGAAAAAAAAAAAAAGACAGTCTTGATAGATAATCAGGAGGATATTACTTAGGTTTCAAATGAAATAAATTTTGGTAATAGTTTAATAAGTAAGAAAGAGTTAGGTACTCAGTACTTAGACTTACATTTATTAGATTTGTTATTGGCCCACATATGCTGCAATTGATTTCCTAAGTGCTCAGAAAGTATGTGAGCAAAGGCCACAACTGTTTGTATGTGTGTATTTTTTTTAATGAGATGCTACAGTTTTGCTATTAGATTTAAGGTACAATAAGTCAAATAGGCCTTATAAAATAGAAATTGACTTGTCCATCTTTACATTTTCCATTTCATTTGTGCTAATCCAGTTCTTAGATATTGCTTCATCAAAGTCCCTTATGGCCACTGATGATTTTCACCTGCTCTTACTATAAGTACTGCTCAAAGTTGACACCTCTAGGGTAAATCGAGTGATTTATCAAGTGATTTAGCTGGGGCCACACAGCTGGTGAGACTGGTAGAACTGGGATCAAAAACCAGTCTTCTGGACTCCCTTTTCAGAGCCTTTTCTATAAAATGTCGTTGCCTCTTTAAACTGGGACCTATATGATTACTTTAATAAGAAAGAGAGACATTAGCTCAATGTATGGGATGATGGGGCAAGGACTAAGGAATCAGAGAACATCAAGACTGCCAAGAGCTTTGTCAGAAAGAATTATAAAAAAGCAGGAACTTGGGGCGCCTGGGTGGCTCAGTGGTTAAGCCTCTGCCTTCAGCTCGGGTCATGATCCCAGGGTTCTGGGATTGAGTCCCGCATCGGGCTCCCTGCTCAGCAGGGAAGCCTGCTCCCCCCTCACTCTCTGCCTGCCTCTCTGCCTACTTGTGATCTCTGTCAAATAAATAAATAAAATCTTAAAAAAAAAAAAAAAAAAAAAAAAAAGCAGGAACTTTGGTTTGGTAAGGCACCATTCAGAATACATGCAGAGTAGTGATAACCTGGTTTCCTACTGAAGTAGTTCTAACCTCAAGCACAACTGAATTATCTAGCATAACAGACAAGTTATGAGACTTGGGGAGTCAGGAGTCAGCATAACCTAGAGAATATGATAAATTTCTGAGCCTCTTTACTTATAAAAAGGACACCTAAAACACAGGGCTGTTGAGGCAACAAAATGGAACTTCTTTATGTCTTCTTAAAATAAATATTTCTTAAGCAAGTATCACATGTAAAGCATTCTTGACATATGGAAGCACTGGAGATGCAAAAAAAAAAAAAAAAAAAAATTTCTGCTCCTCAAGAAGCTCAGTCTAATATATAAAAACCATAATTACAAAATATGTAAGTTTACTACAAAATCCTTGAGATGTAGGATAAGTCTTAAAAGTAGCTTATTATTAAATAAGACTGCTTATGTCCTCACCCTAAATTCTATGCTATAGAATTACAGGCTAATAATAATTTTATATATTGGAATACGTTTGTAATTTTTTGGTGGATACAAAACTTTCAGCTCCTCCTCTTTAAATTCTAGAGATAGAAATGGGTCTTAAAGATCATCTGGGGTAGTTTTGCTCCTCAGTGAGGAGTATCTGCAACAGATAGGTCATTTAGCTTCTGCACGAACATTCCCAGTGACAAGAAGTTCACTTAAAATGCCTTTCCATTACACAGTCCCATCTTAAGTGGGACCAAGTCTCCTTCCTTGTGACATAGTCTTAGACCTGCCTTATCTACCATTCTTAGAAGAATCTATGAGCTTCCTGAAATTGCACACAAATTCCCTCTATATGTACATTCCTCTGGGAAAAGGTTCTACTTTCTTCCATCAAATGCTCAACGTAATCTACGATGGCTCCCAAAATGGTTCAGAACCACTGCTCTAAAAATGCAGCACAGAATAAATTTACAATGAGACTCCTTTTGATACTCAAGATGAGAACCATATATGCAAAAACAATGCATGGTCTCTTTAGGACAAATACCACTAAGGTTTCAAATTGTTTGCTCTCCAGCTTGGGTCTCATTAGATAGGACACCCAGAACTAGATACAAACATCTAGCTGTGGTCTGAACCTGCAAATAATACAGTGAGATCATTTTCTCTCGACCTGAATATCCTGTTTTTGTAACACATATGACATTGTGTCTCATTATGTTTGAGCCCAGTCTTTACTTTACCTCAATGCGAGGATTTATACTCAAAGAGCACCTGTGATAGCTGTTGTTTCAACTGCAAAGTGCTATATAAAGATATTATGATATCTGTTTTGACTTCACTGTTATAGCCTGCTATGATTATTCTGAATACTGATTCAAATACTCAATGCATTTGGCAAAGCTCTTGACTTGGTTTCATTTACCAATTTAATAGGCAAGTCTGTAAGCCTTTTCAGAGAAAAGGTGGAGAAAACATCAACCAGAGAAAGTAAATTGAGCTCAGCACCTTATTAATACAAAGTTCCCTCAAGGGTACCATGATCCACTCATCGAGAGATCTCCTTTAGCTATCACTATGTAATAGCTATTAAAAAAAAATCCACAAGACTCAATGTATGCACAGCATCCCTATTCTACTTACAAAATGCTCAGTCAGTGTGTGCACAGATTCTCCAGTGTTACTTACGAAGCGCTATGTGTGTTGCATCCTCTAAAGGGTAACCTCGTTTTGCAGAATTGATGACACAGAATCCCACAGAAGACATTGATTGCTCTCTGCAGTCAAACAGAAAACACAAACCACCAACAGTCATAATACATACATAAGTAATTAACTTAAAAATGCAGCTCAACCTCTCTTTCCCTACCCTCTTTTATTTTTTTAATAGCTATCACTTTTAAAGATTTTATTTATTTGTCAGAGAGAGGGAAAGAGAGCGAGCACAGGCAGACAGAATGGCAGGCAGAGGCAGAGGGAGAAGCAGGCTCCCTGCCGAGCAAGGAGCCCGATGTGGGCCTCGATCCCAGGACGCTGGGATCATGACCTGAGCCGAAGGCAGCTGCTTATCCAACTGAGCCACCCAGGCGTCCCTCTTTCCCTACCCTCTTAACAAATCTAGTATAACAGTTAAGCCAGCTACGCTTTTAAATAATTATATCAATATTATAACTGTATCATCTGGGGGAAATATATTCGAAGTAATGACTGAGTAAAATGGGAATAGGTTAAATTCTTTAGTCACTCAATCCACTCCTTTTATCCCATTAGTGTGTGAAGATAATTAATTTTATCATCTGAGTCCTTTTACATGATTTAAACCCCTCAAAATTGACTTCCATGGCTAGGTTTCATTCTGAAACTGGAGCCTTTAACAATGTACGGTATGCTGCTTCCAGGAAGTGAATTAGCCGTACTTGGCCAACTGAAGCACGTTTCTGTAGCAGCTGTACAGGGAACTCTCAGCAGCTGTGCGATAGCGGCTCTTGTATTTAGGTCCCACTGTATGAATGATGAACCGGGCAGCTAGATTAAATCCTTTTGTCAATTTTGCTTCACCTGTCCGGCAACCTGGGAAGAATGGAGCATACATAAGTCATGGAGGTGTTAGAAAAAAGAAAGTCAACAACAGTAGGCATAAAACAGAAAAGTAATAAGAATTTTGAGAAATTTCAATTAAAAATATGGACTGAACACAAACATTTATCTCTGCTCCCAAAATGACAGTGAAGCAATACAGTTAAGTATAAAAAACAGAGACAAAAAGAATGGGAGAGGACATGAAGTTGATAGGTATCATCAAAATTGTGGAAGGCAGAAAGTGGCCTAGAAATAACTGATTTCGCAAGCAGAGAAACCTAACTGCTCATAGCAACAGTGTCACCAATACAAAGCAAGCTCGTTGCACTGAAAGGCAGTGCTGGATTCAGGACAGACTGCTCTGATTCAACTCTTCTGTCTACTACCTTCCTGCTGGGCTACCTGGGCAGATGCTTCACCTCTCCATGCCTCATTTGCCTATTTAATGGGAATATTACTAGTACTTACTTCACAGGCCTAAATAAGTCAATACAAGCAAAGTACAAAATGCATTATCTATTATTCTTATTGTTATTATTGCAGAACACTAGAAAGGCTTAAAAATTGTAGGCCTATGTACTTCTAAAAGCTATGATGTGAAGTGGGACTAAAAAGAGGCTGAGTTAAGTCTGCATAGAAACAATCAAATCTGCAACAACCTTTCCCCAGCCAGCACAGCAAGGTAATGATTTTTCACCATAGCAGCTGGAAGGTTTACTCTTTGGACATGCTGAACTACAGTTTCTGGACTCCAGAACCCCAGGCATGGCTGAAAAGAGGGAATTTAGTTAAAGTATTACACTCAACAGTGACAGCTCCTGCCCTCTGCTCCTAACTGGCTTCTAAAACGTAGATGCCCACACTTAGACCCCTGAAGGATTCCTTTCCAGGAAACTAAGGGGACCCAAACTAAAGGACTCACAGATTCTGACAACTAAGGGAGGTTCCCCAACAAAACAACAGGGCTCCTGCTCATCCTCTGCTTCTAGATCCATCAAGCAGTAACTCTTGCCCATGCACACAAAGGTTCCCTTCACTTTCTCAGTTCCTCCCTCATAAATACAATTGATGCACTGACACTCGAGGATCACCAGGAAGTGAGCAAAGCCTCTGACCACAGGGTGTCAAGGCAATGCTCAAAAAAGAGAGAAAGCAACTCCCAAAACCATAATTACTACTGTCTGAGAGATAAGAGAAGATATAGTACCTCTGAAACAAAATCAGAATGTTGTAAGAAAGAAATATTCAGAGACAGGAAAAAGTGCTTATATAATTTATAGCCAAGTGAAAAACATGATAGCAGGAACAATAAGTTCAATAGATGGGTTAAAGCTAAAGTTGAAGAAATCTTCCAGAAAATAAAAAGCTGGACAATAAAAAGTAAGACAAGAATGGGGTGCTTAGGTGGCTCAGTGGCTTAAGCCTCTGCCTTCAGCTCAGATCATGATCTCAGGGTCCTGGGATCTAGCCCTGCATCGGGCTCTCTGCTCAGCAGGGAGCCTGCTTCCCCCTCTCTCTCTGCCTGCCTCCCTCCCTACTTGTGATCTCTCTCTGTCAAATAAATAAATAAAATCTCTAAAAAGAAATTATAATAAGACAAGAAAATTGGAGGATTAAGCAAGGAGGTACAATATCCAATAGATTTCTTTAAAGAGAGAACAGAGAATACAAAGGGAAGGAAATTAGGTAAGAAATAAAACGAGAAATTTTCTAGAACTGAAAGATAAGTTTCTAGACCAAGGAGCTCACGGAATACCCAAATCACATCAAGGTACCTCACTGTGAAATTGAGAACACCCGAAATAAGATGAGATCATAAAGTTTCCAGTGGGGAAGGGTGGAGATCAGTGACACACAAAGACTCAGGAATAAGAACAGTATCTGATTTTTCAGAAGCAGTAATAAAAATTGGAGCAATACCTCCAAAAACTTGGAAAATGATTACCAACTTAGAATTTCATTTCCAACCAAACTTTTAAACAAGTATGAAGGTAGAATATCTCAGCAATTTTGGCCCCATTCATCCTCAGAAATCTCCTGGTAGATATACTCACAAAGAGTACATCACAGAAGAGAAAGGCATGAGATCTAGAAAATGAGTGGATCAAACCACTTAATAGAAAAAAGGATTTCCTAGGATGTTAGCTGTACAAGAGGCAAAGAGAACAGTCTGGAGAGGAAAGAGGACAGGGGATTCCAGGAGGGACGTTACCAAGAAAAAGATGGAGCTGAAAGATTAAACAAAGTTTTTGACTTTATTGAGAGGTTTACAGTTATTATTTAAGGTCTGGGATCGAATCAGTAAGTTAATTAGAAAATTAAGCAAATTAACTTAGAGGAACTTAAGAAAATTAACTTAGAGGAAAACAGTTGTACAAAAAGAACACTGATCAGTTTTGTAATCAGTGGCGAGTAATACTTATTCAGTCACAATGTTAATATTGAATGGGGATTTAATAAAAATCTGGTAGGTCTACTTGGAAAGGTAGTGAAGAGGGAAGAAAATGTGAGTATTTTATGTATATGTAAAAGAGGAGTATGGGGGCGTCTGGGTGGCCCAGTGGGTTAAAGCCTCTACCTTCAGCTGGGGTCATGATCCCAGGGTCCTGGGATGGAGCCCCACATGGGGCTCTCTGCTCTGCAGGGAGCCTGCTTCCCTTCCTCTCTCTCTCTGCCTGCCTCTCTGCCTACTTGTGATCTCTGTCAAATAAATAAATAAATAAATAAATAATCTTAAAAAAAAAAAACAAAAAGAGGAGCGTGGGTGAACAAGAATTTAATCTTTAATTTCCATAATAAGAAGTCAAAAACCTGGAAAAAAATCAATATAGTAGTTGCAGCATATTATTTGGAAACAGAAGGTAAATAAGGGGCTTAAGGTTTTGGAAGTATATATGCCTCTGGTGAACAGGTATCAAGGCAGGAAAGGGAAAGGCACAGAACTGATGTTTTCCTATGTACATTGTGACATAAAATTCTTTGACTTTTATGATCACATATACTTTGACTCATGAAAAGCCATAAGCACAAACTGACAGTCGAAAAAGAGAAAGGTAGAGGCTGAGACTACATCAGGTAGCAGAGATCAGCTAGATAGCTTACCAATCCATTGCAAACATCTACAAATCCAACAGGAGACCGAAGAGAAGAACAGCAACAATTCTAGAAACAGAAAATCGACCACTTTCTGAAAGGTAGGACCACGGGAGAAGTGAATCCAAAGTGATGGGAAGACAGACAGTGGGGGAAGGGGCCGGCTCCCGGCAAGCGGTGGAGCAACGGAGCACAAAATCAGGGCTTTTAAAAGTCTGTTCCACTGAGGGACATCGCTCCAGAGGCTAAACTGGAGTGAAGCCCACATGGGGTCAGCGTCGCCCCAGGTCCCTTGGGGTCACAGAAGGATGGGGGTGTCTGAGTGTCGCAGAGCTCGCAGGTATTAGAGTGGGGAAGCTGGCTACAGAGACAGAGATGAGGAGTGAGCTCTCAGCTCGGAGTTACCTTGAACTGGTCGCAGACTGGGTGAGCTGGGAGCACGGCCAGAGGCCAGGGACACAAGAGTGATTCAGCGCTATTCTCTGAGGGCGCACTGAGGAGTGGGGCCCCAAGCGCTCGGCTCCTCCGGGACAAAGATTGGGAGGCCGCCATTTTCATTCCCGTCCTCCAGAACTCTACGGGAAGCGGGAAGCGTTCAGGGAACAAAACCTCCAGAAAAGCGAACCTGATTGGATTACTCAGCCCGGTCCCTGGTAAGGGCGATGCAATTCTGTCTGGGGCAGAAACTTGAGAATCACTACAACAGGCCCCTCCCCCAGAAGACCAACAAGAAATCCAGCCAAGACCAAGTTCACATACCAAGGAGAACAGCAGAATCCCAGAGAAGGAGAAAGCAAAGCATGTTATTTATGGCTTTCTCCCCATGATTCCTTAGTCTTGGAGCTAATTTAATTTTTTTTTAATTTTATTTTTTTTCTTCTTCTAAATTTTTTTTAACTTTTACCCTTTCCTCTTTTAACATTTTTAAACTAGTTTATCTTAACAATACCTTTCATAAAATAAATAATCTTTTTGAAACTTCATTATTATAGTCATATTTTATCCTTCATTGTATCTAACTTTATTTTTTGTATACACATAGGGTTTTTTCTTCTAAAAAATTTGGGGTACAACTTCTTCTAATAGATCAAAATATGCCCTAAATCTAGCTTGGGGCTTGTTCTAGTCTCCAGCCGGAGCAAACTCTCTCCACTTTCTTCTTCTTTATTTTCCCAACCAACTTACTTTATCAACTACTTTTTTTAGAAATTAAAAAAATATATATATTTTTTCATCTTTATAGGCATATTCCATCCCTTCATTGTGTTTAGCTTATATAAGTTTTTCATTCTTTAAAATTTTGGGAGGTAGTTTCTTCTTCTTTTTTTTTTTTTTTTTTAAGATTTTATTTATTTATTTGAAAGACAGAGATCACAGGTAGAGAGGCAGCCAGAGAGAGAGGAAGGGAAACAGGCTCCCCGCTGAGCAGAAAGCCCAATGTGGGGCTCGATCACAACCTGAGCCGAAGGCAGAGGCTCCAACTGACTGAGCCAACCAGGCAACACCCCCCCCTTTTTTAACAAGATCATAAGCTAATTTTTTTTTAAGATTTTTATTTAATTTATTTGACAGAAAGAGATCACAAGTAGGCAGAGAGGCAGGCAGAGAGAGGGGAGGAAGCAGGCTCCCCACTGAGCAGGGAACCCAATGCGGGACTCGATCCCAGGACCCTGGGATCATGACCCGAGTTGAATGCAGAAGCCCCAACCCACTGAGCCACCCAGGTGCCTGGAGGTATTTTTTTTTAAGAGACCAAAATACTCCCAAAATTAAGTAACCCTGTTCTGGTCACCAGACTAATATATATATTTTTTTCTTTTTTATATTCTTTAAAATTTGTTTTTTTTTTTTTCTTTTTTCTTTTAGATTTTTTTTTTTTTTTTCTGAACTTCTTTTTATCCCCTTCTCCCCAACCCCCATTTTTTGGGTCTCTTCTGATTTGGCTAAAGCACATTTTCCTGGGGTCTTTGCCACCCTTTTAGTACTTTATTTGCTCCTTCATATATTCTTATCTGGACAAAGGTGGAAAAACTCACCACAAAAAGAAGAACAAGAGGTAATACCAAAGGCTAGGGACCTAATCAATATGGACACTGGTAGTAAGTCAGATCTAGAGCTCAGAATGACGATTCTCAAGGTTAGTCTAGCCAGGCTCAAAAAAGGCATGGCAGGTATTAGAAAAACCCTCTCTGGAGAGATAAAAGCCCTTTCTGGAGAAATAAAAGAACTAAAATCTAACCAAGTTGAAATAAAAAAAAAAAAACTATTAATGAGGTGCATCAAAAATGGAGGCTCTTACTGCTAGGATAAATGAGGCAGAAGAAAGAATTAGCGATATAGAAGACCAAATGACAGAGAATAAAGAAGCTGAGCAAAAGAGAGACAAATACTGGACCACGAGGGGAGAATTCGAGAGATAAGTGACACCATAAGACAAAACAACATTAGAATAATTGGGATTCCAGAAGAAGAAGAAAGAGAGATGGGAACAGAAGGTATATTGGAGAAAATTATTATAGAGAATTTCCCTAATATGGCAAAGGGAACAAACATCAAAATCCAGGAGGTGCAGAGAACCCCCCTCAAAATCAGTAAGAATAGGTCCACACCACATCACCTAATAGTAAAATTTACAAGTCTTAGTGACAAAGAGAAAATCCTGAAAGCAGCCCAGGAAAAGAAGTCTGTAACATACATTAGACTGGCAGTGGACTTATCCACAGAGACCTGGCAGGCCAGAAAGAACTGGCATGATATGTTCAGAGCACAAAACGAGAAAATCAAGCAGCCAAAAATACTATATCCAGCTAGGCTATCATTGAAAATAGAAGGAGAGATAAAAAAGCTTCTAGGACAAACAAAAACTGAAAGAATTTGCAAAACCCAAACCAGCTCTACAGTGAATATTGAAAGGGGTCCTCTAAGCAAAGAAAAACCCTAAAAGTAGTAGATCAGAAAGAAACAGTAACAGTCACCACAGGCAATACAATGGCATTAAACTCATATCTCTCAATAGTTACCCTGAATATTAATGGGCAAAATGCCCCAATCAAAAGACACAGGGTATCAGAATGAATAAAAAAACAAAACACATCTATATGTTGCCTACAAGAAACTCATTTTAGACCCGAAGACACCTCCAGATTTAAAGTGAGGGGGCGGAAAACAATTTACCATGCTAATGGACATCAGAAGAAGGCTGGGGTGGCAATCCTTATATCAGATCAATTAGACTTTAAGCCAAAGACTATAATAAGAGATGAGGAACGACACTATATCATACTCAAAGGGTCTGTACAACAAGAAGATCTAACAATTTTAAATATCTATGCCCCTAAGGTGGGAGCAGCCAACTATATAAACCAATTAATAACAAAATCAAAGAAACACATCAACAATAATACAGTAATACTAGGGGACGTTAACACTCCCCTCACTGAAATGGACAGATCATTCAAGCAAAAGATCAACAAGGAAATAAAGGCCTTAAATGACACACTGGATCAGATGGACATCACAGACATATTCAGAACATTTCATCCCAAAATAACAGAATACACATTCTTCTCTAGTGCACATGGAACATTCTCCAGAATAGATCACATCCTGGATCACAAATCAGGTCTCAACCGGTATCAAAAGATTGGGATCATTCCCTGCATAGTTTCAGACCACAATGCTCTCAAGCTAGAACTCAATCACAAGAGGAAATTTGGAGATGGAGACTAAACAGCATCGTTCTAAAGAATGAATGGGTCAACCAAGAAATTAAGGAAGAATTGAAAAAATTCATGGAAACAAATGATAATGAAAACACAACTGTTCAAAATCTGTGGGACACAGCAAAGGCAGGCCTTTCCTATGAGGAAAATATATAGTGGTACAAGTCTTTCTCAAGAAACAAGAAAGGTCTCAAATACACAACCTAATCCTACACCTAAAGGAGCAGGATAAAGAACAACAAAGAAAGCCTAAACCCAACAGGAGAAGAGAAATCATCAAGATCAGAGCAGAAATCAATGAAATAGAAGCCAAAAAACCAAAAGAACAAATCAACAAAACCAGGAGCTGGTTCTTTCAAAGAATTAATAAGATTGACAAACCCCTGGCCAGACTTATCAAAAAGAAAAGAGAAAGGACCCAAATCAATAAAATCATGAATGAAAGAGGAGAGATCACAACCAACACTAAAGAAATTCAAAAAATTATAAGAACATATTAGGAACAACTCTATGGCAACAAATTTGGCAATCTGGAAGAAATGGATGCATTCCTGGAGACATATAAACTACCACAACTGAACCAGGAAGAAATAGAAAACCTGAACAGACCTATAACCAGTAAGGAGATTGAAACAGTCATCAAAAAATCTCCAAATGAACAAAAGCCCAGGGCCAGATGGCTTCCCAGGGGAATTCTACCAAACATTTAAAGAAGAATTAATACCTATTCTTCTGAAATGGTTTCAAAAATAGAAATGGAAGAAAAACTTACAAACTCATTTTATGAAGCCAGCATCACCTGGATCCCAAAACCAGACAAGGATCTCATCAAAAAAGAAAATTACAGACCAATATCCTTGATGAACACAGATGCGAAAATTCTCACCAAAATACTAGCCAATAGGATCCAACAGTACATTAAAAAGATTATTCACCACGACTAAGTGGGATTTATTCCAGGGCTGCAAGGTTGGTTCAACATCCGCAAATCTATCAATGTGATACAATACATTAATAAAAGAAAGAACAAGAACCATATGATACTCTCAATAGATGCTGAAAAAAGCATTTAACAAAGTAAAGCATCCTTTCCTGATCAAAACTCTTCAAAGTGTAGGGATAGAGAGAACATACTTCAATATCATCAAAGCCCCCTAAGAAAAACCCACCGCAAATATCATTCTCAATGGTGAAAAACTGAAAGCTTTTCCGCTAAGGTCAGGAACACGGCAGGGATGTCCATTATCACCACTGCTATTCAACATAGTACTAGAAGTCCTAGCCTCAGCAATCAGACAACAAAAAGAAATTAAAGGCATCCAAATCGGCAAAGAAGAAGTCAAACTATCATTTTTTGCAGATGATAGGATACTATATGTGGAAAACCCAAAAGGCTCCACTCCAAAACTGCTAGAACTTTTACAGGAATTCAGTAAAGTGTCAGGATATAAAATCAATGCACAGAAGTCAGTTGCATTTCTCTACACCAACAAGACAGAAGAAGAGAAATTAAGGAGTCAATCCCATTTACAGTTGCACCCCAAACCATAAGATACCTAGGAATAAACCTAACCAAAGAGGCAAAGAATCTATACTCAGAAAACTATAAAGTACTCATGAAAGAAACTGAGGAAGACACAAGGAAATGGAAAAATGTTCTATGCTCCTGGAGTGGAAGAGTAAATATTGTGAAAATGTCTATGCTACCTAAAGCAATCTACACATTTAATGCAATCCCTATCAAAATCCCATCCATTTTTTTCAAAGAAATGGAACAAATAATCCTAAAATTTATATGGAACCAGAAAAGACCTCAAATAGCCAAAGGAATACTGAAAAAGAAAGCCAAAGTTGGTGGCATCACAATTCCGGATTTCAAGCTCTATTACAAAGCTGTCATCATCAAGACAGTATGGTATTGGCACAAAAACAGACACACAGATTGAAGGGCGGGGGGGTGGGAGGTTGGGGTACCAGGTGGTGGGTATTATAGAGGGCACAGATTGCATGGAGCACTGCGTGTGGTGCAAAAATAATGAATATTGTTATGCTGAAAATAAATAAAAAATAAAACAAAACAAAACAAAACAAAAAACCAGACACATAGATCAATGGAACAGCTTAGAGAGCCCAGAAATAGACCCTCAACTCTATGGTCAACTAATCTTCGACAAAGCAGGAAAGAATTCCCAATGGAAAAGAGACAGTCTGTTTAACAAATGGTGTTGGGAAAATTGGACAGCCACATGCAGAAAAATGAAATTGGATCATTTCCTTATACCACACATGAAAACAGACACTAAATAGATGAAGGACCTCAAGGTGAGAAAGGAATCCATCAAAATCCTTGAGGAGAACACAGGCAGCAACCTCTTTGACCTCAGCCGCAGCAACTTCTTCCTGGGAACATCACCAAAGGCAAGGGAAACAAGGGCAAAAATGAACTATTGGGATTTCATCAAGATCAAAAGCTTTTGCACAGCAAAGGAAACAGTGAACAAAACCAAAAGATAAATGACAGAATGGGAGAAGATATTTGCAAACGACGTATCAGATAACGGGCTAGTATCCAAAATTTATAAAGAGCTTAGCAAACTCAACACCCAAAGAACAAATAATCCAATCAAGAAATGGGAAGAGGACATGAACAGACATTTCTGCAAAGAAAACATCCAGATGGCCAACAAACACATGAAAAAGTGCTCAACATCACTCAGCATTGGAGAAATACAAATCAAAACCACAATGAGATACCACCTCACACCAGTCAGAATGGCTAAAATTAACAAGGCAGGAAATGACAGATGCTGGGGAGGATGCGGAGAAAGGGGAACCCTCCTACATTGTTGGTGGGAATGCAAGCTGGTGCAACCACTCTGGAAAACAGCATGGAGGTTCCTCAAAAAGTTGAAAAATATAGCTACCCAATGACCCAGAAATTGCACTACTGGGTATCTACCCTAAAGATACAAACATAGTGATCCGAAGGGGCACATGCACCTGAATGTTAATAGCAGCATTGTCCACAATAGCCAAACTATGGAAAGAACCTAGATGTCCATCAACAGATGAATGGATAAAGAAGATGTGGTATATATACACAATGGAATACTATGCAGCCATCAAAAGAAATGAAATCTTGCCATTTGCGACAACGTGGATGGAACTAGAGGGTATTATGCTTAGCAAAATAAGTCAATTGGAGAAAGACAACTATCATATGATCTCCCTGATACAAGGAAGTGGAGATGCAATGTGGGTGGTTTGGGGGGGTAGGAACAGAATAAATGAAACAAGATGGGATCGGGAGGGAGACAAATCATAAGTGACTCTTAATCTCACAAAACAGACTGAGGGTTGCTGGGGGGAGGGGGTTCAGGAGAGTGGGGTGGGGTTTGGACACTGGGGAGGGTATGTGCTATGGTGCATGCTGTGAAGTGTGTAAACCTGGCGATTCACAGACCTGTACTCCTGGGGATAAAAATACATTATATGTTTATAAAAAAAAAAAAAAAGAAAAGAAAAAGAGAAAGGTGGAAAACCTCTTTGGCACCATTTGAGCCAGTGAAAAATGGTAAATAAAACAAGCATTTACCCTACCCTCTCACAGAAACTGTAATTCAGAGTAACCACATATCAGTTATTGAGGAAAGACTCTACAGGAATGTTAGCTAGTAACTATGGATATAATGATAGGTTTTAGAAAAATAGAACTTCATAATCTTAATGGAATTACTGACTCAGACAAAGCCTATAAATAGTCGCTAAAACCATTATGTGAACGTGTGACAGAGCTTAAATAACCCCATATTGATTACTTTTCAGTCACAAAGAGTAAAACAACTATATAAATAGAAGAATCAAGCTGTCATGACTTTATACCAGGGAACCATCTTAGTGTCAGTAATAACCCACTAATGGGTCAATCAGATTTCACACATCTTCCAATATGATACATTAAGTACACAATATAATATCACCTATGGAATGCTTAAGTTAAACCTGATTCCATTAGATATAACTTCCAGGTTAACATGCAAGGGATAAAGCAGGAAACCAAATGGCTCCTCAGGGTAATGAGATAAATCCAATGGTGGGCCATCTTGGAAAACATCTCAGCCTAGTCCACTCAACAAGTTGGTATCATAAAAAGGGAACTGAGTTGGATGGAAAAAAAATTTTTTTAAAGATACAACAGTTAGATGTGTGACCCTGGATTGAGTATCAGTTTGGACAAAGTAGTTGCAGAGGGCATTTCAGGGTCAACTGTAAATTTATAATATGGTTTGGGTATTAGATAAAGTAATTTCTGAAGCCAAAAGGTGGAATTCATTTACTGAAGAAAGTATGCCTCAGAACAGTATATGTGCAGCTGGAACACCCAGGTGGCTCAGTCATTAAGCATCTGCCTTCAGCTCAGGTCATGATCCCAGGGTCCTCTGATTGAGCCCCCCAGCAGGGAGGCTGCTTCTCCCCCTCCCTCTGCCTGCTGCTCCCCCTACTTGTGCTCACTCTCTCTCTGTCAAATAAATAAATAAAATCTTTTTTTTTTTTTAAAGTATGTATACAATTATCTGATCAAAGATAAGGACAGTATATACAAATTTTATTTTATGCTAATAACAAAATGTGTAAGAATGTATGCATATACCTACATATACGTACAGAAAGATCCAGAAGAATATGTACCATAGAACTAGTATTGGTGATCTTTGTGGGGTGGAAATGTTAAGTTTTCATTTATTTTGCAGCTTCTGTGCATATAATCTCTACAATTTGCATTTATTGCTTCTGTAAGTAGACAACAATTATTCAGAAGAAATAATATATATAAAAAAAATAAAGCAAGCAAGCAAACACATATTTTGGAAGTCAGTTTGCAGAATCAATCCCGAAGATCTCTGAGGATAGACTACAGAAACAGTAAAGAACTGTTAAGTATTCAGGAAACTTTGGTTCTGGGAATCTCACCTTTCCTTTAATAATTGTTAACCAAAACTCAGAACTCTGGAGACTAGACTTAGGCTAAGTACTGTTGCATTGCTTCCCAATCTTCCATTTGTTCTTTCTAAGCCCAGATTTCTTCTAACCTAAAGCCCAAATCCTGACATCATTATCAACAGTTAAAACACATTCCTCAAAGTATTTTTAATTCCTGTAAAACAAATACAAATTTCCTGAATCAGTTCAAATTCACTCCAGTCATAACTCTGTCCAGTGCATCTTTTATCCGTGACTACATCTTCTGCTGAGGAGCATTGCTGCAATGCTAACCTGAATATATCCGAGTATTAAAGATTAGTTAGGGCTTTTCAACTTTACTTACTTCTAAATCTCAACATCCACAGTAAGAAATACAAAAGTTGTCTTAATGCTTATAGCAAAGAGTCCTATTCATACAAGAACAGAGCCACCAAAAAGTATATGTACTCCCATCCTAGCAAAACTGCACATTTAAGAACCAAGTGATGGAACATCTAAGCAGCAAAACTATATAGTGATCCTGATGGGAAAAGAAAGTATTTTTTTCATTTTGTACATGGAGATCCTTTAGCTACTTAAGTATCTATAAATTACATGGATTCTTGCCCAGAAACAAGTAGGACAATTATCAGATTCTATTCTGACTCTAAAGCTGAACATCATTTATCAATCTCTCTTACCACACGTTCTTTACCAAAACAATAACCCACATATCTTTAGGTTCATAAAATTCCTAAATTCAAAGACTGGATGTAAGACTGGGAAGCACAGACACACAGACACACACACACACAGACACACAGACACACAGACACACACACACACACACACACACTCTTTTTTTTTTTTTTTTTTTAATTTGGGTATAATAGGCCAAGTATGCCCACTCCATTTTTAGGAAGCTCTATTTCTTAGAAAATTTTCTCTGACTGAACTGATAGATGAAGTTTTATGTATCTTCCCACCAAGGATTCTAGGAACACAATAAAACTATCTCTCACTCTCTTCAGTGTGAAGCTTTTTGAATTGTTTGAGGAAGACAATCAGTTTCCCTCAGATTTTCTCTATGCCAACCCTAGCCCTTAATTTTTTTTTCTTTTTTAAAAAGATTTTATATATTTATTTGTCGGAGGAAGAGAGAGGGAAAGTGAGGGAGCACACAACCAGGGGAGCAGTAGGCAGGGGAGGGTGGGAGAAGGAGACTCCCCGCTGAGGAGGAGCCTAACCCAGAACTGGATCCTAGGACTGAGATCATGACCTGAGCCGAAAGGCAGATGCTTAACCGACTGAGCTACCCAGCTGTCTCAACCCCAGCCCTTTAAACTATATCTTCAAATTGTATGGTTTCCACAGTGTATATATCATGCTAATCATTTTCTTTTAGGTGTACCCCAGTTTATCATGACTCTTAAAAATTTGTAATAAAAATAAGATGAATACTGACTGTATACTACAGGTCCTACCAAGACAAATAAAGGACAGCCATTCTTGACTCTGATACTGTACTTCTTCTCTCCACCCCCATGAGCTCTACTAAGGCATAATCAACACATAACACTGTATAAGTTTAAAGTGTATAAAATGAAGATTTGATACAAGTATACATTGAGAAATAGTTAACCACAATAAGGTTAGTTAACACATCTACCACCTCAAATAACTACCTTTTTCTTTTATGAGAACATTTAAGATCTACTTTCTTAGCAATTTTCAAATATGTAACACAGAACTGTTAATTATAATCACCATGTTGTACATGACATCCTCAGACGTTAATCATGTTATAGCTGGAAATTTGTTTCCTTTGAGCAACATGTCATCTCCCTTACTCTCCGGCAACCACCATTCTCCTATTTCTTTGACTTCAGCTTTTTTTTAGGCTCCACATATAAGTGAAGTCATGTAATTATTTGTCTGTCTTACTACACTTACCATAGATAATACCATCAAGTACTATGCATGTTGTCACAAATGGCAGGATTTCCTTCTTTCTTATGGCTAAATAATATCCCATTGTGTGTATGTGTATTTTATAACACACAATATATACACACTTGTTTATATGTGTGTATGTGTATATATATATATATATATGTACACACACAAATGTGTAAATAAATGAATAAAGAAAATGTAGTGTATGATCCTTCTAATGTACTTTTAAATTTGGTTTGTTACAATTTTGTTGAAAATTTTTGCACCTATATTCATCAGGGATACAGGACTATAGCTTTCTTGCAGTGTCTTACCTGGCTTTGGTATTAGGGTAATTCTAGTGTTGTAAAATGAATTTAGAAATGTTCTTTCTTCTTTGATTCTTGGGAAAAATTTGAGGAAAATTACTATCCTTTTTAAAATGTATGATAGAATTCACCAGTGAAGCTCTCAAGTCCCAGGCTTATCTTTGTTGGGAGGTGTTTGATTACTGATTCAATCTCCTTACTTCTTCTGGTCTGTTTAGATTTTCTGTTTCTTCACAATTTAGTCTTGGCAGACCGTATCTTTCTAGGAATTTACTCAATTCTTCTAGGTTATCCAATATGTTGGCCTGTAATTATTCATAGCAGTCTTCCATGATCCTTTATATCCTTTCTGATTTCCCTTTTGATTTCTTCTTGACCCACTGATTGTTCAGAAATGTATTAATTTCCATGTACTTGTGAATTTTTAAATTTTCCTATTACTGATTTCTAGTTTCACACCACTGTGGTCAGAAAAGATACTTGATATGATTTCAATCTTCTTAAATTTGACAGGGCTTGATTTGTGGCCCAACATATGATCAATCCTGGAGAATGTTCTGTATGCACTTCAGAAAAATGTGTATTTGGTGTTGTTGGATGGAATGTCCTGTATATGTCTATTAGGCCCATTTGGTCTATAGTATAATTTAGGCCTTCTGTTCCCTTATTAATTTTGCCTGGATGATTTATCCAGTGTTGAAAGTGGTATGCTGTGGTCCCCAACTATTACTGTATTGCTGTTTCTCCATTTAAGTATATTAACATTTGCCTTAAATATTTATTTAGGTGCTTCAATGTTGGGTACATACATATTTACAGCTGTTACATCCTCTTGATGAACTGACCCCTGTACCACCATATAGTGAACTCTATCTCTAGTGATCAATTTTGACTGAAAGTTTATTTTATCTGGCATGTGTAGAGCCACTCCTGCTCTCTTTTGGTTTCCATTTGCACAGAGTATCTTTTAGCATCCCTTCACTTTCAGCCTATGTGTATCATTAAACCTAAAGTGAATCTCTTGTAGACGCTATACTGTTGGACCTGTATTTTTAAATCCAACAACGACTCTGTGTGTTTTGATTGGAGAACTTAGTCCTTTTATGCTTAAAATAATTATTGCTAGGTAAGGAATTACTATGGCCCTTTTGTTAATTGCTTCCTGGGTTTTTTTTTAAGGTCCTTTGTTCCTTTCTTGCAGTCTCCCTTTGTGACTTCTTTTTCTTACTGGTATTCTTTAATTCCTTTATCTTTTGTGTATCTATTAAAGGTTTGTTCCCTTTGGATTACCATCAGGCTTACATAAAACATTTATGGACATAATAGTCAATTTTAAGCTGATAAGAAATTACCTTCCTCTATGATGCTGAATTTCTTTGATATAATCTGACAGCAGAAATGAGACCTTATCATTGCTGAGTCTAGCTAGTTAAAATCCCAGAGAATTTCTAGTCGTATATCTATTCCTTACAGGATGACGCCACTGTTCTTGCTACAGAACACATGGAGACCAATAAGACTTTCATAGAAGCCAAAGTTTAATGGGAACACTTTCATCAGGTAAACAATTTATGAAATTACAACTGTAATAAGAGCCCCAAAGAGAAGTACTACATGCTAGGAGTATATATCATGGCCAATTCTGAAGTAAATGAACAGTGCTTTGCGAAAGAGATACAAGCAAAGACTTAAGAATAAGAGTGAAGAACTGAGAGAAGGAGCAAAGTACATGCAAAACTGAAAAGGAGCTAAAGGAAGAAATTAGAGATCAGACTGGTTCAATATGTTAGAGAATGGAAAAGGGGATGTGAAAGGAGCCTGGAGGCTAGTAACTGATATTCTGAAGGTCCTGAGGAAACCAGTTTAAGGAGTTTACATTTTAAGTGTAACGGCAGGCACTACATGGTTTAAAGCAGAGAACCAATACTAAGGGCTTTACAATTTAAAAAGCAATGCTTACTGCATGTGTTAAAGAGATTTAGTTAAAAAAGAATGAAGGTAGGGAGACCAGATGAAAGGGAAGCTATGGCTGTAGTTCACAGAGGGGATGATGGCAGGATAGGCTAAGTTGGAGGCAGTGGTGATAAAGAGATACAAGATATATTTATGGCTTGATGACAGACTTTATGTGGGGGATAAGGAGTAAAGCGTTAACCTTGAGTTTTTTGCATTAAAAATGGAATGAATGATAATGCCATGTTTCCAATAGCAAATACTTTCTTATATAATAAGGGTTGTCAAACTGGGGTTCCCCAACCAGAATTTGGATAATTAAGGTTTTAAACTTATTGCAAAACTTTTATATTCATCCCTGTCAATGTTTTCATTTTTTGGCTCATACTACCAGTCAGTTCAGAATATTTAAAATTCCTTGGTCTAATATCCAAAATCTCCTTATTAACTCCTTTCAGCTTTCTATCATACACAGATTTGGGAAGTCACACTGTAATCACTCATGAGGTTGTTGAAGATGCCTGCAGGTTGGCACTGACTCATCAAACAACTGAGGCCTGTAGCTAACATCAGCAATAACACGAAACACTTAGAATGTGCCTGACACTTAATGGTCATTATTTAATTTGGTTTTCATGATACTGTTTCCATCCCCAAATACTCACTGAACTCTTGCTATGTGTCAGAAACTGAGGTAGAGACTATTACCACCATGCCCACTTTAGAGAAAAGGAAACTCAGGCCCAGAGGTGAAGTAATTGGTTTTACATTACACAGTTAGTGAAGGGCAGAGTTATAATGTAAACTCTTGCTTGGAGGCTCTCAAACATATGCTGTTAAATACTGAAGCTTTACTTGTATCCTTGTATTAGATTTTATTACTTCCTTTTTCTTATCCCTAGGTCCAGCTCTAAGGTTGAGAACACACACACACATATGCACATGGACCATAAGGAATTCTTCCAGACCAACTTCTCTATTACCGTTATCAAGAAACTTCTCAGTATTATCTGTACATTTTCTAATTTCTACATGTTCTTCATGGTATCATGTTTTTAGTTTAATTGAGGCCTTTTTCCCCCTCTTTCTGCTTTCATAGAGTTCAGTTTCTTAATTAGATGATGTACTTCTTCCCTATTCCTTTGTTCATGGAGTCAGCATTATGTATTCCTGCTCAAATGCTAATATCTTTATTAGGTTAGAAAACAATTTTCACTATTAAATGCTAGAGGTCAAAGAAATCAGAATTTTATGGAGATGAGATTTGTTGTTTACATTTTAAGAAACACTGCTGTATTTCATAATTACTTTTTATAAAATGGGATGATTGAATTTCATAATATTCTATTTGGGCTCAAATAACGGTAACCTGGTTTGCTAGGTTGGTAATTTAAGAAAATGAATGCAAATAAAGTAAACAAGATTCTGAACTAATAGAACTCTTCCTGTACCCATTTCCAATGAAATATTCTAAGAATGTTCTGGTTAAGAAAAAAGGAGCAAGTGCAAAATTAGTCAAGAATATATTTTGCTCTTAAAATGCATTTTGGTTTTATCGGTAAGTCAATTACATTTCCAAAGTGCAACAATCACTTCCCATGAGGTATACGAAAAATTCTCTATCAATATCAAATCATAAAATTTTTCAGTTTAGAGAAAGGATAGTTGTTTCCCAAAGCTTATTAGTACACAGCCAAGAAAACACTACCAAAGATTTAACTGGCCACAGTGACTGTCATTTTAAAATTTGAGAACATGAGCGCCTGGGTGGCTCAGTGGGTTAAGCCGCTGCCTTCGGCTCAGGTCATGATCTTAGGGTCCTGGGATCGAGTCCCGCATCGGGCTCTCTACTCAGCAGGGAGCCTGCTTCCCTTCCTCTTTCTCTACCTGCCTCTCCATCTACTTGTGATCTCTCTCTGTCAAATAAATAAATAAAATCTTTAAAATTTGAGAACATGAGAGTAAAGTCTCAGTGTTCCGCTTTTAACACAGTGTGGGGTTTTCAAAAGCTGTGTTTATGAATTTAAACAACAACAAAATAGCTACATCTACTTAGTATTCTCACTAAACGCAAAACATGCTTCTTCACATATCAAAAATAAATGTTTCCTAAGCAATAATATACCTAGCAAACCTCACTCACCCTTCAGTTTCTGGAGGTCCTCCTTCAAATCAGGTCCTGCGAGCATAAAAATACTGTCTGACACAGGGTTCTTATCTGTAAGATTTTCATTGCTGGTATTCACAATGGCTGTACAGTTCAGTAATGCCACATCTCCTTTCCTGAGGAAATGAGAAACAAAGTACAAGTGTGGGGGAAAAGTAGGGAGATAAGAAAGTTAACTGCTAATTCTTTCAAAACATTTTATCCTCACTCCCCTCACAACATTGGTTTTGGTAGCTCACAAGCTTAAGCAAGGGTGAAAAAGTAGTTCTGGACTCAGGAAGACTAATCTGACATCTTAGAATCTTCAATGCAAATGCTCTAACCCTGAAACCCACAGAACCCTCAAGTTACTCCTTTGCTTCTTTCGTATTTCTCTTTCACTGTAACAGAATGCTTAGACAGTGGACAGTGGTTGGTTTCAAGAGTACACCAGAGCAGCATTATTTATGATAGCCAAAAAGTGGAAACAACCCAAATGTCTATCAGCTAATGAACTGATAAACTGATAAATGTGATAGGTATAGCCATACAATGGATATTATTTGGCCGCAGAAAGGAATGAGGTACTGATTCATACTTCAATATGGATGAACTTTCAAAACGTTATACTAAGTCACACTTGATTCCATTTACATGAAATGTCCAGAATATATAAATCTATAAACAGAGAAGGCAGATTAGTGGTTGGCTGCAGCTGAGAGATGGGGGAAATGGGAAAAGACTGCTAATGCATTCAGGACTTTGAGGTGATGGAAATGTTCTAAAACGGACTATGGCTGATGCTTATACAGCTTTTTGCATATACAAAAAACCACAGACATACAACTTAAACTGGTGAATTGTATGATACACGGATTATACCACAATAAAGCATTTTAAAAAAGGTATTACTACTAACAGATGCAAGAACATAGATGAACTTTCAAATAATTATGCTGAATGAAAGAGGCCAGAATAAAAAAATAAAGGTCATGTGATTTCCATTTATATATAACTCTGGCAAATGCAAACTAATCTATAGTGACAGAAAGATCAATGGTTGCTGGGGGATGTGGAGTCAGGGAGGAGAAGGAGACAGGAGGGATTATGAAGGGACACAAAGAAATACTTTTGGGGGTGATAAATATATTAACTATCTTGACTGTGGTGATTAAAGTAACACAGAAGGTTCATGGATACATACATGTTAAAATCCACCAAGCTGTACATTTTAAACATGTGCTGTTAACTGTATGTCAATTATTCCTCAATAAAACTCTAAGTATAAGCAAAACAGTATTTTAACAATGCTAGGTCTTACAAAAAAGAGTTTAGAAGAAATCATGAGAAAAAAAGTTTAGAAGAAACAATGAGAAAAAAATAATTTAGAAGAACTTATGGGTATTGTTCTATCATGATATGATTTAATCAAAGAATTACCAAAGAATCACTTTCCCATTGATATCCTTATTGTAAAGAAAAGGTGATCTAATAGTGTCTTCCTGAAATGTTTCAGCTGCAGTATCAGAAGTATTTAATTCATCTTCCCATGAGTTGCCCCAGCTTGGTAGTGTGTCCACGTCCACAAACTGGGAAGGTGCACCCAAGGGATCCATGGAATGTCTTTCCCCAAATTCCTCAGGATTCAATATTCACTGCAGACTTTAGCTTAAAAGAAAAGAAAGAACTGTTTTAATAGAGAAGTACATATATTACTTTATTTCTATTAGATCAAAAAGCAAATCTCTACTGTGAAACACTCTAAAGGACATTGTGTGACTAGCTGCTTAAAATACTCCATAAAAACCAATATATAACAAGAATTGCTATAGCTTCTCTAAAACAGGAATAAAGGGGGATTATTTCAGCACAATTTCTTTTCAAAGAATCACAGCCATTAAAATAATCACATGGCCCACCAGTTCTACTTTCCAGAAACCCAGGACAACTCCTTCAACATTTACTGAATGTCTGCAATTGACAGGAGTTTCTTGGTGAGAAGTGTGACATACTAAGTGGAATGAACCATGGATCAGGCACAATATGTTAATTCCTGTACCAGCACATGGAGTAGAACACATGATCATTTAACAATTTCTAAAAGGCTTTAGAGATTATACCACGATAAAACTGTGTAAGAAAATTATTCTTGTTTGATACAAAATACTCCTTTGAGATTATTGAAATAAAGAAACTAATTTTATCTAGAAGTTGGTGTTTAGTCCATCCATTGGCCTTTGAAACTGGAGGCAACCACGAAATCTGTTGATCTGTTAAAAAGTGTTCAAACCTGAGCTGGACACGCTGAATAGCAGACAAATAGAGACCATTTATTTTCCATGGTTGAACCGCCTGAAGCCCAATGGAATGACACTTTGCAGAAATTAGTACTTTAAAAAATTATTCACAGATTGTTGAGGACAATGATTCATGCTAAAATTTTTATTTTATTTTATTTATTTATTTGAGAGAGAGAGAGAGAGAGAGCATGAGAGAAAGGGAGAGAGAGCACAAATGGGGGAAGGGGTAAAGGGAGAGGGAGAAACAGACTCCTGCTGAGCAGGGAGTCTAATGAAGGACTTGATCCTGGGACCCTGACTCTGAGATCATGACCTGAGCTGAAGGTGTCTGCTTAACCAACTGAGCCACCCAGGCACCCCATGTTAAAACTTCTTAACTATAATATAAAAATTCCATTAAACATTAAACTTAGCTTTCATTTTGTAAACTCAAGTACTTTCAGGACACAATTTTTTAAAATAACTTTTCTTTCTAAGTAATACTCACTTATAGAACGTTTAGGAAAAAAGTTAAGAAAGGAAAAACTCCCAAACTTAGTAATAGACTTCTTAACTTTTTCTATGATAGGTGAAATGATTATGTACAGTTTTGAGCTTGTCTTCTTCAGTATTTTGAGATAAATATTTCCACATGCAATTATATTGCGAGGGAGAGGCAGGGTGGCGCAATGTGAGAGCTGGGGTTCTGTTAGCAGGCCTGAGTTTGGGTCTAGGACCTAACAGCTCTGCTATCCTTGACGTAAGCCAGGGTTCCCTTATTTCAAAAATGAGAGTAATACACTCCTAGGGTTACTGTGAGGATTCAAAGCAAGGCACAATAAAAGTTGTTACAACTTTCTCAGAGCCCATGTGAAAGTTACCTGTTCCACTGTTGAAATGAAGATGTCTCCATGTGTGGCAGAGATTAAAACACTTGCTGTCAAAGACTCTAATGAGCACCAAAAACAAAACACACACTGCTGAATTAAGATACACTTATTTATCTCAATGTCTGCTCTTGAAATGATTTGTTAATCCCCAACACCTAGATCAATCCAACATCTGTCTTCTCTAATCCTGCTCTTATGTTACTAGAAAAAAAAATCAGTAATTATCCTGTCTGCTGCCAAAACAAATGCATGTTTTCCAATGTCAGCTGGACCCTCCAACACTATTATGAAACTGTTTTAATAATTCTTGGGTGACTCTCTATGCTATACTATATCGCATCTGTGGTTAGATGTCCTTCAATGATAACCTGCTTCCTGATATCTATGCCCCTGTATAGCTGCCTCCTATAATGAATAGGGCTGACCCTTGTAACCAACAGGACACTGCAGAAATGACTGCATATGACTTCCAAGGACGAGTCATAAAAGCTATCATGCTCATTCTTGGAGTGCTTGCATGATGCGGGACTCTCAAGCAGCCTATGAAAGGCCCCCATGGGAAGAACCTGAGGGTTCCTGCCAACAACCAGCATCAACACCTATGCAGGTGAAGGAATCACCTTGGATCTTCCAGCCTTAGTTGGGCTTCAAATGACTTCAGCCCAGCTTGACCCCACTGCAAGCTGCTACTGAATTCCTGACCCACAGAAAATGCAAGGTAATAAATGCTTATTTGTTCCAGGCACTCATTTATTCAAGTATTGTTAGGTATGGAGACTCTAATGGAAGAGACAGACTCACAAAAAGTGTGGCTCCCAAAAATCACACAAATATACATAATCACAGAAATAAAAATCTGTGAGAAATGTTATGTAAAGAAGAAAAGGTGGAAAGCTAATTTAGAATTTTGAGAAGCAGAGAATGTCTCTTCCACAAAATGACAGTTGAGACCAAAAGTAGAAGAGTTTTACAGAGGTAAGGGCATCATCTGGGAGCCACACTTTAAACCTGCCAAACTGCTTTTATTTATACATTTTACTCCACTTCATCAGCTCTCCTGTAAGAGAATGTCTTAACTCCCCCTTCACAATATCTGATCTCTCTATCCCCTAGGTCCTCCTGCTCTCAAAAAAATTTCCTACTGCATTTCTTCTTCAGGCACCAATGAAACTCCTCATTTTACGATTTAACTTTATAAGCATAATCTGTTTTGCAGCTCTATTTTCTTTTCTCCCATTTATTCAACTTACTGCAGTTTCACCTCCATCACTTAACAATGCTAAAACTGCTCTTTCAAGGTCTAAAATGATTGACCAAATGTCAAATCCAGGAACTAACCACATTTTAGTTGCATTAACTATTGATCATTCTTTCTCTGAAATTCTATTACCTACTTTGACAGTATACTTCTGGTGGTTCACTTATATCTCTAATCACCTCTTGTCCATATAATTTATGGGAACTTCTTCCCAGATCTTTTTTTTATTTTAAAAGATTTTATTTATTTATTTGACAGAGAAAGACACAGTGAGAGAGGGAACACAAGCGGGAGTGAGAGAGGGAGAAGGAGGCTTCCCACCAAACGGGGAGCCTGATGTGGGGCTCGATCCCAGGACCTGCGATCATGACCTGAGCTGAAGGCAGACGCTTAATGACTGAGCCCCCAGATGCCCCTTCTTCCCAGATCTTAAAAGTCATTGTCACCCATAAGATATTGTGTACTTAATGAGTAATAAATACAGTTGAGAGCTCTCAAAGTTTAATGGCATTATATAGAAAGTGTCATGACATTTAATAAAGGGTAAATTCCTTTTTAGCTCCATCTCTAAGCTGCAATTGATCCTCTCACCAAAAAGAGATTTAAATGTCCCTTCTCCTTCAACACAGCAAATCCAAGCTAGGCAGGAAAATTTGATTCCTGATACTTAAGGTACAGTGGTTCTTAACATTCTTGAGGGTCACGGATCCCTTTGAGAATCATGTAAGAAGTCAAGACCTTTTTACTACACAAAATGTGAGCATCTGAGGAGCTCATAGAGGCAAAGAGTTGCAAATAAATTTGAGAGCGTTCTCAGACTCAGACTAAGAATCCCAGTGATAGGGGCGCTTGGGTGGCTCAGTCATTTAAGCTTCTGCCTTCGGCTCAGGTCATGATCCCAGGGTCCTGGGATCAAGCCCCGCATAGGGCTATCTGCTCAGTGGGAAGCCTGCTTCTCCCTTTCTCACTTCCCCTGCTTCTGTTCCCTCTCTCTGTGTGTTTCTCTCTGTCAAATAAATAAATAAAATCTTAAAAAAAAAAAAAAGAAAGAATCCCAGTGATAATACAGAGTAATCAGGTGAGGTGGGGAGAAGGCTACTATAGCTAAAGCAAGACTTTCCACTTAATATCAGTTATCAGTTCTGTACTTTGAACAGGTTCATAAGCAAACACTAAGCCTTAGTATTAAAGGCTCCCGAGGCAAGACATCCATGTCCAGGTTCAAAAAGCCTACATGAGGCAAACAGAAGATTCCAGAATGGATCATATCGATTTCCTTAGCCATACTATGTTAAGGGTTATCTTCAGTATCTTCACAAATGAAGACCTAAAAACAACGAGAGCTCTCCATGTATCCTTTATAATTCAAATGAATAATGAGTATAAACCATTCTCATTACTCTGTGGCTTTTTTTTTCTCAAATATTGTAAACATTTAGAATAAATGTTCATTTTTTAAAAAGTCTTTCAATCTTTTAGTTTAAGAAGTCCTCTAAATAATGCTTTATATGAATAACTGGATTGACTAGAGAGGTTAGCTTTTTATTGTTTAAGACTAGGAAGAATCAGAATACTCTACTGTCTCGGCATAGCCCAGTTTTTGTCTGGATAAATAGAAAATGGTATCATTTAAAAGAGAAAAACAAGAACTTTAAATCTGTTTGCTTGTTCTACAAAATGGGTATAGTGATTAGATAGGCCTGTATAAAAGTATAAAGAGATAAATTACAGGTTTACCATTCTTTATGCCTTCTATTTCAATATTTAAAACTTCAGGGCACATTAGATTTTTGTGTATAATACCTCCATCCCAACACCAAATCTATTATAATATTAAAATTCATTCTATGCAAATGGAAATAAACTTTTTTAAAGTTACTTAGGTGAAGCAGTTAGATATGTCAACAATAAATCCAGTATAGCAAAAATATTTCTAAGCAGTATCAATAGCCCAGATCAAATTTAATATGGTCATTCAAAAATATCCAAAGTACAGGCTCCAATGTGAGTCTGTAGTACCACCTTCATACTAAAAGTTTACCATGTCTTAATTATAAGTATTAATACATTGAACAATTCCTTAAAAATTAAGATTATACTCTTTAAAACCTGTATGATTTGGGAACTTATAAGATGCATTATCTTAGCACACAGTTGCTCTTACACCAACTCTTATTAAAATTTTTTTTCCATTTGTGATTGTCTCTTCTCGTAATATTTTGTAATATTAAAATTTTTTAAGCAGAATCATGACTCATTCAAATATAAAGATGAAAATGTGTTCAACATTTTATTTAACTCAAAAGAGAACCTGTCAGGTGATAGATAAAAGAAATCCCAAACTGAACACATTAACAGATCAGGAATATTGAAATTAATGTATAAGAACATAAGTTCCACTGAATCTCTAAGAGTTCAGAATCTGCATGTCTACAGACAGAAGTTATTTAGTATTGATTTATTAGGTTGAGTGTTTGCTTATGAACCTGTTCAAAGTACAGAACTGATCATTAGTTTTCTATAGTTCACAGAGTTGTAAAATAGCTTCCTTGGAATAGCTTTCTAGATAGAATCTAGACTATGCAGTTTTCTACTGAAGCACACATTTTTTTCCCAATAATAATACAATGCGCATGTCCTACGGGAGATACTTACTATACACACCCACCTAAATGTTTCCTTCCCCCCATGAAACTTATTGTAAAAATAGTCTGTTACCACAATTTCTCCCTTCTCATTCATCCAACCCACAGTAATCTTGTTTCAAAACACCTACATCTACAGTCTCATCATACCCACTCGCTACTGCAATTTTCTTGACTGTGGAAGACTGGCTGCAGGTCTTAAGAATTCAAGAAACGGAGAAAAAAAGAACTCAAGAAACATCTGAAAATAACCAGATAATTCAGATAAAAGTCTAATTTCTAGGTTGGCTGCGGATATATTGTCCAATAAGCGAAGGCAGAGGCTTATTTCTTTTGTACAGCAATAGGTTAGCTTTAATTTTCCACCACTACAGACATCGGCACTCATTTTGAACATTTTTGTACAGCCCAAGAACAGAAGCGGACAGAGCTGCAATAGAGAAAAGCTAATTTCTACCTGGTGACAGAGCACCTAATCCTCAATTACCGAGCAAGGAGGAGTCAGCCCTGGTCACTTCCCCTTCAAGTGGCCAGGGAGCGGAAACACACAGCCAGACCAATGTCACTCCAGGGACTGCGAGGATCCAGACGACTCAGCATCTTGGGCGTAGCGCCTTAACCCAGCCCTGACTCGAGCTGCCCTCGCCAGGTCCACACGCGCGGCAAATCACACTCGACCCTGGGACTGTAACCCGCAAGGGTCCCAGCCGCCCTATCTCACCTGCATCAGGGCGCGTGCCTCCCTGGTGACTCCAGCACCAATATCCCAGGTGCCCAGGTCCGCCTACCCTCTCTCTTCTCTTCGATAGGTAGTTCCCGACAGCGCCGCGGGCCAGAGGAGCCAGACAACCTCTGGTGAAGAAGCGGAAGGCTCATTCCTCCAGAGAGTGGTCAGCACTAATCCTCTCTGCCCGCACCCTCAGCCGCGGCCGAGTCCTCAGAGTCTCCCGCCGCGCCCCCAGCCCGCTCCGCCCCGCCTTCCCTCCCGGCCCCGGTGCTAGTCCCGCTTCTCACAGCACTCCGGCGGTCCCATCCGGGCGGCAGCGGGGCGGGTTTAAGCTCCACGTAGAAAGCGTCCAAGCGGCATCCCCGGACACCCCTGGTCAGGAGCTCCGCGGTCAGGCGAGTCAAAGTCCCAGGAGGCTGGAGTGACCAGCTGCAAGAGCTTTGAGTGGCGAAACAACGACTTCCGCTACCGGCCGGCCCTCACCAACCAGAGACCTCCTACGTCATTTCCTCCGCGAAGGCAAAAGGAATGCCGGGCGGAAGTGGGTACGGAAGCGGACCCGGAAGGGGTAGGTCCCGTAGGCGGGTCCAGGTGGCTCGTAGCCTCGTGGAGGCCAAGGTAAGTATTTTAAGGGCATGGCGTTCGGTCGCATTTGCTCGTCGCTCACAGTTGCGTGGTCCTCCGTGGCTCCAGCATCAGGTGAGGCGGGGGGACTTGGTGGCTGTTGCTAGGGAGGCGACTGGGAACCTACCGTCCCCGGCGGCCTCCCGCTAACTCCCGGGGCTGGTGCGTGGACCAGATCTCCCTAGGATGCCCGGACAGCACGATCCGTGCGCGGAGCAGCCCCTCAGCCTGTCCTGACTGAAGACTCGGGTTAGGGACGTCTGACAGGTCTGTTACTACACCCGAGCCCCCCGGTGCATCGTAGAAACATATTTTCAGGCTCCATAGGTGGGAAGCTGGGATGGTAGGTAGGTCGCGGAAGGAGGTTAGGTGGTGACCGCGCTCCAAAAGGCGGTAAGATATGTGCGTGTGACTAGTTCCAAGTTGTATGGAAGATACGTTTAAACATTGAGGAAACATTGAAGAAAACTTTAAACATTAAACGAAAAGGCGACGAGAATGGTCTGGCCTCGGAAGAAGTAGACCGCAGGTTAACACCGATTTGGTAAAATAGGATGACATGATAGTGCATGTTATTCTAGGTGAGAGGAACAGTATAAAGGAAGCAAGGTGTCAGGACAGGGAAGGAAACCAACTAACCTGACAAGAACCCCGTGATACAGAGCTGGAACAGAAAGTGGAAAGAGAAAAGAATCCTACTTCAGAAAATCAATGAATTAGGTGGAAGCTTCTGACAAAAAAGAGGACAGAGGCAGAGAGAAGCAGTTTGGCTTGGAGGTTAAAAGAACAAATTTTGGAATTTGAGGATTGGAACCTGGCTTTGGCACTTAGAACTGCGTAAATGACTTTGGGCTTGTTATTTCACATCTCTTTGCTTAGTTTTCTTGTCTGTAAAATAGAGGTAAGAATAATACCCACTTTGTAAGGTTATTGTGAAGAATTTTTATCCTTATATTTACAATATTATACATGATTTAAAAAAAAATATTTTAGAGAGAGTGTGAGCAAGGGTGGGGCAGAGGGAGAGAATGTCAATCAGACTTCCCACTGAGCTTTGGGCTCAATCTGATAACCCTGAGATCATCACCCCAGTGGAAACAATAGAGGCCGGGGCTCAATGGATTGAGCCACCCAGGTGCCCCTCGATGCTTCTTTAAGTGTTTTGTATATGTTAACTCTTTTGATTAACTCAATTACTATTTGTAATTAAATGACTACGCTATGTTTACTCAGGTGTATACATTTAATTTATCAATATAGTAAATACTCTTTAAGGCTTGGCTGCTATAATCTTTTTATTAATGAGCCAAAGTTTGCTCATACAAGGTTACATACAAGGTTTATGAGCCTGAATGACAAGGGAGATTGTGTGTCTTAGAATAAGGAAAAGGTGAAGGGGTGAGGAAGCAAGGTAGGTTTGGTTTTACCCATGTTCAGTGTGATGCTGCAAGGTATTTGGATGGATATCTCATGAAAGTTTTTGGAATTCTATCACTTGTATTCACATACATGGACAGGACTGGAAATAGAGGTGTAGGTATCCCTATGCTTACGTATGCTTTGTGAAGTCTCCAAGGAAAATACTGTGGAAAGAACTGATAGATGGCCAAAGACTGCCAAGAGGAAGAACTACAGTTGAGGGGCTGGAGGAATAAGGAATTGGGGAAGAGTTGATCAAATGGCTTAGGCTAACAGCATTATCACCATGTTAATATTCTTACCTTAATTTTTATCTGGGTTTTGTTGGTTCATAGGTGAGGAAAAGTCAGTGGTTACTAAAAGAAAATAATAAAGAGAGTTGGCATTAAATATTTTTTGTTAAGGTAGGCTAAAACCAAGTGTAATCAGAAATGGACCCTGTCGAGTTAAACCACGTGTAAAAACCAACAACAAAAATCAGCTTCCCAAAAAAGGGTGTAACCGCTGTCTAGTATTGTTTGTTTGTTTGTTTGTTTAAGTTGCATGGGTGTTTGGGGTACTTTTCACTCTTCCATATCAAGACCAGACAGGCTTGACTTAGTATCTCTTTAATTTTTTGTCTCTTTTATCCATAAACAGTGTTTTCAGTGAATTTGATTTAGGGTGAGAACTAAGTAAGTAAGGCATCTTTCAAAAATTATATGCCAAGTTGCTGTATCTTTTTCTGTGCCAAGGGTAGGTAGCTGACCTGATTGGGAATCAGAGAAGGACCTACATGTACTAGAACAGTAGTTCAGGTGAGAAACCACACAACCACAGCATCACTTAGGAACTTCTTAGAAAAAAAAAAATCTTGGGACCCACCTCAGACCTACTGAATCAGAAGCACTAGGGAGGTTTGGTGGATGTGATTCCCAGCAGTCTGTTTTCATAAGCTCACAGGTGATTCGGATACATACTAGAGTTTGAGACTCACTGTGCTGGATGTGTGCCACGGGGTTAGGGATTTTATTTTATTCAACACTCTAGTGTCTAAAACAGCACTTTATCTAGGTAGTAGGATTACAGTAATTCATTGTAGACGTTTTCCAACTCAATCTTGTCAATCTCGGTGTAAAAACTTTGACGGTGGTTGAATGAACAGAAGTAAATTGTTTAGCTCCATTAAGGCCACGTGTTAGTTATTTGCGAGGTGGGCATAACAAGGTGACCAATTTGAAGCTAGAGGAATGAGGGTTTAAATGCTGAGTCAGCAGCAAATACAAAATGATGTCTAGGTATCTATGTCAGTGCTTTATTCAGAGTAAATAAAGGTTAAGAAGGCACAAGTTACATGCTTTAATCACATGATAAATGGTGGTGTTTGCCAGCCTAGCAAAACTGAGGTACCCAATGAACTGACTCTTATATGTGTGTGCACAGCTGTCTCGCTTGCGGTATCAGGCGTTATAACATGGGGCTCACGAAGCAGTACCTACGCTATGTTGCCAGTGCAGTCTTTGGCCTTATTGGCAGCCAAAAAGGTAATATTGTCTTTGTGACACTTCGTGGTGAAAAAGGACGCTATGTGGCAGTACCAGCCTGCGAACATGTTTTCATCTGGGACTTAAGGAAAGGAGAGAAGGTAAGCCAGAGATCAACTAGGTTGATAACTGATTTATAGGTATTTGAGGATGGAAAGGTCGAAGTGGGAGAGCTCTGATGTAACATGCACAGATTGATTGATTGATTGATTTTTTTAATGTATGTGCCTCTAAAAGAGAAATCTTTCTTCTTTGGGCTACTTCTAGGTAGCCAAGTATCAGGTTCTGTTGTTTTTTTTCTGCGCTAGATTCTGAAAAATTCTGAAATCTAAATTCTGAAAGCCATGACCAAATAGGAGCTTAAGTCTTAGGTATCCATTTGTAGTATCTACAGGTAATTTTTGTAATCACAATTCCAGACATGTTTGGTGTTCTCTACCAGTTCTTTATTTTTCAAGTTCTTTTACCTGCCCTCACTGCTAGTTATAAAATTTTCGTCATTTAAAAGGAATAATACTCAGCTGTGGTGAGTATAAAAAAAGGTGGAACCTTTTTTTAATGAACGGAGGAGGCCCAAGTTTGTTAAACTAGGCTTTGACACTTTGTGTTGCTAAGTTCCCTAAGCTTGCCATTTCCACCACACCAAATTATAGGCATTTTAGTCTTGCCCAGTCACTGTGTGACTCCCAAGAGATTAATACTTTGATACTTGTTGCCAGCCAGTTTCTTGGGGTAAACCATGTAGCACCCTAGTGCCATACAGGTTGGTTTCTTTCAAGATGGGGCTCAGCTAAAGCATAGATGTGCTTATAACCCTTGATGGAATATCATTTGGTATTAACTTAGGATAAGGACTTAGTAATTTATCACTTGGGAAATTTTTGTACATACCACACTGATGTAGATAGAGCTTTGGAGAAAATTTTACCCTTTCTTGAATGTTGCATTGCCCTGTACAAATAGTTCCTACATGAAAGAACTTGAGATGAATTGCAGAATTTCATTATTATTTAAAGAATGATTTGGAATTATTAATGCTCTTATTTTTACTGTCCCTGATTATTCCCACATTTTTCCTTTAATCATGCCCTTAACTCCACCTGTGCGTTGTTTATGATTCTTGTGATTTCAGATCCTTATCCTTCAGGGACTTAAACAAGAAGTCACTTGCTTGTGTCCCTCCCCAGATGGGCTGCACTTAGCTGTTGGTTATGAGGATGGGTCTATCCGAATCTTCAGTCTCCTGAGTGGGGAAGGAAATGTGACCTTCAATGGACACAAAGCAGCCATCACTTCCTTGAAGTACGATCAGCTAGGGGGCAGGCTGGCTTCTGGGTCCAAGGTGAGACCTTGAATCAGGTGCCCAGATTTTAATCTAGTGGAGGAGTATAAGACTTATGCTGAAGCAGGTTGTTCACAAAAACTGTTGGGTGAATCAGTGGGTCTTTGGTGTACAAAACCATATAGATGGTGGAAGTGAAGGGAGGAGAGGGAGTATGAATTAGGAGGTTCATTTTCTTGCTTGCCTATTAAGCCTGTTAAGTATAGGAACAAGATGAGGATGCCTCTGATAAGTATTATGTAACATCATTGTAGAAGTGCTACTCAAAACGGGAAAAAAACAGATGGGACGAGGAGGACAAAACAGTCGTTCTTTGCCATAAAAATTGGTAGCTTTCCTATGTCTCAGAGTCATCAGTTAGAAAATACAATGTAAAAGATCACATTTACAATAGTATCTTAAGTGACAGAAAAATACTGTGAAACTATACTGAAGAATGTAGCAGAAGACCTGAATAGAGATACAAATCAGGTACTTGAATGGGAAGACAACGATTGTAGTTTTCTAGTTAATTTATAGAATTACAGCAACATAAGTAAGCATCCCAAAAAGGTTCTGTTGTTGCTTTAAGAACATGACCAAATTATTTATAAGGGTATATGGAAAACAAGTAAATCAAAAACACCAGAAATTTGAGAAAGAGCAATAATAAAAGAGGGCTGCAGATTTTTTTTTGCCCCCCAGAAGCAGATTTTTTTTAGGAGGTCTCAGGTGTTAAAATGCATTATGAAGTCATTTAAAATGTATTAAGCTAATCTGCTTTCAAAATAGGTCTTTATATCAAAAGGACTTGAAACCTATCAGCAAAGAAAGAAATTATAAAGGAAAAGGGTGATTTGAATATTTAGATTTAAAACATTTGTACATTTAAAAGAAATAGGAAAGTTGTTAAGAATAAGTCCTAAGAGTTCTCACAAGGAGGAATTTTATTTTTCCTTTTATCTTCTTTTCTTTTTATTCTATTTATATGAAAAGATGGATTTTAGCTAAACCTGTTGTGGTCATCATGCTATATATACTCCTTAGACTTAACATGGCGATATATGTCTGTTATTTCTGGGAAAAAAAGTGAAAGGACATTGAAAAAAGAAGTATTTAATATTTTCAATATAAAAAGGATTAATATCCTTTATCTCTTAATAGCTTACAGTCAAACAAAAAGTAAGGCCCAAAGGAAGAAGAAAGACAGGACTCAGCAGTTCAAGAGAGGTATAAGTGGCCAGTAATCCCCACAGAGCATGGACACAGTTTCTCGTTGGTATTCAGAAATGTAAATTCAATAACTACTGAGACAGCATTTGTAACTTCTGACATCGGCAGTGGTTTTTGAGAAACTAGTAATATCCAGAGCTGAGGAGAGGGCAAGACTGGCCTTGTCATTCATATCCCTAGTGGACCTGTAGACCTGTAGATTGATGCAATTTAAAGAGATCACCTTGTCGTGATGAATTGCAAACTTTAAAAATAGAAATACCTTTTAACCCAAGAATTTTCTTCTTTAGTATTTATTCTGACCCAAGGTATATACAAAGATTTATGTATAAGAATGTTCACTTCCACATATTTATAATGGAAAATTGAGAACTACTTAAATGGCTAAAGTAGAAAGATGTTTAAATGGATTATGGTATAGCCTTAGGATTATTTTGTGATCATTGAAAATGAGAACAGTCTGGAAGGACATGGAAAAATTGAAATGCTTTAAAATGGATAAAAAAGGGTTATAAAATGATATCAATAGCATGATCCCAGTTTTCTGAAAATACCTCAGTATTGGATTGGAGCAGTATAGATGGTGGAATTAAAGGCTGTTTATTCCCTCTAAACTTTTCTGTGTGTTTTCCAAATTTTCTACAAGGATCATCTCTGTAATAACAATGTTACATCGTATTATTTGTCGAAGCCTGATGAGGTAAAGAAAATTCTGCTCTATTTCCTGATCCCTTTAGGACACAGATGCTATTGTGTGGGATGTGATCAATGAAAGCGGCCTCT
Organism: Mustela nigripes; assembly: GCF_022355385.1. NCBI lineage: Eukaryota > Metazoa > Chordata > Mammalia > Carnivora > Mustelidae > Mustela > Mustela nigripes. The sequence goes on from NC_081570.1 coordinate 101,221,778, forward strand.
ACCGTCTTAAGGGGCACAAGGACGCCATCACACAAGCACTGTTTCTACGAGAAAAGAATCTGCTGGTTACTAGGTAAATAACAGTTTTATTTCTAGTTCTTTTCTATGGAAATGCATCAGCAAAGGTTTCAAAGACAGAATTTGGGTCATTCCTTCCTCATTTTTCCGCATTACCCTCAGGCTCATGTGTTAGCCTCTGCCCTCTGCTTTCCTCTCTCCTTCCCTCTTCTCCCCAGTAGTATCAAAGAAGATATCCATAGAGTTACGTCTGGCATTTTTAATTCCCTTTTCTGATTTGTCATTTTTATCCTCTGGTATTAGCTTTTTTATGTTCCTTAAACTTTGACATGCCTTTTATAGAATGAGCTATCCCATTTTCTGAATCCTTAGAAAGTCAGGAAAACAGAATGTGGAGCAGTGAGCAGAGGTGAATAACAAGTGTTCAATTTGCCTACCTTTTGAGAATAGACATACTCTGTATGTAGGCCTTCTGAACATCTATTAGGTTGAACCTTTTGGAATTTCCATTTGTGTAGGTCAAACATAATAGGTCCAGTACCAGCAGTTTCATAGGGTTCAAACTAATTATCTGTCCTAAGGAATAGCCACCCAGGAAAGTTTGGGATCCTAAGGTTTGCCAGCAGTAACTAGAACCCTAGTAATGACTCCGAAGCAGTTGTGAAGGAGCACTGAATGCCATATGATTGGTTTGTTAGTTCTTATGGGATGGAAGGCACATTGGTGTGTTGTCAGATAACACAGATTCTGTGAAAGAATGACTAAGGTTCTAAAAGAACATACACGTTTAGCTTAGGGCACAGTTGATCCTTGAACAACAAGGTTGAATCAGTCAGGTCCGCTTGTATGCATTTATTTTTTTCAATAAATCCAGGACAGAACTGTAAATGTGTTTTCTATTATGATTTTCTTTTCTTTACTTTGTTGTGAGAATATTACATACAAAATATGTGTTAATGAACTGTTCATGTTACTGGTAAGGCTTCTGATTAATAGTAGGCTGTGAGTAGTTAAGTTTTGGGGGAATCAGAGGTATTTGGAGATTTTTTACTATACTGGGGGTGAGGGAGTTGGTGCCCCTGGCCCCCTCGTCGTGCAGGGGTCAGCTGTGTCAAAGAAAGGAAATGACACAATGAGATGGGATTGTATAGGAAAGACTTTATAAATCATGTTTTTGGGGTTTTGTTTTGTTTTGTTTTCCAGTTTGGTCATGAAGGAGGATTATGTTAGATTTATATTAATGGGGAAGCAGGGGAGAGGCATTTGAGGCCAGAGTAGAGCTCACTGGCAGGGAGACTCAGAGCCAATGAATGAGAAGTTTTTAAAATGGTGCTAAAGGGCCTGATTTTGTTTCTGTAGAGAACCTTGAGCTAGTGGAAGTTTAAAAAACTTAGATTATCTGATAGTTTATTAGATGTAATGAAGACACAGGGAATGGACAAAGAGACTGGAAAAGAAGCTATGAAAATAGTTCAGGCAGTAGAACTTAAATTCAGGTTCATGGACAGAAGTGAATTGGAAAGAGTCAAGACCTCACAGAGGAGGCATTTTCAGGATGTGGGGACCAGCTGGACATGGGAGATTGGAGCAGAAGAGAGGTGAGAGATTTGTGTCAGTCAGTGGGGGAATGTGGGTGCTCTGACAGTAGGCCACAGGTCAGTGTCTGTGTTCCTTGACATTCTGAATTCAAAGTTATTTCTGTACTTACGGGTGAAATATTGTATTTCCTACCTAATAATGGAAAATTAGGATTCTTTATTAAAAAAAAAAATACATATTTTCCTGAAGACACCACATGAGTCCTTGACCTCCCATTTACTGATTTTTCCTAATAAGACTTTTCCTGTTTCTTTTTTCCAGTGGAAAAGATACCATGGTGAAATGGTGGGACCTTGATACCCAGCACTGCTTTAAAACAATGGTTGGCCATCGAACTGAGGTACATGTAAGGTCACGGGCCCAGGGAAAGAATGGCAAGGCAAAAAGATGGTTTTTTTCCCTGGGCCTTTCATGGCCCTTTGTTTTTACTGCTCATAGTAATCATCATGTGTTGTCTTGAGAGATGGAGAGGTGTGGAGCAGATAATGCTACTCTGGTGTTTAGTAGAAATCGGCCTTGGCTAAGTTTCTAATCCGTGAATATGAGTTTCATTGATTTTAAGTAATGTATCCACCTTTTTGATGATAGGTTTAATGCCAGTGTATATACAGTGCATGGCCCCATGATGTGTAAACCGCAAATCTTAGTCATTATAATAGTTGCCCGAACATAGACATTTTCAGTAGAGATCAGGGAATATTTTATGTCTTTGCATCCTCTTCCATGCTTTGCTCATAGAAGGCTTTCAAAACCATACCTGGAATTAACTGATGACCAAAGCAAATTAGATTCTTGGACTGTTGATTCGCAACAATACTTTTCATTGTTCTTAAATATTTGAGGCTTAAAAATTATCCCATAGACATCAATGGGGTGCCTTCTATTTGCAAGGTATAGCTGAAGCAAAGAAGTACCGGACTTCAAATCCTCATTTGAGTGGATTCTAGTTAGGAATTGTGCTGAACAGCTACTATCTAAATTTAAGGGTAGGAAATTACAGAGAAACTAATAGTTCACTTCATAATCAACAGTTCTACCACAGGTCATGTTTTCTTTCCAAAAGTGAGATCTCTCTCTCTTTTTAAAGATTTTATTTATTTTTTTGATAGAGTGCACAAGTAGAGTGGCAGACAGAAGCGGGGAGCCCAGCATGGAGCTCGATCCCAGGACCCCAGGATCATAATCTGAGCTGAAGGCAGACAGTTAATAGACTGAGCCACCCAGGCGCTCCAAGGTTTCTCTTAGTGTATTTTGAAAGGGTTACCTTAATATTAGGCTTTGCAAATGTCAGATTTTACTACAGATAGTATACTTAGATTTTTGGATGTCACATCATATATCCTAGAGTCTCCTAAAAATAGTATTATTTGAATCTTTTTATACTCTGTAGGTGTGGGGGTTGGTGCTGGTATCAGAAGACAAGCGACTCATTACTGGGACTTCCGACAGTGAGCTGAGGGCTTGGGACATAGCCTATCTTCAGGAGGTAATTGGTTTTTTTGTTTGTTTGGGGTTTTTTTTTTTTTTTTTTTTTTATCATAGGCAATGCCGTGTTTTAGCAGTGTTACAGGCTCATTGAATTTTGAATCAGTTGTAACTACGGAGTACTTCCCAAAGCACTAGAAAGCATTTTAAAACTTCTAATCAGAACTTTTTCTTCATTATTAGTTTAGTTACCCTCCTTTATTTGAGCTCTAAGAAGGCTACTTTTAGGCTTACACCTTCTGGTGATGCTAATGTTAATTTGTGGGGTTCTTAGCCCAGAGTTCTTGGACCTTTGGGTGTCCATGGATGGACTTCAGGATATCTGGGACTTCCCCTCAGACAAAAAAATCTGTGTAACATTTGTGTCTGTGTATAAACATATGTTCTGAGAAGATGTGTAACTTTCTCAGATCCTCAAAGATTTTGTGTGGAAAAGTTTATGGACTGCAGGTTTAGCTGGAGTTAGGTGTGTAATGATGTGTTCCGTAGCTATTCTGGCGGGTTCTTTTGTAGTAGGCTAGGCTTTATCTTTTGTTTATGTCTGGATTGCCTTTGTAGTTCTCTGTGCCAGACTGGCAGCTTTCTTTCAGAATATGGCAGTTCTTTCACAAAAGAAAGTTTTAAAGTTGATGAAGAATCAGTCATCATTTTTTCACCTCAGTTTAAATTACTAAACCATAGTCTAGGTTTACTAAACCTTAGTCTGTGTATTTCGGAAAGTTACTGGAGATAGCATAGTGAATACTGTTTTGTTTGCATTCTCGTAGTCAGCTTTTAACATACTCTGGTTAAGTGTCCTACAGCTGAAGAGGTTGGGTCAAAGAGAGCACTTATTTGTGGCCATAAGAATGGATTTCTAAGTCATTAGGGTTAAGAGACATCTCCTGGAACACATTGTTTCAGCTTCTATTTTCCCATTTTTATAAAACAGGTGGCAGACTTAGAAGAACCAGAGCCCAAGAAAAGCAAAGGGACTTCCCCTGAAATACAGGACACACAGCCTGAGGATGGCGCCCTGGAGACAGACGAAACTCCTGAGGATGTAATTCTTTGTTTTACCCTCATTTGTGTTGAGTCAATGGGAAAAGCGAGAATTGGAGATTTTTTATTTAAAAACTCACAATTATTGTCATTATAGGGAATATCTTTGTCACCTGCATCTCTTTAGAATCATACTTTTTCATAGGTTTGACAACTTGCATTTTACTTTGGTCTTCTCCCTTGCTTTTTCCATAGCGCATCCTCACATGCAGAAAAGCTGGTTCCATCATGCGGGAGGGAAGGGACAGAGTTGTGAACCTTGCAGTCGACAGGACAGGCAGGATTCTAGCTTGCCATGTGAGTACCAATTGTCAGAGAAAACAGAGATGAGGCTATTCCTTTCAGTGACTTGTGCTTGTTTTATATTCCATGTAGGTAGAGATTAATTTTCCCCCAGTTGTCTTAACAATTCATTATGTGCTGCTGGGTAGATTTATAATCCCTAGCTTCTATTAGCATAATACAGTAATAGTTAATATTATTGTTTTTATTGTTAGCAAGCATTACATGCATGCTTTTCTGAGCAATTTAAAAGGATTAGCTAGCTTCTTATTTGGTCTTCAGAGCAAAGCTGTGAGTAGGAAGTGGTATTGCCACTTTATACATGAGATGGCCATCCCAGAGGGAGGCAGCTGTCCAAGGTAATACAACCCATAAGGGAAGAAAAAGGAACATTGTTTTGGTCTTTCTAAGAAAAAGCTACATTACAAATTGCCTTTCCTGGACTCACATCAACTTTTCCCTTTCTAGGGAACTGATTCTGTGCTAGAAGTGTTCTGCATCCTTTCCAAAGCAGAAGTTCAAAAGAAAATGGATAAGAAGATGAAGAAAGCTAGAAAGAAAGCAAAGTGTGTTTTTTTGTTTGTTTTTTTAATATTTACTATTAATAAAGTATCTTGAATGGGCCACTTGGTACTGATAGAAAAACTATGGCTTCTTTAAAGAAGTAATTACTCTGTTAGCTGTTACTTTTAAAAGCTAGAGAAGATGTTTGCAGTGCTGTTTACATTTCCACAGCTTCATAATTAGCATGTTGCTGAGTCATGAGCTCAGAACCACATAGAAAGGCTATACAGATTTTTTAAAAATAGCATCTGAGTGATTTCTAGTTCTCAAGCCAGCAGATGTCTTCAGTGCCAGCAGCCCAGACAGAAGGAAGTTGGGTTCCATAATGCTAACCTTGGGGGCTATGAAGAGAAGGACTATAGAATAGACATTTGGGACAACATCAGCTTGGAACAGGTTACTATGGTAACCAAAGAAATCACTTCCTCGGTGGTTAAAATTTATCAGGGCTCAAGAAAAAGTCACCTTGGCAAACCTTGTATTACCTTTGGTTTATTTGACATAGTTGGACTCATAAGTGCAGGTTAATTATCTTCTAAAAAGTCCTGAAGTTAGAAAAGTTCACCAGGTACATTTCGTTGGAATAGTTTGAATTACAAAACTTATTTGCCCCAGGAAATTTTATGGGCTGTTCCCTTCAAAATCCACTTATCGAGAATACCAATTAAATGGAATAACATTTTATGTCACTGTAGTTCACAAACTACGTACACTTCATTATCTAATTCTCATGGTAGTCCTGTGTGGTTAGGGGGCTCTCCCAGGATCACACAGGTTATTGGTCGCAGAGCCACAGTTTGGCTCACGTAATAACAAAGCATCTTCTAGAAAAGTCATCATCTTTTTTTTTATCCCCCTATAGATTAAATTCTTCCAAAGGGGAAGAGGAAGACATTGAAGTCAGTGTTGAAATGACTTTGCAAGATGAAATCCAACGGGTGACTAATATCAAAACTTCTGCCAAAATCAAGTGAGTAGAAGTATAATATCTGAAGTGCCTGAGCAATATTGTAGAAATAGTAAGCTGCAAAGTTGTATTGGCTTTTTCATACTAATTTTGGGCAGTCTGGAGAAATTACGTATTTGGAGACAGTGATCGTGGCATGCCTGGATCTTATGCATCATCTCGTTGGTTTTATTATAATAACGGTTTCTATTTGTTTAGTTTTCTTTCGTGCTGCCGATTAAAAAGAAAAATGTATATGCCATGCTCTAAAACATTTAAGGCACTTAGAAAAATTACATACATAAAAGCAAGGTACCCATCAGATCCAGTACCTGAGCCCAGGTGTTTTTGGCCTACTGTCCAACATGCAGAGCACTTTTTGTGAAACCTTTATACTTGCTCAAACATCACATAGGTTGAGGACACTGTGAAGCTTTATTGGAAGCAGTTAACCTTGTGAGTGAAGATGGCGAGAACATTTATGAATTACTTTCATAAATGAATTACTTTCTCATGCAGATCCTTTGACTTCATTCATTCACCTCAAGGAGAGTTGAAGGCAGTCTTCCTGCTGCAGAACAACTTGGTGGAGTCGTATTCGCTGCAGCCATCTGCGCCTGCTCCTCAGCCCGTCAGGACAAGCAGAATCACCATCGGGGGTCACCGCAGCGACGTGCGGACCCTTTCGTTCAGCTCTGACAACATTGCTGTCCTTTCAGCTGCTGCAGAGTCCGTGAAGATATGGAACAGGTTTGTGAAATGGTGCTCTCCCCGGCTTTATCCAGTCCTGTTGGCTCCCGTGTGAGTGAGGTTCCAGTACTCTTGAGGGTGTCTCTTGATTGTGGGCCTGTGGAGTGTAATTGCTTTTTTAAATTTGGTGCAAAAAAACTTTGTCACTGTAGTTGGCTAGAGGAAAACACACAAATAAGCCGCCTACTATTTAAATTCTAGTAGGCTCTTAGTGCTGTCCAGTATTTTTACTGTAATTTTTCATTCCTTTCCTAGGTGACTGTTGTACACCTCTTCTCTCCTCAAGCCACAAACCCCTCTAGCACCTTTAAGCTGGTGACCTTCCTTCCTAATTCACTGAAAAAAGGAATCGTCTAGAAAATATTCATGTGCTCCCAGCATATCTGGCAGTTCACCTGCATCTATACCCATGCAGTCCATCTTCCCTCCTGTTCCTATGTTGGTGCTCCTAACCAACGCTAGCCACAGCTCGCACCTGTGGTCCTGTCTCTGCTCGCCTGCTGGCTGTTGTCCTCCTGCATCTTGACATTCCTGCTCTCTGGGATCATTTCCAGCAGCATACAAGTATGCTCTAATTCGTCCCATCTGAAAAGAAGTTAATAGCCCTGTCTCCTCCTCCGTCTCTCCAGTCACAACCCGTCCTCTAATTTCTGTTCTCTGTTCTGTCTTCATCTGTCTCCCATCAGGCCTTTCCCCACCTTTTCACCACAGCAGCTCTGGTCACCTCATCAGTGATCTTCATATTTCTGAATCCGGTGACCCGTAAGCTTCATGTGGCACTCTTCTCCTTGAATTGATAACTTTCTCCTCTTTGAAGCACTTGGACTCTCATTACTTCCTCTTCCTCTGCTGGTCATTCCCTCTCTCTGTGCTGGGTCCTGCTAACCTTTCTGACCTCTGAGTGTTGGAATACTTCAGGGCAGAGTCCTCGGACCACTTCTCTGTCTACTTACTTTATGAGCTTTCTCTGAGCTGACGACGCATGAATTTCTTCCTCTAGCCTTAAGCCTCTCCCTGAACACCAGACCCTTACATCCAAGTCTTCCATTTGCGTCACCATCTGGCTGTCTGATTGGGTAGTTCCTTTTTTTTTGTGGCCCAAACCATGCTTGTGATCTTATCTCTACCATGGTCTCCCCACCTGTTGCTCCTACAGACTTTCCCCATCTTCGAAAGTAATTACTTCCTTCCAGTTGTTCTCCCCCAGATGCTGTGGCCATTCTCTCCTCTCCTAGGTCCAGGTCACCAGCAGATCCTGCAGCTCCAGCTTTAAGAACTGAGTGTCCAAGCATGTGTCGTCCCCTCTGCCACCCCCAGTCGTCCGCCATTGCCTCTCCCCAGAGTGGTGTTGATAGCTTCCTGGCGGGTCTCCCTCCTGCATGCCCCACTGGAGTCTCTTGTCCACACAGCCACCGGTGTGATCGTCATAATGGAAGTGGCACCACTCCTAGTAGCCCCACCTCATTCTGCCTAGAAGCAAAAGTGCTCACAGACCTCACCTTTTGCCCACTGGGCTTTTCTCTGCCCTTAAAACACAGCAAGAACATGCCCCTGTTGTAGGAATTGAACTCCCGTTCTTGGTGCCTGGAATGGTCGCCCACCCTCACCCTCCTCTCTTGCCCCCAGTGTTGTTTCTCCACAGCTCCTGCTGTCACCTGGTAGACCGGTGTGGTGCCTGCTTGTCTCATTGCTAAAGAATGTGAGGGCTTACAAGCTTCAGGGCTGTTTAACTGTTTAACTCACTGTTAAACCTTCAGCGCCTAGATTAACATCTGGCATTCAGCAAGTGATGAATGAAGTGGGCATTTGATGTACATCTGTTGAAGGGATGAATGTTTATCGTCCAATAAAATGAACTTGTAGAGTTATTTCATAATAGGCTAATTTGATTTGTAATCCTGTGGACTCATTTACTTCTTTGTGGTGGCACATTGGCCCGCAGATGCTTTTTTTTGGGCGGGGGGGGAGAGTCCCGATTTTATATAATCTCTATTCCTTAGGATTAGGAGCCCTCCCTGCCCCCCCAAAAAGATGCCACTTAAATTTTTCTCTCTTGACTCTAACTGGGTATGAGCCGAGCTCTGTGTGGCTAGGTGTGTATTGAATGAGTGCGCTGACCTCTAGGATGGGGAAGCAGGTTTTCCTAACATGCGGTTCTTTATTACTTGGTCTTCACAGGGCCACACTACAGTGTATCCGCACAATGACCTGTGAATACGCGCTGTGCTCGTTCTTCGTGCCTGGTGATAGGCAGGTGGTCATAGGAACAAAGGTAAACTCAGACTTTTTGGATTTTGGAGACTTTTCTACTCCATATTCTTAAAGTCGTTTGAAAATTCTGGTTCCTGTTTTTGCATATTGGAAATGAATGGGAGCTGGATAATAAGAAGTTGGTAGTTCATTGCCATTTTTTGAGGGGTTTTCTTTTTAGTTTTGTTTTCTTTGTGTTTTTTAAAAAATCAAACCTTATATCAGACTGTGAGGAAGGAAACGACGATCATGACCTTGAGAGAACTGTCATTCATGTTTTGCTGGCCTTTGCGGCATCTCTTCACAAGCACATGTGTAATTGCGATTTGAGAAGACTAATAAAATATACAGAGTACCTAGTGTCCAGCTTGGTAGGTAGAAGCATTCAGTAAAGACACACTGACTAGTCCTCATTGCCACTTGCCAGTAAGATCAGGGGATAAACGTGCAGGCATAAGCAGACTTGGATTTGGATTCAGATTCTCCCCCTTTTAGAATGGGTAAATTGCTGCAAGTCCCAGAACTTGTTTTAGTGTGTTTCTTCATCTCTATAACAGGATGACAACACGTGCTTTTTGACAGTGGCTTTTGCACTAGGTGGGCCTAGGTTTTGAATTCTAGATTTCCCACTCACTGGGTGTGAGAACTTTGGGCAAGGTACTTGCCCCCGTAGGCCTTGGTTTTCTCCTGTAAAATGGGTTAAACAACCCACCTCACCCTACAGAAAGCACTTACCACAGAAACTAGCTCACAGTGAATGATGAGTAAATAAGAGCTGGGAGCATGAAGGACTGATAATAGGAATAGCAGTGAGAATAAATGAAATAAGGTCTTCGGGATGCTTTGAAAAGTGCTTTGCAAAGATTTGTCATTATATACAATTGTTTTATGAGAAAACCTGTGTGTCACAATGGGTATTTTTTGCCCAGCTAAAAGGTTAAAATAAACCAGAGAGATTTTAGAGTCACTATCAGGGAATGAACATTAAATTCCAATTACAAGTTTCTCTCGTTTGTCTTTCATTCTTTTGGCGAATGGCTCCTCTGTTGTTTTTGTTAGAACATTTCGTGAATATCTTCGAAGTCTACCCATATGACTAAAGTGCAGTATGCAGATCCCTGCCCAGTCTCTATGCAAGGCAGTCAATGTACATGATATCATTTAATGCCCACAAACATGTTGAGAAGCTGGTGCTGTAAACCCCATTTTATAGATGAGAAAACAGGCTGTTGAAGGTGAATTCATCAACAGAGCCAGAAGAAGGCAGCCCTGGGAATCAGGTCTTCCTTACACTCTTGCCACCCCACGTGCAGAATACCATCATAGAGGAGGCTTTGCCATCGTGTATGCCTTGCTGGCACTATGATCACATTATTTAGTTAAAGTTTTTTGTTTTTTTGTTTTTTGTTCTTGATTAGCCAAGTTCTAAGCAGGAAATGTGGCTCATTGTTTTCTAAGCTTTTGCATTTTTGTGTTTTTTGTTTTGTTTTTTGCTCTCCCTAGCATCATAGGTAGTTACTTATTTCTCATTGTCAGCATATTCTAGAGAAGGAAACTAAAACTAGATGGTTGGTTAAGCCAGTTACAGTTAAAGTTTATTAAACTTGAAAGGTTTTTAGGTGTATCTGCTGTTGTGTGTCTCCTGATTTGCCTCTGGCCATGCTATTTCCCTTGTGAAGTTTGAGAACCAGCAAATGTGACAAGAGGCCAGGACTGCCAGGTTGCACGTTTCTGTCATCCTGCTGCCGAGTAGCCCTGCCAGAATTAACCCAGCACATCCACGGCATCTGTTCGGACAGGAGGCACAGAGAGGGGCATGCGGGATCCATTTGCTAAGCCGTCAGCCACATGGTCACTGGTCAGCTCTGAAATCTTTTGTAAGCTGTGTAGGCAGGACTCTTGGAGGTTGTGGGTGTGCTCTTGGAGCTGTGTTCATTTTGTGTCTTCCTCAGACAGGAAAGCTGCAGCTTTATGACTTGGCCTCAGGAAATCTGCTGGAGACAGTAGACGCACATGATGGAGCTTTATGGTCCTTGTCTCTCTCTCCAGATCAGGTAACGAAACCAGATGTTAGGATCTGGACTGGAGTACTTTCCCGTTTCTTAAATCAGATTTTACTGCTGCCTAACAAATATTTCTTTGGGGTTTCTTAAAGAAGAAGGCCTGCTTCTTATCTGATCTTTAAATTTCCTATATTGATGGCATATCACATGCCTGATAATACGAATAGCTGTCATTATCAAATGCATTCTCGTTCAGCTGCTCTTGACCGCCAGCTGCATGGCATCCAATTGCTTACCCTCGAGAGTTTTCACCAATGGTTTGTGGTACTTCCTAAGAGGAAATAGTTCCTTGGGCAGCATAGTGTGGAGGATGGAGTAGACTTTCCTATTCCCCTTTTAGTCTATATGTCTATGATCATATAAGTCTAGTATTGATAGCAAATACACCAGACCTTTCAAGTCTTCCTTTGGAGGAGTCACCTTAGAGAACTGTATACTTACTCAAGTCATGGTGCTGTTCCTCAAAACATTTGGAGGTATTTTTTGGACCATAATAAGAGATTGTGGCCTGTTCATTTGTATCTTCTCAATAGTGTTGAACCTTTGTCCATTGAATGTAGATCCCATTTTTGGAAAAAATGGGATCTGGAATTTTAGAGTGGTTATGCCATTTGGCGTCAGAACGAAACAGCATTTAAAATTTAAATAATAGGGTGCGTGGGTGGCTCAGTGGGTTAAGCCTCTGTCTCTGGCTCAGGTCATGATCTCAGGGTCCTGGGATGGAGCCCCACATCGGGTTCTCAGCAGGGAGCCTTCTTCCCCTTCTCTCTCTGCCTCCCTCTCTGCCTACTTGTGCTCTCTCTCTGTCAAATAAATAAAGTCTTAAAAAACAATTTTTAAATAGTAGTAACATACATTTATAGGGAATTCTCTTCCTGAAAAGTATTTTTATGTTCATCATGTCATTGTTATTTGTATAATGGTTTTGTAAACTAGATAGTTTTTGTCATCACAGTGACACTAAGGATCATTGGAAGGTTGTTTCCTATGTTACTAATCTCAAATGGCAGAATAAACACCTGAGATCTAGTTTTCAGACCCTAGTTCTCTATGCTTTAATACTATGTTGTATTGTATTGACTAATTTTCTTAATGTTGGAAACAGTTTCAAACATATTTTAAGCATGGACATTGCAGGATAAATTTATACTTTTCTGAGGTAAATACTTGAATAAACCTATTTTGATATTCCAGTCTGTGTATATTTGCCAAACCATTTTATTAATTAATCTATTTATATATTTTTATATAAATATATATTTATATAAATAGGCATATTTATATAAATATATATGTAATTTATATAATTTATTAATTAATAGCAAATCCTTTTGAGTGGTGCTTTCTTGGGTGGAGCAAGAAACCCTACAATGTTCAGAGTCTTTCTGATGCTGAACAAAAGTATAACTAGAACTTTATACTAGTTACCATCTGTCTACATTAGCCCCTGCTAGGAATTTTCAAATAAGGTCTGTGGCAGCAGCCCCAAAAAAGCAATGAAAGGGGTTAGGAAGGAACCACATTTTTCTAAATTATTCTTCCATGCTATTAAATAAAAGTGGCCTTTTGAAAACAATTTTGATATATAACTTCTTACCCAAGTTTCTGTAATAAAATATTTTTTAATTGCAATGTCATTGGCTTTTCAGCGTGGCTTTGTGACAGGTGGTGCAGATAAATCTGTCAAGTTCTGGGATTTTGAGTTGGTAAAAGATGAAAATAGTACCCAGAAGAGGTGAGTAGACATTTTTAAATTTCTGTCCTTTTTTTGGAATGAGAATGGGGAACCACTGAAGGGGCTTTCGACATATGTATTTCTCTTACGCTCCAGGGAGTTTTTGGAATTTCTGTCAGCCTTTGTAGAGCACTCATTTATTTCTTTTTTTCTTCATGCTTTCCATCGTGCTAGACTTTCTGTGAAGCAAACCCGAACCTTGCAACTAGATGAAGACGTTCTGTGTGTCCGTTACTCTCCCAACCAAAAGCTGTTGGCTGTGTCTTTGCTGGACTGTACTGTAAAAATTTTCTACATTGACACTTTAAAGGTACAGTGATTATGCCTGGAAATAGTTTCTGTCTTTCTCACTGATCATGGGTTGAGATTGGAAAGTGGCCTTGACTGTGCCTAGCTGTGCTATGTTTCTAAAGATGTATGTGTGAATCAAAACATTGTAGGTGTACTAGGAAAGCAAGACTTTTTAAAGAACCCTTTGGCTCATAAATTTTGCTTAAAGCAAGTTGTATTTCATAAGCTCAGAAAATCTGTAGACAGAACATCCTGTGGCAGCCAGGAGTGGAAGAACATTACTGCGTCTCCTGAACAGTGATTCCACACTTGGCTGGACACCAGAATCATTTGGGTTGCTTTTAAAAATTGTAGATTACTGGGCCCTAGGCCCAGAGTCCAGAGGACTGCAGTAGGCCTGGGAACATTGTTGGGAAGCAAGTGCCTGAAGTCTTCGCTGTTGCAAAGTGTCACGGCTATGAGCTGCCTTTGGTGGCTTGTCTTCTTTGAAAATATAAATAGAAAGCAATCCATGGCAGTGTTTAGGATTGTATCTTAAAAGTTCTATTTTAGATCCACATATAACAAACAATGCCTGTATCTTATACACAAACATGAATTGTTTACATTCTTTTTTTTTTTTTTTAATAGTTCTTTCTTTCACTGTATGGACACAAACTGCCTGTTATATGCATGGACATTTCTTATGTAAGTAAAATTTAAAGTGTCTTAGTAACAAGCTGTCTTTTCCAAAGCACCTTCTTCGTTCTTGGCTAGCTATCTTCATTTTAGAGTATTTTTTCATCCTGTTGTATATCTTTCTCCCAAAAATCCATTAAATAATGTATATTGTAAATGTATCTTATGTGCTGTGTGTGTGTGTGTGTATTACTTTAGTGCTACCAGGATATGTTCACAAATATCTGAGTTAATCCTTACAACTAACTTGCTGTTGTGGATTCCCCAGATGGTATTTTGTTGTCTAAAACACCATAATTGGTAGAGCACCCTAAAATACAAAAGACTTTAAAAAAGGCATCCCTCTTTCTTCTGAAAGATAATTTCAGTGAAGAAGATGGAACTTGGCTTGGCTTTGTATTTGGACATTTACAGTATTTTGCACTACATCTGTACTGTTAATCTCTTGACCAAAATCATATTTTTTGCAGTGTTGAGTTCCGGGTAAGAGTGGGAATAATGTATTTTTTTTTTTTTTTTTTTTAAGATTTTGTTTATTTGACAGAGACATAGCGAGAGAGGGAACACAAGCCAGGGGAGTGGGAGAGGGAGAAGCAAGCTTCCTGCGGAGCAGAGAGCCCTATGCGGGGCTCGATCCCACAACCCTGGGATCATGACCTGAGCCAAAGGCAGACGCTTAATGACTGAGCCACCCAGGCACCCCTGGGTGGGAGTAATGTATTTAGAGACGGGGTCTGGCCTGTGTGAAAGGACTGCCATCTTTGACCAGTACGTTAATAGTAAGTAGGCAGCGTGAGATAGTTCCAGTGGTCTTGTTAGGCTGACAACTATTTGAATGAGGCATTGACATAAGAAAGATAATAGAAAATAGAACATGGGATAAAAGGCTGGGTAGCAAATATTCTAGTAGATTCTTTCCCAGACTCTCCTTTTCTCCCCTTTACCTTTTCCCCCAAATCCTGTGACAGAGATGAGTTGTTCTTCTCCCTACTTAAGGAAGTAAATAGGTAACAGACACCAAGGCACAGTACTGCCCTATAGCAATACGAAAAATTGGGAGCCACAAGAGTTCTTGCTTTTGCTCAACAAACTTTTTTTAAGGAAATCTTAGATAAAAGCAAAGAAATAGGTGCTCTTCATAAAGATGAAATTTATATTGATTTTAATGTTTCTGAAAGAAAAGGGTTAGTCTTCTTTAATCTAACTGTAGAGTTTCTGATAATCAGGTCAGGTAATGGTTCCCTTTTCTTCCTTGTAGGATGGAGCACTAATAGCAACGGGCTCTGCTGACAGGAATGTGAAAATCTGGGGTTTGGATTTTGGGGACTGCCACAAGTCTCTCTTTGCACATGATGATAGGTAGGGGCAGTCTTTTCCAAGACATCCTTTTGAGTCCTGTATGTATCATTTCCCCTGAGCATCTGTGTCTATTCAGTCAGAAATTTAAAATTCTAAAATACAAATAACCAGGCATGCTAGAACTACCTTTTTAAAACTGTGTGCGAGGCTCTTCACTAACATGGAATTTGATGGCATTTGATCACTTTTCTCACCTTTCAGTGTGATGTACCTACAGTTTGTGCCCAAGTCCCACCTCTTCTTCACCGCTGGAAAGGACCATAAGATTAAGCAGTGGGATGCGGACAAATTTGAACACATACAGACTCTGGAGGTAACCTCTGGCCTTCTTTGCTTGCTCAGTACTTCAGAACTTTTAAGATCGAGTGATGTTCTGCCATTCAGGTAGAGTAGATTTCGGTCAAGGAATAAAGTGTTCCCTCTCAGGGTTTCTGTTTTTGTGTCTTCTCTCTCCAGGGGCACCACCAGGAAATTTGGTGCTTGGCCGTAAGCCCCAGTGGAGACTATGTTGTGTCATCATCACATGACAAATCTCTGAGACTTTGGGAAAGAACCAGGGAGCCTCTTATTCTTGAAGAGGAAAGGGAAATGGTAAGGACTCCGGCTTGGTTACAGAATGTGCTGGTGATTGGATGTCTAGTTCTGTTTAGTGTGGCCACCCCTCAGCCAGTGCACATCCAGGCATCCCCAGAAGAGGTTTCCAACACCACCGTCAGCCATCTCAGCAGGCACACAGACACAGAAGAGCCTCTAGGAGATTGTGTTTTGAAAGAAGCAACTTTTCACTGTCTCCTTTCACTTCGTGTGGAGACCATGGTTGTTGTTCTAGATTAATTTATATATGTCTTTTGCAGCAAAGGGAAGCAGAATATGAGGAGAGTGTGGCCAAAGAAGACCAACCAGTAGTAAGTAAATTTTGGGGGACCCTGAGATTGTAATTATCTTGTTAGAATTTACTTTAATTTCAAGAATTTCTGATAGAATTAGGATTGGAACCAGATGCCCAAGTCATCACCAGCTGGTGTGGAAAGCAGTCTGTGTAGTCGTGTTTGATTCAGCTGTTTATCCTGATTTTGTGGGACAAATGACTGATCAGATTTGGTATTGGGTGTTTGTCATTTTGGCTTTTTTTTGTTATTAAGGAGGCTTCAGAGAATCATAGAACAAAAATAAAAATCAAAAATTTTAGAAATTGGACATTTTCTTTATACTTTTAGAGAGGTAGGATATAGTTCATATTATCTGGTTAATAGTATCTGGCACTTACTAAGTACTCCATTAATGGAGTAAATACTCCATTATCATAACACAGTGATGCCTGTTCTTTTCTGGATATAGGATTCATTTACTAGTTCTTTAGTGCCTGTCAATATTTTTCAAGGATCTCTTTGTTTCTGGCAGGTTCCAGGAGAGACTCAAGGTGACAATTACTTTACTGGAAAGAAAACTATTGAAACTGTCAAAGCAGTAAGTTGATATACATTCTATCTCTATATCTATGGATATATGCATTTTTAAGGAGGATCCCAACTTTTGAGTGAAAGTTTTTAACAACCAGGTAGCCCTTTTGAGGCAAAAGGTTGATGAAATTCATAGATGGAGCTCAGAACATCGTTGTCCTCCCTTTTAACAAGGGCAGGAGTCATGCTGAATCAGCACATGGTTTCTGGAAAGTAAAGCTCAATCTCCTGGAAGCAGCACCTCTCAGGGGTTCTGGGGGCTGCCGTACTCCACATGTGCATATCCGTACGGCTTTACCTGAACCCAAAATGCCTCATCTTCTCTCTGTAAATTAAACAGAAGAAACACCAGAGATGTTGTCACATGTTGTTCTGCACTCTTAGCACTAATTTATTAAACCGATTCAAGCTAGTTGGTACTTTTCTAGTCAGGCCTTTCAGTTGCAGTGTTCCAGGATGCTGGCAGGGTGGAGGGGCATGGTGATAACTTCTCTCCTTTGTCGCCATCTCTGTAGGCTGAGAGGATCATGGAGGCTATCGAGCTATACCGAGAGGAGACTGCAAAAAGGAAGGAACACAAAGCCATTTGTAAAGCTGCAGGGAAAGAGGTGAGATAGTCTATGAGTTACACCCTGAGAAACATGTCTGTGGAATTCCTGAGATGAACACCATCACTGTGGGAGTTACTGACTCAGATCAGGAAATGACGTAAATGTAATAGTCTTCTCTAATTCAAATAGTAGAAAGGAGTTGAGGTACTGGGAGGAGAGGAGCTGGGTCTTAATAAAAAGCGAGGGGGCAGAAATCACAGACTGAGGTGCTCAACTCGTGGAGCAGAAACTGCTCCTGCCGTGGTTTCGGACACACCACAACCGTCACAGATTTCCAAATGAATTCTATTTCCTAAACTCATTAGCACTCTGGAAACTGAAAGGCCTGATCTTGTATATTCTTTAAAAACTGTACTGTTATCACCCTGCCTGTGACAAGCACTATCAAATTCTTGTTTTTATAATGACTTGATCTAATCATTTCTTCACAGGTTCCTCTTCCCATTAACCCCATCCTGATGGCTTATGGCAATATCTCTGTGAGTAAAGTGTCTACCAGTTTCCCCTTGGTTACTCAGAGGTTACTTTCAGGGACAAAGGAGGGACAGTAGGAAGTACAGAGGCATGATTTGAGGATGGATGTATTGGGAAATACTTCACCATTAACATTCTCTCCTTGGTATTGAGTGTTTTAAAAGGAGTATTCTACTGTAACTTCTAAGTCACCCATTTTGGTTGCATTGGACTGGCATTCTCCTATTTTCTTTCTTTCTTTTTTTTTTTTTTTTTAAAGATTTATATTTATTTGTCAGGAGAGCATGAGAGCACAAACAGGGGGAACAGCAGATAGAGGGAGAAGCAGGCTCCCTGTTGAGCAGGGAGCCTGACGTGGGACTCAGTCCCAGGACCCTGGGATCATGACCTGAGTAAAAGGCAGGCACTTAACTGACTGAGCCACTCAGGCATCCCGCATTCTCATATTTTCTAGTGCTTAGTTACGTTCAGTATCCAGAGCCATCTGAAGATTCTCTTCATCTAAATGAACTTTGAAATTGAGATTTTTGGAGGAAAAGTTGACATAAATCAGATAAAGGAGGAGAGAGAGAAATGTATGCTTACATAGCAGTCTCCAGTTACTTAGTACTTAACTTGCACGTCTCATTCATCATGGTCATCATGTGAGTCAGTGTGGCCTCATTTTACAAATGGGCAAATGGATTTATGCATAGAAGGGAACAGAGTTGGGAAATGGCAGAGCTGGATGGTGAACCCACATGGGACAAACTCTAAGCCCGGGCATGTATTGCCATCTTAGTGCATTGTTTCTCCTTTGAGTGGGATCCATGGTTTTTTAGAGGGGAATTAGGGATCTTCAGTAGAAACCAACCTAGAGTATTGCTAAGGCTGTTGTGCTTCCTTCATAGCCTTCAGCTTATGTGTTGGAGATCTTTAAAGGAATCAAGTCGAGGTGAGTTCCAATGTACAATGACTATAATTATAACAACTAACAGCATTTATTGAATGCCTGTCTGGCCATGAAATAAATTATAATTCATGGTTATTTTCTTCTAGGTTTAATTATGTCCACATTTTGGTGGAAAATAGTATATTATACTGTCCTTTCTGAAGCAGAACTAGGAGGCTCCTCCTAAAGTATGAAAGGAGATACTTTTAGAGACAAATGAAAGGAAGTCCTATTTTATATTGTAGGTAATGAAATCATCTATTATCAGTCACAAGTACCACCTGGTAACCTTTTTTGGTTGTGTATTTGCTTTGGCTTATTTCTTGTGTATAAACACAGTTGGAATCCTATGTATTTAATTTTATGTCCTTTTCTTTTTCATGAAATACTTCCTGAGCATTTGCTGAAGTTACTAATATTCTTCAAAAATATTAGTTGAATTATCTCAAACATTCCATCGTATGGATAATTATTATTGGATTTGCTTTAATTTTTTTGCTTTTGATCAGTATTGCTTCAGTGAACACCATAGGAATCTTTGTTGTAGCCTAACAATAACTGATCAGTCAGCATGAGCTTTTGAAAGGTCTGTGTTGCTGAATTACTTTCCAGAAAGCTTATAGTGATTTTGACCAGGCTTTCAAAAATTCTTTGCCAGTTTTGGAGGCAAAAGGTGGTATTGTATTATTTTAATTTCTTTCGATTATTAACAGATTTTTTATTTGTTGGCCATTTGTGGTTTTTTCTGTGAATTTTTAGTTATTTGCCCTTTCTTACACTCTTCAGTAGTTTCTTAGTGGATTTTAAGAATTCTTTGTGTCTTTTGTCATATATTTTTAAGATAAAGTTTCTTATTTGTGATTTACCTTTGGATTTTATTTATGAGTTTGATCTTCTGAAAGTTATTTTCATCAAAACAATTAATATCTAAATCTGTCCCTTACAACAAGAAATAAACAGACCTGTCTGAGAATCTGAAACTTCCCTGGAGAAATGTAAAACAAAATTTAAATTAATGGAAGTGTTGTGCATTCGTAGAAGGGAAGATTCTGTGTTCTAAAGATTTAGAAGGTTTTTTTGTTTTGTTTTGTTTTGTTTTTTTAAACTAGTTATAGGTTTGTGAGTACAGTTGAAATCCCCTTGAGATTTGGAATTGGAGTTGATGAAATGATCCTAGAACTAGTTCAAGAAAAGTAAAACAAAACAAGCCAGAAGATTAAAAAGCTGTGAAATTAGCAAAACTAAAAGATTATAGGGTTATTGTCAGACTCAATCATTAAACAGACTTAAAAGCCCTCAAACAGAATCTCGTATGTCTCAATGTATGGCAGAAAGAAGTATCATATAAAGGTGGAATATTCAACAAATTAGTTATTTCTCAAAAAAAAAAAAAAGTGTCCTAGCATTCCATGGACCAGAATGCATCAAATAGATTAAAATATTAAATATAAAAATAGAATATTAAAAAGAGGGAACCATCCAGAATATAGATGAATAGTTGTTTCAACCCTAAATGGGTGAGGTCTGTTCAAATATAAAAGTGGGAGGGAAAAATAATAAAAGATTTAAACACTGAATGTGTTAAGTAATGTGGCATTTTTAATGTTTATTCTCTTCTTCAGTGAGCTGGAAGAGTCTCTGCTTGTGCTACCTTTTTCTTACGTCCCAGACATCCTTAAGCTCTTCAATGAATTCATTCAGCTGGGCTCTGATATTGAACTCCTGTGTAGGTGCCTCTTCTTTCTGCTCAGGTAACAGCCTTTCCTAAGAATACTGTGTGTGCTCGGCCTAACTCCTCTAGTGCTACTTGAACTGATGGTGTCAACACTCTGGGATTCAGAAGTCTGATGTTTCAGACTGAGAGACGGTTATAGGACTTCATTGTTATATGACAAAATTGTTATCCCGTGGAATCAGTCATGTCCTTAAACAAGGAGAGCGATGGCCCACCTCTTTAAGTCACAAGATGGAACATGGCTCAGGGATGCTTGCGTAAGCATGGGTCTCCAGGTTGCAGTAGCTCTTGTCCTTATCTGTTTGCTGAGAACCTATTACTGAATGACCAGTTTGTCTCATATGTGTTTTTTTTTATTTGCTTGTCTGTTTGTTTGTTTTTTACTCTAAGCAAAACAATTGAGTTTTGTCCTCATAACAGCATTGTAAGGAACAGTGACTTTATGTTTCAGGTCTGTGTAGAAACAAATGGAAAAGTAAGGGCATACAGGGAGAGAAGGAAGAAACAAAATATGTTTTTTCGATTATTCTTAAATATGAACAGTTCCTCTTAGTGTGTAATTGAGAAGAATGATTTTTTTTAATTTTATTCATTTATTTGACAGACAGATCACAGGTAGGCAGAGAGGCAGGCAGAGAGAGAAAGGGAGGAAGCAGGCTCCATGCTGAGCAGAGAACCCAATGTGGGGCTCAATCCCAGGACTCTGGGATCATGACCTGAGCCGAAGGCAGAGGCTTTATCCCACTGAGCCACCCAGATACCCCAGAATGTATTTTATAGGAGTTTAAAATATACCCTTCTTGTATCCTTCTCTCTGCACCCCAGACTCCAACTGTTAGAGCAGAGAACAGAAACAGAGAGAACACTCTTTAAAACGCTCTTATGAAGACAAAATACAAACTGATCAGCCAATTCCAAATAGTAAAAAAAAAAAAAAAAAAAAAAAAAAATCCAAACAGGTATATTTAATGAATTGGTATTTGAATTGATCTATTTTCATGCTTCTTAGTTCTTTGTTCCTTTTATTCCATCAAGATAGTAGCAAAAGAAAGATAATGGTATGTTTCTAGTATTCTGTTGCCCTATTTTAATCCTGAGCCTTACGGTGGTACTCAACAATGCTACTGATAATCTCTTTTCACTCTGGCCTCTGTACTTTTGAAATCAGGGTTACTGATTCTAAGTGAGACACTGTGAGGGCTTTGAGCATGTCGGGGGGGTCGTGGATGGGGAGTGCCATACAGGACCTGCAGTGGGCCCTGAGCTTGAGGATGTGCACTGGGGGGCATGAGTTCATGGATGTCATCTTGGATTCTAGGTCGGAGTCTGACACTGATCAGGAGATCCTTTTTGCTGAGGCTTCACTAGAAATATTAATAAACCTTAGTTGAGTTAGCATTTCTTAGAGTCCTCATTTCTCTCTGAATGCTCCATAAAATACTATTGTCAGAGTCTGTGGCCACATGGTAGATGGCTGTGCAAAGAGCCAGCTTTGCAAATGAGTCAAATATGTCATAACTTAGGATAGTAGTGTTAAAATTAACATCAGATAAAACTGAGTAACGGGAGAAATATCTTTAGCTGTTTTTTGCCAGCATTTCGGTATTGCCATGATGATAGGGTAAAATGAATCCTTTTGGGTTTTTTGTTGTTGTTTTACTTTGATATTGTCAATTTGCTTTTCTAGAAGGGGGTAAGCAGAGCCAGAACCACTACCTCTCTTTGTAACGTAACTGTTTTGTTTTCATATTAGGATTCACTTTGGGCAGATTACTAGTAACCAAATGCTTGTGCCAGTGATTGAAAAGTTAAAGGAAACAACTATTTCAAAAGTCAGCCAAGTCCGGGTAGGTATCCTTGTAGAAGTATAGTAACTAGGGAGGGGTGTGTGTGTGTGTGTGTGTGTGTGTGTGTGTGTGTAACTAGGGAGGGGTTGTGTGTGTGTGTGTGTGAGTGAGTGTGTGTGACTTAGAAGTAGCACAGTGAGCTGTGCCTTGTCTCTGGTGGTACTGACCAGACATCTGTCAGTATTTGAGGGAAGATTTTTGTTGGAGCTGGTAGCAATAGAAAAAAGAAAATAAAACCAGACCAGAAAGACCTTAGACGAGGGATGAGTAAGAACACCTGAAGCATTGGTTCTCCTGACTCACATATACTGCTGTATTGAATGAAGTCAGAGAAGGGTCATTTAATCTTTCTTATCTGCTCCCCCTACCCCCCAGGATGTTATTGGATTCAACATGGCAGGTCTTGAATATCTCAAGAGGGAATGTGAGGCAAAAAGTGAAGTTATGTTTTTTGCTGATGCGACCAGCCAGTTGGAAGAAAAGAAGAGGAAGAGGAAAAAGAGGGAGAAGCTAATTTTAACATACACTTAGAACTCAAATGTGGTGCCCTTTTCTTTTTATTTAAAAGGACTTCTAAACAGTAGAATTGGTGTCAACTTGAAAATAACCAAGTAGCAAGAGTTTGTTTGGTTACAGAAGGTGTCAGGATGTGGTTCCCAGCTTTGCCTGAAGAAAAGCTCAGTGCGGACTGCTGGGGATGATAATGTAAAATCTTCCCATGCCCATGAAGGTTGAGCCCTTCAGGAGTTGTTCCATTGTATTCCAGCAGGGAACAATGAACTCTTTTTATTTTTTTTAACTAGTTTTTTACTAGAGCTGAAATGAACATTTCAAGAGTTTTGCTTATTTCTGTGATAACAGAAGATTTAATGATGTGTTACTCTTTGTAGTACGTTTTGCCTCTTCAGAGAGTTTCAGGTGCACAATTGATTGCCCTCATCCATTAAATGCAGTCTTGGACTTACAGAGCTGAAAAAGACCATAAAAATTCACTAAAACACCCTCTTTCAACTTTACCTCTTACAAGGGGTTACATTGGTTTATAAAAATATCTAATTGCTAGTTTTTTATAATTCTCCAAATAGTTGTTTCTAATTAAACTGTAGTCAAGCTGAGATGCCTTGCCAGGCTTCTGGGTGATTGATGCGATATAAATACATACATACATATGTACATGCATGGTAAGAATTTGGGGAGGTGGGAATATTCTAGAAGAAATGGACACATTCCTTTGGGCCTGACTTCTATTCGTTGGAAGTTTTTAAGTTACTGCCCCAACCTTGTTGCAGTTCTGTGCAGACTTCTGTGACCTTTTTTTGATGTTTTTTTAAAAGATTTATCTAAATTCCAGTTAGTTAATATATACTGTAATATTAGAGGCCCAGCACATCGATTTAACACTTCCGTAGAACATCTGGTGCTCATCACAAGTGTCTTCCTTAATCCTCATTACCTGTTTAGCCCATCCCCCCACCCACCTCCTCTCCAGTAACCATCAGTTTATTCTCTGTAGTTAAGAATCTGTTTTTCTTGGTTTGTCCCCCCTCCACCCTTTGCTCTTTTGTTTTTTTCTTAAATTTCACATATGAGTGAAATTATATGGTGTCTTTCTCTGACTTAATTTCACTTAGAATTATACTGGCTGGCTCCATCCACATCATAGCAAATGGCAAGATTTCATTCTTTTTTATGGCTGAGTAATATTCCATTGTGTGTGTGTATACTACATCTTATTCATCAGTGGATGGACATGTGGTCTGTTTCCCTATTTGATTGTTGTAGATAATGCTGCTATAAACAGCTGAAGGTGCATATATCCTTTTGAATTAGTATTTTTGTATCCTTTGGGTATATACCCAGTAGTGCAATTGCTGGATCATAGAGTAGTTCTGTTGCTGGATCATAGAGTAGTTCTGTTTTTAATTTTTTGAAGAAGCTCCATGCTGTTTTCCAGAGTGGCTGCACCAGCTGGCATTCCCACCAGCAGGGCAGAGTTCTCCTTCCTCCACATCCTCGCCAACACTTGTTTCTTGTGTTGTTGATTTTATCAATTCTGACAGGTGTGAGGTAATACCTCATTGTGGTTTTGATTTGCATTTCTTTGGTAAGTGATGTTGAGCATCTTTTCATCTATCTGTTGGCCAACTATGTCTTCTTTGGAAAACTATTCATGTCTTCTGTACGTTTTTAAATTGGATTAGTTGTTTTGGGGTGTTGAATTTGATAAGTTCTTTATGTATTTGGATATTAACCCTTTATCAGATATGTCACTTGCGGGGCGCCTGGGTGGCTCAGTGGGTTGAGCCACTGCCTTCGGCTCAGGTCATGATCTCAGGGTCCTGGGATCAAGTCCCGCGTCAGGCTCTCTGCTCAGCAGGAAGCTTGCTTCCCTTCCTCTCTCTCTGCCTGCCTCTCTGTCTACTGTGATCTCTGTCTGTCAAAATAAATAAATAAATAAAATCTTTTAAAAAAAAAAGATATGTCACTTGCAAATATCTTCTCCCATTTTATTGCCCTTTAGTTTTGTCAACTGTTTTCTTTACAGTGCAGAACCTTTTTATTTTGATGAAGTCCCAATATTTTATTTTTGCTTTAATTTTCCTTGCCTCAGGAGCAATATCTAGAAGTTGCTATGGCCAGTGTCCAAAGAGGTTACTGCCTGTGTCCTCCAGGATTTTGATGGTTTCCTGTCTCACATTTAGGTCTTTAATCCATTTTGAATAGATTTTTATGTTTGATTTAAGGAAGTGGTCTAGTTTCTTTCTTTTGCATGTTTCTGTTTGGTTTTCCCAACACCACTTTTTAAAGAGACTATCTTTTTGACATCAGATATTCTTTCCTGCTTTGTCAAAGATTAATTGACCATATAGTTGTGGGTCTGTTTCTGGGTTTTCTTTTCTCTTGTTCTATGTGTCTATTTTTGTGCCAGTACCATACCTACGTATCTTGGTTTTGGTGCAATTGTAAATGGGATTGGTTCCTTGATTTCTCTTTCTCCTGCTTCATTACTAGTGTATAGAAATGCAACAGATTTCTGTATATTGATTTTGTATCCTCCAACTTTACTGAACTTGTTTATCAGTTCTAGCAGTTTTTTTAGTGGAGTTTTTCACGTTTTTTCATAGTGTCAGGTCTTCTGCAAATAGTGAAAGTTTTACTTCTTTGTTGCAATTTGGATGACTTCTCTTTCTTTTTGTTGTCTGATTGTTGTGGCTGTGTTGAATAAAAGTGGTGAGAGTAGACATCCCTGTCGCGTTCCTGACCATAGAGGAAAAGTTCTCAGTTTTTCACATTGAGGATGATATTAACTGTGGGTTTTTCATATATGGTCTTTATTATGTTGAAATATGTTCCCTCTAAACTTACTTTGTTGAGGGTTTTTATTATGAATTGATGTTGTACTTTGTCAAATGCTTTTTCTGCGTCTATTGAAAGGCTCATATGGTTCTTATCCTTTCTTTTATTAATGTGGTGTATCACGTTGATTGATTTGTGAATATGTTGAACCACCCTTGTAGCCCAGGAATAAATCCCACTTGATTGTGGTGAATGATTCTTTTAATGTACTGTTGGATTCAGTTTGCTATTATTTTATTGAGAAATTTTGCATCCATGTTCATCAGGGATGTTGGCCTTTAGTTCTCTTTTTTAGTGGAATCTTTATCTAGTTTTGGTATCAGGCTAATGCTGGTGTTATAGGATGAATTTGGAAGTTTTCTTTCCTCTTCCATTTTTTGGAACAGCTTGAGAAGAATAGGTATTAATCTTTAAATGTTTGGTAGAATTCCCCTGTGAAGCCCTCTGGGCCTGGACTTTTGTTGGTTGATTATCAACCTGCTCACGTTTTCTATTCTTGTTTCAATTTTGGTAGTTTGTATGTTTCCAGAAATTTATCCATTTTTTCCAGGTTGTCCAGTTTGTTGGCATATAATTTTTCATAATATTATCTTATAATTGTTAATTTATCATCTCTCATTTGTGATTTTGAGTCCTTTCTCTTTTTTTCTTGATATATCTGGCTAGAGATTTATCAGTTTTACTGATTTTTCTCAAAGAACCAGCTCTTAATGTCATCTATCTGATCTGTTGTTTTTTTAGTTTCTATATCACATATTTCTGCTGTAATTTTTATTACTTCCCTTATGCTGGATTTAGGCTTCTTTTTCCAGCTCCTTGGGTTGTTTATTTGAAAATTTTCTTCTTGAGGAAGGGCTGTATTGCTATGTGCCTCCCTCTAGGACCACTTTTGCTGCATCCAAAAGATTTTGGACTGTTACATTTTTGTTTTCATTTGTTTCCTTGTATTTTTGATTTCCTGGTTAACCCATTCATGGTTTTAGAAGCGTGTTATTTAACCTCCATGTATTTGTAGTCTTTCCAGATTTTTTTCTTGCACTTTACTTCTAGTTTCATAGTATGGTGGTCAGAAAAGGTAGGTATGATCTTAGTCTTTTTGTATTTGTTGAAGCCTGTTTTGTGACCTAATATGTGATCTTTTCTGGAGAATGTACTTGAAAAGAATTTGTATTCTGCTTTAGAATGGAATGTTCTGAATATGTCTTTTAAGTCCATCTGCATCATTCAAAGCCATTGTTTCCTTGTTGATTTTCTGTTTAGGTGATCTGTCCACTGTTGTGAATGGAGTGTTAAAGTCCCCTACTATTATTGTTATAATCCATATAGTTCCTTTATGTTTGTTATTTTTGTTATTGTCTTATATGTGGGGGT
The DNA here is from genome assembly GCF_022355385.1 of Mustela nigripes. Taxonomy (NCBI): domain Eukaryota; kingdom Metazoa; phylum Chordata; class Mammalia; order Carnivora; family Mustelidae; genus Mustela; species Mustela nigripes. The sequence goes on from NC_081570.1 coordinate 101,248,625, forward strand.
TCTCCCAATTCGGGGACATAAATATTTACAATTGTTACATCTTCTTATTGGAGTGTCCCCTTTGTTTTTATAGCCTCTATCCATTTTTATAGTCTTTGTATTAAAGTCTAGTTTTTCCAATAGATGGATTGCTCCTCTGGCTTTCTTTTGACATCCATTTGCTTGATAAAAAGTTCTCTACCCCCTCACATTCAATCTGTAGGTGTCTTTAAAATGACCCTCTTGTAGGCAGCATATAGAGGAGTCTTTTTTTATCCATTTTGTGTGTCTTTTGGTTGTTTAGTCTATTTACATTAAAAGTAATTATTGATAGACATGTATTTATTGCCACTTTATTACTTATTTTCTCATTTCTGGAGATTTTCTCAGACCCTTTCTCACCTTTGCCACTTTTGGTCTCTCTTTTGCACTCAGAGTCCCCTTTAATATTTCTCGCAGTGCTGGTTTAGTGGTCATGGATTCCTTTCATTTTTGTCAGGGAAGCTCTTTCTCTCCTTCTATTCTGAACAATAGTTTTGCTGGATGGAATATTTTTGGCTGCAGATTTTTCCCATTCAGCACTTTGAATATATCAGGCCACTCCCTTCTGGCTTGCCAAATTTCTCTTGAGAAACCTCCAGCTAGCCTTATGGGTTTCCCTTATAAGTTAGGGATTTCTTTTGTCTTGTTGGTTTTAAGATTTTTTTATCAATATATTTTGCAAATTTAATTATAGCATGTCTTGTTGTTGACCTGTTTTTGTTGATTTCATGGGAGTTCCCTGTGCCTCCTGGATCTGAATATCTGTTTCCTTCCCCAGATTCGGAAGTTTTCTAGTATTATTATTTTATTTTTTATTTTTTGGACAGAGAGAGATCACAAGTAGGCAGAGCAGCAGGCACAGAGAGAAGGGAGAGAAGGGAAAGCAGGCTCCCTGCTGAGCAGAGAACCACCCCCCCCCATGCGGGGCTCGATCCCAGGACCCTGAGATCATGGCCTGAGCAGAAAGCAGAGGCTTAACCCACTGAGCCACCCAGGTGCCCCTCTGCTGTTACTTTTCTTTTTTTTTTTTTTTAATTTTATTTATTTATTTGACAGACAGAGATTACAAGTAGGCAGAGAGGGAGTCAGAGAGAGAGAGGGAAACAGGCTCCCTGCTGAGCAGAGAGCCCGATGCGGGGCTCCATCCCAGGACCCTGGGATCATGACCTGAGCCGAAGGCAGAGACTTTAACCCACTGAGCCACCCAGGCGCCCCTGCTGTTATTTCTTAAAATAAGTTTTCTGCCCCCCTTTCTCTCTCTTTCTCTTCTGAGACACCTATGATAGGAATGTTACTACATTTGATGGAGTCACTAAGTTCCTTAAGTCTATTTTCATGTTACATAATTCTTTTTCTTTTTTTTTTCAGCTTTATTATTTTCCTTTGTTTTCTTGTTAATTCATTCCTCTGTTTCTTCCAGCCTACTCTTCATTGCATCAAACCTGTTTCCAGTCTCATTTATTGCATTCTTCATTCTTCATTTCTGATTCTGATATCAGATATCACTGATATCTTCTGTTCTTTTCTCAAGCCCAGTGAGTATCCTTATGATTGTTGCTTTAAATTCTCCATCAGTTATGTTACTTATATTTGTTATGCTTTTATCTCTGTCTGTGGCCTTATCTTGTTCTTGCATTTGGAATAAATTACTCTGTCTTGGCATTGTGTCTAATCTCTACTTTTTTCTATGTGTTAGAAAAGCCCATTAGGATTTCTGCTCCTGAAAGTAATGGTCTTTTTGAAAAAGAGGTAATGTAGTGCTCAGAGCTGGTGCTTCAGGGAGTGTCTCCAGTGTGTGCTGCCTACACTCTGCTGTTGTGTTTTGGCCGTTCTGTCTTTTAGGCCAGTCCTCTGTAGAGGCTCTCCTTATTTGCTGTGGACAGTGTTTGGTCCCTGGCCTGAATGTGGTGAGTTTTAGCTAGGTATACTCTGGTCTACCTATGAAATGAGTTTTGACACCACTCCACCAAAACTGAGGCCCTGCAGAACTCTGGTGGAGAGATGTGTGTGGGTAGGGGTTTGTGCTGATATTCGGGGGTAGTGGCCCACCACATTACAGCTGAGGCAAGCTTGACTAAGAAGGCAGTCCTAAGAGCACAGGGGTGTGGGGTCTGTTGTAAGCAAGTTAGACAGCCAGTGTCAGTGCTGAGCTGCTTCCTTCTGATGGGTGTGTTTTGGGGGGGGTGAGGGGTGTTGGCTCAAGGGAAATGTCACCAGCCAGCTCCTTTGTTTTCAGAGAGGTATCTGAATATTGATAATCCGCCCCCTACACACACACACACACCCATATCCTATGCATTTTTTCCAGATGGCTGTTTCCATGCTGTTTGCCCCCAGGTCGTTTGCCTGCCTTCTCTTCTGGGGCACCACAGTACCCTCTGGGCTCTATCCCAGCCAAGCCTGTTGACCTTTAAAACTCCAGGCTTTAAGTCTCACTCTTTGTAAGAACCCAAAGAAATTAAGCCTTCTCATTTTCCAAGCCAATGGCTTCTAGGAAATATTCTCCTGGATTTGCCCCCCTGGCTGCTGCTCTCTCCTGCCCTTCTCCACGACCACAGTTCCCTCCCCTCCACAGCAGCCATGATCCATTTCTCCCCTAAAACACATTTCCACACTTCCTGCTTCTTTGATGTGGCCTCTTCTCTCCCTTTAGTTGTGGAGCTTGTCTGTCAGTCGTAAGGTTGATTTCTGGGGTATTTATAGTGATTTTATCATTAGACAAAATGAGCATAGGGTACTCCTGCTCCACTGCCATCTTTTCTCTCTGTGTATCTTCTCCAATCAGGTGTCCTGTGAATTTGTCCATTTCATTTAAGATGCTATATTGTGGTGCCACCATTTTCTTGCCAGTTTCAGAACTGCAGTTCTTGTGGTGTGGTTATCTGATGGTCCCTAGCCACAAGTCTGGTACAGTTCCTGACCATAACAACACAGTCACTGAAGTAAGGTAAGGAACATGGTGGTATTATTCGTTGCACAGAATATAAGTAAAGATTATTGTAACATAGAGTTCCTGATGCTTAACTACAAAAAGGTAAGAGAAGAGATAGTGGATTCTAGGTGCTTCTCGTCTGAAGAAGCAGCCTTTTCTTTAAGCATCTGTTCCTGTCACTAGGGAGGAGAGTTAGTTACTTATTGAAAGATATCCTAATTCTTTAATGAGCAAAGGCTGGATCCGTATCACGTTTGCGCTTGGAAGTGTTCATCAGAAAATAGGAAACTAGCATTTCCCATTAATGTTTTTGATGTTTTCCAAACCAAAACAAGGTCAGGAGGGTACTCTACTTGTATTTAATAAAAGTGTTGCTTTCCCATAGCTTAGGTAAGATGAACAGTAGGGGATTTAAAGGTGTGTCTGTCTGGTAGGTATTACACAAACCAAAGAGAAGGAGAGCTTAGGACAGATGAAATGATGTGTACAGGAAGTAACTGAGCTCTAACTTTTGGTCAAAATACTTGAATCTCCTTAACCCTAAAGGTTTGAGGTTAACTAGTCAGTTATAAAGTAGATTTTAGAGGCCCCTGTGTGGCTCAGCATCTGACTTTCGGTTTTGGCACAGGTCATGATCTTGCAGTTGTGGGATCAAAAGCCCCTTGTCGGGCTCTGTGATCCACAGAGTTTGCTTCAGCTAATTTCTCCTGCCTTGGCCTCTCCCCACTCATACTCTAAAAATAGTACATAAAATCTTTAAAAAAAACTTCTTAAAATTTTTAAGCCAAGCCAGTTTCTAGTCATTAAGTCAGCATTTACTGACTTAGCTGGTCATTGGCTAGATTCAGTCCTTAGTACCAGAACCATGTAACGAGTAACACACCTTGCAAACTATGTAGTGTAGCTGTAGAAGCTGCTGATGCCATAGAGAAAAGCCTCATGAATGGTTTATTGGGCATAGAACATCTAAGCTTTTATATCTTTATATATGTCTCTATGTAAAGAAGGTAACGCTTAACCATTTTGAGATTCCCTGGCTGGAAGTTAGGTGCTTGGTGTACTTGGTTATTAAATGGTTTCTCAGTTCAAGTGTCCTAAGTCATAGATCTCCCAAAGAAATCTCTAAACCTGGGAGAGGGTGTAGGACAGTGACCAAGGAGGCAGTGGTGTCTGTCGTTGGGCTCAAAACTGTATGTAGGGTTCCACCTCCTTATCAGTACAACTGATGAGCCTGCTCAGTGTAACCTTTCCAGGCCAACCACAAACTCAGGAAGAAGCCACCTGGCCTACATACACTATCCACAACCTGCCCCCTTTCCTCACAATTAAAGATCCCAAGTTTTGAGATGAGACTGAGGTTCTTAGGAATAACATCACCTTATATTCTAAGTTCTGTCATTATTTCTGAAATGTGGGCTGCAAGCAGCTCTCATGTGATTTTAGGACTGAGCAAACACTGAGCACACATGGTCCAACAGTCACTGGCCCCAGCCCTTGTAAGGCACATGGAAGTTGCCCTTGTGTAATTCCTTCCTGTGAGTGTGGGCAGGACCTAGAGACTGGCTTCTGAAGAACAGAATACAGCAAACAATAGGATGTCTGTTCCAGGACTGGGTTATAAAACACTGAATTCTGCCTTGCTCACACTCTCAGGCTCTTCTTGTTCTGATAAACCCAGCTGCCCTGCCATGAGATTCCTTTAGGAGAGCCTCACGTGGCAAGGAACCACATCCTGCTGACGACTATCTCAGTGGGCTGAAAGCACATTCATTCCTAGTTAAGCCAGAGGATCCAACTGAGCTCTGTCTGGATTCTGGAACCACAGAAGCTATGAGATCTTAAGTGTCTGTTGCTTTAAGCCAGTAAGTTTTGGGGTAATTTGTTATGTAGGAACAGATAACTAATAGAGCTTCTATACAGCGAATTACGTAATGTGATGTTTTGGATTCCTCATCTATAAATTAGGCACATAAGTATCTACCTTCATAAAGTTACTGTGAAGTGGTTACTGGCTCAAACACAAGAACGGTACTCTTGTTACTGCGTGAACTACACGAGATCTAAAACTACAGAATGATTCCAGTACACACACACACATTAGAAGGGATGGGAAAGAAAAAGACTAAAATATTTTCTGTTAGCTCTTGGTGATATTAGAATCTTTACACTAGATATTTGTCTTTATAATAAAAGAATAAGTATAATGGGCATCTTTCAATCACATTAACTCTGATACTATGAACAGAGGCGTAAAGGCAACATCACTTAAGACATTTCTTCTATTAGATAGATTCACGAAATTACTTAGGATATATTGGTGCCAACAGGAATTATGTATCTATTCAAACGCTGTTCTGTAGTTCAGAGTTGTCTAGCTATCGATGTAGATTTCACCATTTCTCAGTTTAGAGTAACTTCCAAAAGTCATAGAGTAGAACTGACATAAACTGTGATTTCACTGGTTCCCAAAGTATATTTTAAGACCTCTGGGGGTCTATAAGACCCTTTTTCAAGGAGTTTGCAAGGTCAGAAATATTCTCAAAACAATATTAAAATCTGTAGTAGTTTGAAGAGTGGTCTCCAAAAATTTACATCTACCTAGAACCTGTGAATGTAACCTTATTTAGAAATAGGGTCTTTATAAAGGTAGTTAGTTAAGATGAGGTCATACTAGATTGAAGTGGGCCCTAAATTCAGTGACTGTTGCCATGTAAGAATGTAGTGTGAGGAGACACAGGGAAGGAGGCCATGTGACCACAGAGGCTGAGACTGGAATTGGCGTGATGTAGCTTTTAGCCAAGGCACACCAAGAACCGACTACTGCCAGAAGCTAGGAGAGCAGCAGGAACAAATTCTTCAGCCTCTAGCTGGAACCAGCCCTGAACGCTTTGGTTTCCTGAACTGCAAGGAAATACTAACTTGTCTTAAATCAGGTTGTGGTAATGAAGCCTCAGGAAACTACACTTGATCTTAGCCAAAAGGCCGAGAAGCGATGAAGCCTCAGGAAACTAACAGTGATACCAGGAAGTGGAATGCTGCTGGAACAAAGGCCTAAATTTGTGGAAGTGGCTTTGGAATTGGGCAGTGAGTAAAGGGAGAATTTTGAGAAGTGTGATTAAAAAGTCTAAGTATCTTTAAATGATCATTAGTAGACATAAGGACTTAAAAACAATTTTGGTGACGGTTCAGAAGGAGGCCATGGCGGCAGCAGAGAAAGTTTCTGTCGTCTCGGAGAATTTCTACATCACCATGAACAAAAATACTGATAGAAGTATAAACATTAAAGGTGCTTCTGGTGCAACCTCAGAAATGAACATGTTGTCGGACACTGGAGGAAAAGCTAAAAGGTGGCAAAAACCTTGGCTGAATTGTGTTCTGCTTCTTGGTTTAAAGAAGAACTTGTAAACAATGAGGTTTCCAAGCAAAAATGAAAGATGTGGCCTGGTTTCTTGCTGCTTATAGTAAAATGCAAGGGGAAAGAAAGAATTTGAGGAAGGAACTGGTTAGAAAAAGGAACTAAAACATGATGAGTTCGAAAATTAACGTTCTGTCCATACTGCCAACACATTGCAAAGGCATACCCTGGAGTGGTCACCAAGGATGTGTGTGCTGGAGAGATTAGGTTTATGACCACAGACCCAATCCGGCATCTCAGCAGAAGCCAGGAATAGAAGTGCAGTTATCCAGGAAGGATCTGTGGAGAAGCCTCGTGTCTAATGACGTGGATCTCCTTGACTTCCATGAAGACTGACAGGTTTTTGAGAATGCTACATGAGCAGAAATGCTGCTGGTTTGGCCTTGACAGGGAGATAGGACAAGATGAAGGAAGGCTGCCAGACTTCTGGGATTCTGTAAGCAGGAAATGAGCTGCCCAAAGGGTAAGACTTTGTCCCAGGCTGAGGATGGAGAGGGTGGGGGCTTCTGAAGGCCTGGAGGTTGGGGTTGGTGAAGCCTCTGTGGGCCCAGAAGGCAGATCATGCCACAAATGATTATTCTAAGGCCTTGAAACTTCATGAAATTAGCCTAGTGACTCTATTCCTTCCACTTTCTTCCTTTTGGGAATATCTATCCTATACTTTCTCCACCAGCAGATGTTGCAAGCTGACAGCTTATTTTCTAGCTCCACACATCCACCAATGGAAGGGAGACCGAGGCTGGTCATACCAGCATCTTACCCATACTTGATTTAGAGGGATGAGATGTGAAACTGAGTTAATGCTTATTTTGATGAGAATTTAGGTGTGGGGTTAATGCTGGAACGGGTGAAGAATTTGGGGAATGTTGGGATGGGATGGACATATCTTGCACATGAGATAGATAGGAATATTGGGGGATCAGAAGCCAATTACACTGGGTATGTCTGCCAGAAACTGTGAAGATGACCTTAAGATGACACTCAGGATTAGGGTAGCCCCTAAATCTAATGAGTGATATTCTTATAAGGAGACAGGCAGAAACATATACACCAGGAAGAATTTGAGACAGAGGAAGAGATTAAAGTGATGTAGTAATAAACCAAGGAACACCAAAGAATTCCTGGCAACCACCAGACATTAGGAGAGGGGCATGGAACAAATTCTCCCTCAGTCTCCAGAAGGAACCTCCACCTCCCACCCCCGACACCTTGATTTTGGCCCTCTGCCCTCCTGAACTACAAGAGAATATCTTGTTTTAAACCACCTGGTTTATGCTGCTTTGTCATGGCCGCCCCTAGAAACTAGTACAAATTTGTTACAGCAGCTCTAGGAAATTAATACAAGAGGCTTTCTGGCTTTTTCTCCATGAGCATCCAGTGGAGTTTTCCAGGGGCTGTGTGATGTCTGATATCGTGACAGACCAAATATAGAGCAGGAGGGAGAACCCAGCCGTGCTCTATTAAGCCAGGCAATGAAGAAATTTATAAAAATGTAAAACAATGTCTCATGAGTAATAAATTTTTGTTACAGAAAATAGTTATTTTTCATTTAAAAAATCTGTTAATATATTGGCTTTATTATGGTTTTTACATAGAAATTTTTTTCTGTTTTAATTCCAATTTGGTAATTGTGATAGATAAGACCCATGTGAATGAAAGCTTTTCGGGATACTTAATTTTTAAGAATATTTAAAGAATCTCGTGTCTAAAATGTTTGACAACCATAGGCTTAATTGTAAATTTTCCAGTCCAGAAGGACATCCCTGTGTTGCTGCTCGTGCTTTTTGGAAGGTCAGCTTAACACTGAAAACAGTGCTTAAACGAGCAAACTTTAGAATCACACTGAAGCAGATTAGATTTTTACATGATCTACTTAAGATTCTCTGAGCTTCACTCCTTATTTATAAAGCGGGAAAGATAACAGCTATCTTACTGCTAGTCTGAAGATTAGATATGATCATGTATACATGGGAGTAGCTATTCTAATTATTGAAAACCAGTATTTCCATCCCACCAGATTAAGTGGCTTATTGGTTTCTGGCTATAAGAGAAGACCAAACATGAGGTCTAAGGCCTCACATTTGAATGGCTGAAGATCAAGTTCCCGTTTGTACTTACTGGATTTAACGTTGAGAAATTTTACGGGACATGAAGACTCCAAGTGTAGAGGAAGAAATCGTAGAAGTCCTGTGGACCATGGGATTTTCTTTTCCCTGAGGAAAATCTTTGGGTCTGTTATCATAATTGCTACCTGCTAAAACTGGTAAAATACTCATTAAGGAATATGACTTTCATGACCAAATGATTTGTATATACAAACTCAGATTACATTTTAGAATCAGAACCTCCTCTCTAGCATCATTAGCTCAATTTTGGGTACTTTTCTATGCAATGTGAATCCTAGGCTTAGGGGATGTAGGATGGATATTGATTTCCTAGATTTCTCCTGTTGACCCAGTGTACGCTTCTCTGCTGACTGTGGCTAGTCCTTCTATGGGAGCCACCAGTCACCATAACCAGGTCCCAAATCACATCAACATCCAGGGATAGGGACAGATTTCGGGAAATGGGCTATGAATTCTCACTTTGACTTTAGAAGTAGATAAAAGATCTAATAAAACTCTCTTCCTCCTTTATCTGTGCCTAACTGATAGGTACCTTTAATCTATGAGCAGGAAATAGATGTTTTATTAGCATAAATGCAAAATGACTTAATTGCTGTGACTGGCAGCAGGGATCAGGTAGTCTAAATAAGCATCCAATAATCTGTGATGAGGATATGAAGACTTGATTTAATTCCTGGAGGAAAAAACTTCTTATTCTTTGGTTATTTTCCTTCTATCACTACAGAAGAACCCTGCCACCAATATGGGGGGGGAACCTCACATCCCCAGTGAGGTCTTCTCACTTTTATTAAATAGGAATCCTCCTTAACACTCCCTGTACCCTCTTTCCTACTTTTCATTTTTCTCTATTGTACTTAGCACCAGTATGGCCCATATTTTACTTATTTTGTATACAGACTCCCCCCCCCCCCCAACGAAATGTAAGCTACAAGAGGGCAGGGATTTTTGTCTCTTGTTCACTGCCTAGAACAGTTCCTAGCAAATTAGAGACACTTACCTTTGAAACAAGTGGACAAATGAATTCAGCTCCATTTCTACTGTGAAATCAAGGTCCTTTGACACAAGTTCCCCTAAATTTCCCCTTCACCTCAGAATGTCTGGAATCTTAGCCATCTTTGCCGACTCCCTCACCAAGACCAACCCTTCATCTCTGTTCCTGATCATTCTTTTGCTCTTCTTTGGATATTGCTGCTTCAATTACGTCTCATTCATATTATTTAACATTTCTCTCCTGATTCATTTCTTTCAGCCAAATCTAGAGATCTACTTGACATCTCTATAGCATCTGTCAACTATGTCCATATTTTTCTTGAAATTCTATGGCTTCTGAGATATTTCTTGGCTTTCTAATTTGCTTACTCTGTCTCCACTGCTTCCTCTTCTTCCTCCTACATACTAAACAGACCGCAATCTCTGCTCCTTTCCCTTATCTTCAGTTGTCACCTCTGTGTGTGATGCTTAAAATGATTACATTTCCAGCTCTAACTCCTCAATCAAGATCCACACCTGCATATCCATGATTCTTTACTTGAGCCCAAAATCTTAGAGTGGAACTCTTATGTCCACTTACTTCCTTCTATCAATGGCTTCCACCTCAGATTTTACAGCATTACCCCCCGCCACTCCCCTGCCAAATGTCTTTTCACCCATGTCTCTCTTCCACTTTTGCCACATGATAGTTTCTGTCCTTATACTTGGCTTACTGAAGTGGCCTTCCAATGGCCCTTTGCAAATAGAAATTTGCAACCAGTTGCTCTTCTTCAACATATCCAGCATAGTAACACTGGATTCATTTTTTTAAAAAAAGATTTTTATTTATTTATTTGACGGACAGATCACAAGTAGGCAGAGAGGCAGGCAGAGAGAGAGGAAAGGAAGCAGGCTCCCTGCTGAGCAGAGAGCCTGATGCGGGGCTCCATCTCAGAACCCTGGGATCATGACCTGAGCCAAAGGCAGAGGCTTTAACCCACTGAGCCACCCAGGTGCCCTGGATTCTTTGTATAAAAATATGCTGGATCAGAAATCTTCAGTGATTCACTCTTGCTTATATGATAAAGTTTAAGCAGGGATTCAGACTCTTCCACAATTTGATTCCAACCAACATCCCACTATGTTTCCTAATACTCCCTAAGTTCTCAACAAATGGAGCTTCCTACCTTTCCTGACACCTGGTGCTCTCTTATTGCTGTGGATTTGTTCATTTTAAGTCTCTTTTCATAAAAAGTTTTTGCATTTTTATAAGACCCAGCTCAAATACCAAATAGATGCATAACTACAACACAAAGTACTATATGTTTCATGTCACTGGAGTACAAAATAATATAGGAATCAAATGGGAGCACTTTATTTCTGATTCTAGATTATGTAAGTCTTTTAAGAAGGAGTCCAATTGCCATTTTTGTATATGAAAAAATCTTCCATAAGTACCTTGCATATAATAGTTTACTTGATCTCTGTGTGGTATCCACATGAAAGAGATAACAATATGAAGGTGTATATATATAATTCTGTGAATATTCATTTAACCTTTATAATAAAGTATCTCCTACTCCCTAACAAGATTACAAGTTTGTTTTGATGACAGACTTGCTTTTCAAAACCACTCTGCTTGTCTGATAGCACAGAGAGCCACTGACAGTGGCATTTGCTCAACTCACAGTTACTACTGCGCATGTACTATGTAACTGGCATTTTGCTGGATGCTTACTTACAAGATGAGTGAAGACACAGTCTTCATCCTAAGAAATTTAACTCTGTGGTCTTAAAGAGTTAATGAAGCTATGGAGTATGGATATGAGGGGGTTAGGGAATAGCATTTTGACTTCTGTTTTCCCATTGTTCATATGTAATTTTTGCTCTATTTATAACTAAAATTGAGCTTTAAAGGATATTTGCTTCCACAGGTAAGAACAGAATATCATGCTCGGTCATTATCTCAATATTGTGCGAGATGTGTGTTGATCCCTTGGCCCCATCCTCTCCGACGGCCATGGCAAATAACTCCACCTTGAGTTCGGTCTGCAAACCAGCTGCCACCTATAGGACACAAGGTAGCTTTAGAGTCAGACATATCTGAGTTCACATCTTGGTTTTAACTTGAATTGGGGCTAGTTACACTCTCTAATCTTTTTTTCTCATCTATATGTCTGGTGCTTTTGGATGATGGCATTTATAAAGTTATTTTGTGGGTTCGTTAGGTAGAGTTCCATTGAGCAAATGGGACCCAGGATAAATTGAAGGAGAAAACCAGATGCTATTTAGGAAGAGAATGTCGGTGTACTGTGGTGAACTGCAGGAAAACTTTTACAATGCACATACTTGTGCTATTTCTTGAATGTTAGCAGTGAGTTCCTATGGGCATCCCTGCAGATAAAGGTAAATTTAAACCCCACAACTTCCCTGCCCTGCTTCTTGGTTTATAGTGTGCCTAATGGAGGACGTGTGATGTGACAAAGCCAGCAGAGGGAGACAGAATGAGTTTAAATGCCAAACTGCTTAGGTCTGAAAGCTACGTGGAAGAGGTCTGGACCAACAAAGAAACCTGATATATAATGAAGAAGAAACACAGCAAGGAATGGGCTTCTTGCCTTGTTCCTTGAAGAGAACACTGGCCAGGAAAGAAAGAGCTGTTTGTGTTTCTAAGCTGCCTCTCCAGGAGGTAGGCTAAAAAGCAGACTTGAGAACAACTGTCTGGAAAAAATACATCAGAAACCACCACATGGAAAGCAATTAGATACAAGTACTTTTTTCTTCATAGTTTATAAATAATAGAACTGAAAAATGTTTCAACTTCTTCAACAATGTACTTATGAAGGTCTGCTAACTGGAGGGCATCCAACTCACCATGTCTGAGGACCAGGCCCTTTGCCCTTCAGCCCAACAATGAGGGCAGGGCTAGGATGACACCACTCTGCACAAGGCAGCTGGCATCCTGCCCCCGCTCAGGTCTACCCGGACCCTGGGCATATTCATTCAGCGTTGGCAACTAAGCAGGCTGAACAGTGGTTAGATTTACATATAGAGGAGTCTATAGATTATATTTTTGCAGAGCCAAAACTGTCAAAAAGAAAATAACAATAATAATAATTTAAAAAAACCCTAACAGTAGAGAGTGAGCTTGAATACACGCTGAGTTTTTAGTACCTACAAAGGTTGATCCAACAGTCATTTTGACTTTTGGCATCACCCCTACTTTAAATGAAAAAAGTTTTCTAACTTCTCAGAACAGTGGAAGAAGAGCTTGCTTTGATTTTTGCTTTTACTTTATGTTCCAGAGTTTCTGGAATCTTGACACAGTTCAGTGATGAAATGTGACAGAGAGGTACTCATGAATTGGTGGAGCTAATCCCGAAGGATATTTCTGTTTGGAACTGCAGCCTGCAGACTACTGTGCTGTAGACCATAAGATATTAGGGCTGGAAACGGACTAAGAAATTATCAGGTCCAAGCAACTTCTTTTGCACATGAGGAAGGCAAGGTACAGAGGGTTAATTAACCAAAAGTATGACTGAGCTGCTGGTGGCACAATCATAACAAGAGGCCAACTGATTCTGCACCCTATCAAATGGACCCTTCTGGGTCAACATACAATTGTGGCTGTTCTAAGGTCTTGGGACTCAGTGAACACTATATGCTTATTATGGAAGTGGATGCTGTTGCTCTGTATTCCCATGAGACTAAGCGTGTCCCTGTCTGTGATGAACAAGCATGTGTCTATCAGATGTCCTTACTTCATTCTGTCACTTAGTCATACATTTTGAATCCCCACTATGTGCCCAGCTCTGGGAGCAACTTAGATATGTCTACTCATTTTTAACATCCCCTGTCCCCGGTCCCTATCAGTGGCGTTCAAAGTTTGTTGAATGAAATGGAAGGAATGTGCCAAGAAATAAATGTTAAGATTTACAAGTGTGATTTTATTATGTTTTATATATTATTTTATATATTATATTTTGTCTATTTATATATTAATAAACTTTTGTTTACTTGATACTACATTTCTGAAATCATAACTTAAAGCAAGTAGCAATATACAGAATTTTTTTTTTTGAAGCACCCCATTTTGGGGAATGTAGCAAATAAAATTAGAATAGGTTGACATTTTAAAATTGATATTTTCAGAACTCTGGAGAAATGAGGCAGCTGATGACTAATATATTACTATTTCTTAGAATATCATTAAATAAATTCTCTGGCAAGCAGTAAAAGAACAAACCAAATGTATAGAAAATACAAAAAATAGGGTATTTTTCCAAGAGATTTTTCATTTTGCAGAAGAATTTATTATAGGACACCTTTAGGTAATCAGCTTTCCAAATGCATGTCAAATCATATTTAATTTATAAAAAGGTATTTTTCATACAATTGTGCATAACTGTAGTATTGGGACAAATAAGTGAACTTCAGAAAAGTTTCCACAGCTGGAAGTTTAACTGTTTACACATAGGATCTGTCTCACAGCGATTATGTGCAGTATGCAACATTAGCCATGCGGTATACCCATACCAGGAATCTTTTACTTATGATACTAGAAAAATTAGACTTATATATGATTTAAACCGAATGCATAGAATGATTTAAAAAAACCACTTTCCCAGAAACATGCACACATTCACACATGCAAACACGGACACACACAACAGACAGCTCATAGGACTTACAGGTCCGTGTTTGTAAGTCACTTTGAGTCCTGTGCTGGGTGGGGGCTGCTTCACCCTAAACCTACCAGGCAAAAAGATGGAAATAAATTTAGGCCATAAGAAAAAAGCAATGAACCAACCAGGATGTTATAAAATCAGGAAGGTGTTAATATTTGCTACAAAGGAGTGGGACTGGGAGTGGGGGAGGTCCATACCATTAGGAGAACAACCTAATCGCCACTTGGGAGAAGAATCTGGGGCCCATTTCACAACTGCCTTTCCAACAACAGTTTTCATCAGCGTCAAACAGACTCCAACCCCAGTTCCCACCCTTGGTTATTGGATGCTGTCGAGCCGCTCAGGGCAGACTGTCGTGAATGTTTGGCTGCTGTGTGCACTGCAGCGTGGCCACCGGCGTGAACACCGAGGCTGACTGCCAGATCATTAAGCTGAAGAATAAAGGCTCTTTTGGAAAGCACTGGAGCATGGGAGCCAGTCTTGCTCTGTCGTGGTATGGGGCTTGCATGTTTGGGCAGAGGAGAAACAGAAAAGGCTCAGAGAATTTTGGAGAACTTGAAAAGCCCCATGCTCACACGTGGTGCTTATTGATCTCTTTCCCTTCCTGTGGTTTGCGGGTTCTGCCTGAAGGTTAAAGACCTGGAGTAAATTAAAATGCCAGGGAAAGCCTACCTCCACGTTGACCTCAATCCTGCCGCTCCTACCATCGACTTTGCTGCCTGTGCTATAACGGCTGAATTTAACAAGCCAAGGAGGGAAATCCAAAAGCTAAAATTCTACACTGAGTAGACAGGATCTACGCGGATGAGTTTTATTAGTTTCAAGTTGATTCTCTTATTTTTCCCCACCCACTCTGTTGGCAGCAACCGAAAAAACCAATAATGTCTGATCTGGTGGCCTGGTTGTTTCTGAGGAAACAAATATATTTCCTGAAGCTGGATATTTGCCTCAACTAAAATGGGATATGGATCTTTTCAACTAGATGCCTCTGCAGTTGTGTTTCATCTGATTTCCAATCTTGAGTCCTTTCCAATCATAAATTGGAAGGACTTGCCACTTACAGCATAACTCTGAGCATAACACTGCAATTGAAATAAACATTTATTCCACTTTTTATGGGGGAAAACCCCCCACCTTATGCTCAAGTTTAATTACAAATAGAATAGGGGAGCTTTTGTAATTGGGAGTTTTCCTATATATATATACAGAATATATTGCCCCAATGGGAAGGACTGAATTCCCATAGGAAGCAGTGAGCACAGATTTGCTGATAAAGCAACATGTCCCAGGCGAACAGGTCCACAGGAGATCTGAGGTCCAGCCTTGCTCTAGCCTACAAGACCTTAAAACATATTACCCTGATCCTTCATAATAGTCTCTAAGGTCTATCTCTACAAGTTCCACAATTCTATTGATCTGGAAAGGAAGGACTCTTTTTCTTGTCACTGAATGTCAGATCTAGGGTATTTTCAACTAGAAGGGCAGGTTGTGGGTTATGATCAAGTCAGATCTTCAGAGGCAAAGGAACCCTAAAGACTCAGGTGATTTTTTCCGCCTTTTGGCCTCAGTTATGCAGAAATAAGGTAATGAAAACCACTTTTAGATCAGAGAGGGCAAACAGATGCCAGTTGATATTACAGTTGGTGGTGGATCTGAGAAACAGACTTTCAGGGTTTGTGCATTAGTTCCCGTAACACTGGTACAACTTCCCCTTCACTCTTCGCTACTGCAGATCAGTCCTGAGTTGCTTCTGCCAAAGTGTAAATAATGATAAATGGGAGGGCCGAGAAGGGCCCACGGCATCGTTGAGGCTTGATAAACACTGAGCTGATGAAGAATGAATGAATAAATGAAAGAGTAAATGATGGAATGAATGACGTGAAGATTCAGTAGTCAAGGTGTATGTAATTAGAGTTCAGTTCAAATAAACCTTCACTGATGCAGGCATCTGAAGACAAGCATAGGAGAAGGGGACTTGAGCAGACCTTCAGTGCCTTGGCCTCACCTGCAGAAGTCTACTCCCACGTTCTTGAGCTTCACGGTGGTGGCATAGGTGTGTCCCTCTTCCAGCACTCCAAAATTCACTGATGGCGGGAGAAGATGGAATCCAAAAGGGGATGAAGTCATGTTATTAATGGCAGCGCATGCAACAGAGGATGTTTTCACTCTTCCTCCAACTGAATCTTGCACCTTTGCGTTAAGGAAACAGTAATCAAATCAAAGAAAAGGGTTTCTATGTTGTGTTCCCAAGATAAGATAAAGGTTCAAATGCTAGAGGAAAAGGACTGTTTGGCCATGGGAGGAAATGGGCTTTAACAATCTTGTGTAAACCTTACAAGAGCACGTAAGGAGGTATTTAAGGCTTTGTTTTATGGATAAAGAAGCCCAAGTTCAGAGGACTAGAAAGACATCATTTGCTCAGGTGGTAAGAGGCAGAGTAAAGTTTCAAACTTGAGTTTGCCTGATCCTAAACTTTATGCTTTTGGTGCCAGTAATTACCAAACTTCAGCTTCCATCAGAATCAGCCAGGAGGCTGGTTAAGACCCAAATTGCTGACTCCACCCCCCGGACTTTTTCAGTCAGTAAGTCTGGGATGGGGTCCATGAATTTGACTTTGTAATAAATTTCCAGGCACTTCCAATGCTGCTTGTCTGGAAATCACACTTTGAGAATCACTGTCTATGCCCTTGTTATTCCCCAGATTGGCAGCATGGGGCTCACCTGGGAGCTTGCTGGAAATGGCAGGCTTTGGGGCCCCAGTCACTCAGAATCTGCATGCTAACAAGGTCCCCAGGGACTCTATCACGTTGTCGATTACGGACATTGCAATACATTCTGTGGTGGCCATGAACATGGTGTGGCCATGCAAGAATTGAAGGCAGATTCTCAAAACTGGATTGGTAGGCTGAAGGCAGGATTCCCAGCAGAGATGCAAGGGAACCTTTATCTTAGAGGCTGAGGAAGGAAGGAGGTTGGTGGTTTTGGAAAACTAAGAGAAACTCTTAATGGCTGAAGTGAGTAATGAGGGTAGAGATTAATTAATGAGGGTAGAGATTAATGAGGTAGAGAAGCAAACAGAGTTTGTTGTGATGCTGTCATTTGGATTTTATCCTGTGTCATGAGAAGGGTGGCCCATGATCCCCTTATCCAGTAGTGTGTGTTAACCCAGCTCTCTGCAAAGAATGTTGATCAGTCGCATTTGCTGATTTCCATGGTGTGAGAACTCCTGCAGGCTGATTTCAAGCTACCAATGATTTTAGAGTTGGCTCATAAATTTCCTCTCCCAAGCCAAGTGAGCTGGCTCTCGGAAAGCGCAGCCTTAGCTCATCTCTGTGTGACCTGAATGCCTTCATGGAAAGGTGATCTTGCACGTACAGTGAACAGCAGTTGCTGCTAGAAATCAGCAACTTCAAGGAGTCAGGATTACATCAGATGCCGACTGGCTCTGGGAACTTGGTTCCCACGTCTGTGTTACCTTTGTGAGAGGTTGAGACTTGGGCTTGGAACTCAGCAAGTAGTGCGGCAACCTCACTTTCTCTTTCCTTGCTTGTCCGGCGACATCCTGCAGCAGTGACTGGGTTGGAATTTTCACAGGCACACAGGATTCTGGGTCTGTTAGGAAGTTTAAATTGTGCCACATGGACATTTTATTCAAAGGCATCTGAGATCTTACCAGTTTATGACAACATAAACCAACTTGGAAAATGTCTCTCCTTTCCTTTATAAAGAACTTATTTAAAGGGATAGAGGCTTTTTATCAGTTCTTGTGTTATGTTTTTACATTTTACAAAGAGATTTTAACTTAACATCGATTTTCACAACACCCTTCTGAGAAGGGCACCAGAGAGGCTTATATAGTATCACCATTTTTAAATAAATGAGAAAAAACAAATTCTGAGAAGTTGGGTGACCAGAACTCCTCAGGGTTCTTTCCATTAAATCAACAAGGTACAACACAATAAACGCTGATTCTAAAAGATCTCTTACAACCAATGGGAGAGAAATCGTAAGAATTTTTTTGGTTCAACAACTGCATTTATGTTTGTAAAAAGTGGCTTGTTAATTACAGATAAATTAAGCCAGGGACTTAAATCCTCAGATCATTGAACTTGACGGAGTGAGCAAAAGTAGGTAATTTACAGAGTTTCGGTTGTATGCATTTCTCCAAATATGCAGGAGGTTGAAACAAAAAATTCTCATATTCAAATATCTTTTCACACCTTCAAATCATCAAGAGAGGCAAGGCAAGGAAGCCAATATTTGAGTGTCTACCATCTATAGATAAGCACAGCAGGTATGTTTTTACCCAGAGCATCTTACTTAATCCTAATCAAACCCTATGAGCTGAGGGTGAAGGCAGTTATGATTTCTGTACGTTCAGCACTCTCCCCATTACCACCTCCACCTACCACACATACTTCTGGGGCCACCACATCTCTGGCCCCAGCCATCAAGATAGCATATGACACAGGCAAGGCCAATGCAGGCCCTTCACCAGGATATTCCTACAGAAGGCAGCAGGGATAATCCCAGTGTGCCTACTGAATTATGGATCTGGAAGAATCAAAATCTTGGCTCCCTTTTGTCAAGGTTCTTGCCACATGGACATACTCTATTCTTTGCAGGAGAAGATAAAAGCGAACAGGGACAAGTAGGGATGGGGCAAGATGAACGCCAGGGGAATGCCCAAAGAGAGGGGCAAGCAGACATAAAGGCATTCCTGAAAAGCCAGAGCGCCTGGATCCAGTCATCCCTGGTCTGGCACCATATCCGCAACTCTGTGGTTTGCTTTTAAGCACCAAGAAATGTTCCCCAGCTCTGTTGAGTGAGTTTGAGTTTGATTTCACTCAGTTACAAATCAAAGCATCCTAACTAGTACAATAGCAGTATCTCTTTCTCCTCTTTCTTTCTTTCTTTCTTTCTTTCTTTCTTTCTTTCTACAAACAAGGAAACTGAAGTTAAATAGCTTGTCCTGGAAACGAAAAGAAGTGGCAGGACTGGAATGCACACTAAGTGAGTCAGCCTCCATCAGAAACATGCTCTTCCTACTAGCATGAGATAACAGAAAACCTATTTACTGGTCTCTGCCCCTGGTTCCTTGCACAGAACTCCTAAAACCTTAGGAATTTCCTAGATGATAAGAGTGCTAGGAACACCTTTCTTCCTAATATTCGGTCTTTGACCCAGGTTCCTGACACAGAGCTTGTAAATGTGTTGGATTTTCCTGGGCGATCACAGTGTCTTTGATGTGATGAGGCTACTCTTGGTGGGCTCCTGGATGGTGTAGAGATGGGGGCCATTCACTAGAAAGACCAAACCGTGATTAGAAGCTTGGGACTTCCACCCTCACCTCCATCCTCTAAGAAAGGGAGAGGAAATGGAGATTGAGTTAGTGATTGGTCATGCCTGTGTGGTTCATTCATCCATAAAATTGCTCCATAAAAATCCCCACAGCACAGTGTTCAGAGAGCTTCTGGGTTGGTGAACACATCCATGCCTGGAGGGTTTGCTCCCCAACTCCACAGGGAGAGACACTCCTGTGCTGGACCCTTCTAAACCTTGCCCTATGTACCTCTTCACCTGACTGTACATCTGTGCCCTTTATCATATCCCTTGTATAACAATGTACATTTTAATGTATTTTATTCTCTTTGGTCACCATTCCTGACATTGGCAACCATTCTAATGGCTCAACGTGTCTTTTTGTTTGTATTCTTACCATGAGCATACGACTTCTGTGACTGCATTTTACCAGTCTGATGGGTTCTAATTAATTGCTCATACTGTTATTATTAATAGTAAATACAGATCCCGCATTAATCACATCCCAGGCACTACTCCAAAAATCACTTTACAGATACCCATTTAATCCTGACAACCCCGTGATGTGTATACCATCATTCCCTCTTTATAGGAGAGGAAATGGGAAGGGATAGAGGGGTTAGACAGTGTGCCCAAGGTTACACAGCTCTTCTCTAAAGAGCCAGAGAGAGCTTGGATTCTTAGACTCCACACCAGGCTGCCGGCCACAAAACAGAAGCATGATCACCCTACTGAGCCAACCCCAGGCTTCAGCAGGGATTGGGGGAGTGGAGAGGAGTAGTGGAGGGGCTTGAAGTAGCTGATACAGAGGTACTTTAAAAGTGGAATTGGGATGGTCCTCTAGGTCATCTGACTACAACCTTGGAGTGTGGCTCCCTAAAGAAGCTGTCACGGTTCCCCATTTCTACGCTGAGCCAGACTGTGGTATCTATTCATAATAATATTTTTTTCCTTTCCCTCAGGGCATGGCTTTTTGTGCTTCCTCACTGAACATGTCTTCCCTGCAAGTGAAGCATATTTCTCTGCCCCACTGATATTGAGGTCTCTTATAGGACTTGAACTGACCAGTGAGAGAAGGTAGGGGTAAGGGGCAGGCGGCTAGTCCTGAGCACAGGCTGTGAGCCACAGCGTGCATTTCCACTCACCTCTCTTGAGTTGCTCCCCTCCACCCTGAGAGCAGCTAGTCTCAGGGGGTGGGCACCTCCTTCCCTGTGGGAGCTGTGACACCCCCACTTTTCTCCTGCAGCCCTTGGGAGTGCTGGTAAAAGTTTAACAACTGTCTGTCTGGAGAAACACTGCCCTGGCTTGGACACTTTGCATATTTGCAATATTTGCTGATTGCTCGCCTGGCAGACTCAAGCTCTCAGTGTGGTGTCACTGAGTGTGGATTTGGGAGGAGATGTGCACACTCAGATCTCAGGGCCTCGTGGGGCCCCCAGTGTGTCCACCTGCAGCCTGGAACAAAGGCAACTGCAGCCCACCTCCAAACCCCAAACGCTAAAAATGCCTGTTTTAAATTGCTATGAGATTTATACAGTTTTATTGTAGCAAACGCCAACAGGTTCCTTTTTATTTTACAAAATCCAGACCTCCTCTGACTGACTCTATCAATGACCAAACAAGAACCACTAAACTATTTATGCTAGTTTGCAGTTCATTTCTACTATCAGGCTTTGGAACACATACATCCCCATACTTTTTTTTTTTTTTTTTTGTATAAAATATTTTTTTCTCCTTCCTGCATCTGAAGGACAACATAATAAAATACAGAGAATGAGGAGTCAAAAAACTCACTTTCTTGCCCTCCCAGATTTGCTGTATGATTTTAGAGATTGCTTGCCTTCCTCTAGGCTTCAGTTTCCTCAAGTAAAATGAGGGTTATCTCAGTGATCCAATCTTAAATCTTAAAACCTAGGAAATCCAATTTTTTCTTCTAGGCCAGCTCTCCGATAGAGCTTTCCCCTACTCTCTTCCTATCCTGAAATTCTTAAACGGTATTGTTTAAATCAAAATGTGATCTACTACTTTTATCGAGTCGATTATTGTCTCTCATCTTGGAATCTCTGTGCCTAGGGATGTGATAGGTGCCCTCATTTCAAAGACTTTTTTCCTTTCTTTAAAAATTCCCATTTCAAGATGGGATCAGGAGGGAGACAAACTCACAAAACAAACTGAGGGTTGCTGGTGGGGAGGGTGTAGGGAGAGGGTGTCTGGGTTATGGACATTGGGGAGGGTATGTGCTATGGTGAGTGCTGTGAAATGTGTAAGCCTGATGATTCACAGACCTGTACCCTTGGGACCAATAATACATTATAAGTTAATTTAAAAAAGTATCAAAATCCCCATTTCTTAGAAGCTCAAGCCATCAGACTGTATTCCTACACCGTCCCCACATACTTGCTATCTACTGACCTCTCAATCATTCCCTGGATTCCCTGGAGATCTTGACACCCCAGACGGACTTCCAGTTCACCTCTTGGAGACATCAGCTAGACATCCCAATCAAAACCCTGTGCTTGGGGCACCTGGGTGGCTCAGTGGGTTAAGCCTCTGCCTTCAGCTCAGGTCATGATCCCAGGGTCCTGGGATTGAGCCCTGCATCGGGCTCTCTGCTCAGCGGGGAGCCTGCTTCCTCCTCTCTCTCTGCCTCCGTCCCTGCCTACTTGTGATCTCTGTCTGTCAAATAAATAAATTAAATCTTTAAAACAAAACAAAACAAAACAAAAAAAAAAACCCTGTGCTTCTCCACCCAGAAACTCCCATGGTCGAATCTCAACCTCACCAAAACCAAAAATGTCACCACTTTCAGAATTTGTTCCCACTTTCTTCTCTAAGTCATGACCTCCTAATCTAGTTCATTACCCCATAGTATCTAGTCCACAACATTTGACCTTGCTGAGACCTCTAATGAAATGAAACTGTCACCTGAAATAACCAGTCACCCCTTTCCTGTTTTGCTTTCCTGTTCCTCTGGAGTGGATTTTCTATCTTTATACCCACTCCTCTGCCATCAGACTTGCTCATCTGCCTCATATTCAACATGAAAACCCACCTGCCAGGGTATCCATATTCCTTCTCTCTCCTGTCACTGTGGATGAGGTGGCCTTTTCATATCCAAGATCAACTCTGTCACTCAGGGTTTGCCCCAAATGTCACATCCTCTCACCTTCTATAGAACTTTGCTTTCCTGCAGTCAGCTCCCTCCTCCTACACTGTAAGTTCTCTCTCGCTACTGAATTATTGTTTGCAACTCAACATCCCCCATATGTCTAATTTTTTTTTTTTTTTCTTACATCTCTCCCTTGGTCACCTATCTGCCTCCAGCTGCAATGCCATTTCTCTCGTCTTTTCAGCAAAACTCTTGGGGGAAGCTACACATTCCTGCTTCTGGTTCCTTTCAGCCATTCCATAAATAGCCCACAGCCCACTTGCGTTGGCTTCAGGCCCCACCATGCCCTTAAGGTGCTTTTGCCCAAATCACTAGCGATCTCCATCTTACCCAGTCCCGTGGTTATTCCACATCTCACTGGGCCTTCTGGGGCACTTTGATCCACTGGAAACACTGATTTTCATGCTTCTGTTTTTCTCCGACCTCACTGGCTTCTTCTTCTTAGTAGCCTTTTGTGGCCCCTCCTCTGGCTGAATGTTACATTCTAAAGTTTGCTTTAGGGCTATGGTTTTTGAAGGGTGATCCTATATCAGCAACATCAGCGCCGCCTGAAACCTGTTACAGCTACACATTCTCAGCCTCAAGACTGGTCCCATGGTACGTACCCTGGGAACCACCCTTAGTTTCTCTTACCCTTCAGCCCCACATCCAGTGAACCAGTGAGTCCTGTTGGCTCTGCCTCCAGAATATATGGTTCCAGTTCATTTGTTTCCCACCTTCTCTGCCTCCACTGCTCCAGCCAGGTCTCTGCTGGGGCTCACATGTCCTGCCTCAGTGGCTTCCTCCCCCACCACAGTTTCCACTTGTCTACTCCCCCTTCCCCACCATAAGCTATTATCCACACAGCTACCAGAGTAATCTTTTAAAAATACAGATGAGTCATGTTTCTACTCTGTTTAAAACCTTCCAGTGGTGTTTGGCTAAAAACTACACATAGACTAAAGCCCAAAAGTCCTTATGTGGCATCACACAGTCTTATCTCTACTCCTGTCTCTGACCTCACCTTTTGCCTCTTCCTTTGTCCATTTTCTTCTAGCTAAATGCCAGTTTTTCTGCTTCTTCTCCCCTAAGGGTCTTCATACTTGCTGTTCCCACTACTTGCACCATTCCCCTCCCCCAGGGTTTGCATGGTTGGCTCCTTCCTGTCATTCTGTTTGAGCTCAGATGTCCTTTCCCAGAGGAGCCTTCTCACCCCCTAATAAAATGCTATCCCTCTCCCCAAGACACTCTCTATACATTATATGTGGTTTTACTCTGTGCAAGCAATCTGAATTTATCTAATTCATTTGTTTACTTACTATCTAGGTCTGTCCATAGTAGGCACAGCCCTATAAGACTTTAGCTTCTTAACTGTTGCATTTCTGCTCCTAGAACATGCCTGGCAGACAGTAGGCATTGAGCAAATTATCCACTAAATGAATAAACTTTATACAAGAGATAACGTTAAAGTCAGGAAGGCAAAAGGCAAATCCCTTAAGTTACCAAAATATGGCAAGATGCTTCCTCTATAAGAGGTAATTAAGACCTATTGGCAAACTTCCAGTTCACTTTCACTATGGGCCATGTCCACAGGCATGAAGAAGTGCAAATTCACCTACGTGATTTAAATTGATGTTTTTCTTTTTGCTGATCAACCATAAAGTTGAATTAACTTCAGTGAGATTGGTGTAATGTGATTCCCCTGTACAACAATTACTTTGTATTATTCCATACTTTAATTTCTGTTACCTCGATGAGATGATGTGCTGCATAAATACCCTATGTTTCTCTTCTAGCACCTGCAGACCAAGAAAGTACTAAAATGGCAGGTCAATCTGAGTCTAACTACCAAATTACTAGCTGCTTCAACAAAGCTACCAGGTTCCTGATCTTTAGTACATAAGGCAAACTCTCATATCCCTGGGGGATAAAATCAAATAAGGCAATAAATAAAATAATAATATAAAATAAAACAATAGAATACAATAATAATATACAAAAACATATTTGCCATCTTTTCCTTTTACTATGGGGCTTTCAATAATTCTCAAAACATTTTTTGAGATACTTTGATGTGCTAAGAAGCCTTACAAAGTTCCTTAGCTTCAGGATCTGTGACCCTTTAGAATTTTTTCTGTAACGACCAACCATACACTCAGCTCCCAGTGCCATATTCCTTAGTCCAAAAAGACTTAATGTTCAGTTTGGGGAATGAATAGAATAAAGCAAATGTCCACCATACCTTCAGTAGGTTTTTCTAAAGGTTCAGTTTGGTTCTGGCCAGCAGACTCCTTGATGTCCACAAAATTCTTTGGTTTTAGAAGACACTGTGGGGATTGTGGGGATTCCTCCTCTGAATCTGGCTGGCCATCTAGAAAACCCCAAACAAATCTTATAAAGTGATACCTGGACAATGATGCAAGGACTACTGTTGTTTTTATTCTTTTTTACCATGAACAGGGTACTCCCACTACCCTTGCCTTTAGAAAGATCACATGGAAGAAGTCCAGTCAGAGGGAGAGAGTCTCCATAATACGAAGTAATGTTTGCCATTAATGAAAGGACAGTATCTACAAAGAACACACTCCCTGGGAGTTAGCTGGTTCTACAAGATAACACAGTAGTTATCTTGGTTGGGTTATGAATGGGGACCTGGTAACCTTTTACCCTGGCCAGAGTAACTGAGATGTGATTTTTTTTTTTTAAGTTTCCAATCTTAAATCCATTCATTATTATGATGATGTGACTCTTTATTAATATATATCTAAGAAGTACAACATGAAACAGATTTAAAATAAATCTTTCAAGGGGCGCCTGAGTGGCCCGGTTGGCTGAGTGTAGCACTCTTGATTTTGGCTCAGGTCATGATCTCAGGGTCCTGAGATCAAGTCCAGAGTCCAGGCTTGGAGGGGAGGCTACTTCAGGATTCTCTCTCTCCCTCTGCCCCTCCCCTGCCCTCTCTCTCTTTCTCTCAAATAAAAAAATGTTTAAAAAAATATATATCTATCAAGGACTGGGGATTTCAACTTGTATGTAGGCAACCCTGGCTGAATAGTGCGGGCTGCTGGAGGATTGTTGAGAAACCTGTGGCATCAACCCCTTTCAAGGGGACAGTAGGCTTCACTGATGAGAGTTGTCTGCCTGGGAGAAGACGGGCACCACACCATCCACCTTCATCTCTCATTTCTCCTATCTCATGTCTAAGTTGTTGTTCCAGGCTTACTCTTTGCAATCTCTGTAGTAATCAGAGGTTTCCTTTGGCTATGCTCATTCCAGGAAGCTGAGCCTCTGGTATTGTATTGTGTAGTAGAAAACCCTTCTATCAGGGTGGTTTTACTACCCGGTTTATTAAAGAGAAGTATTAAATTCCATCTTATCCCTAAAGTCTCCAACATGCATCTCTTGAAATGGAGACATTGTTCTATACATCTGTAGCACTGTCATTACATCCAAGAAAACTCACAGATATTCCACAGTTCCCTCAACTATATAGTCCTCTCCTCAAACCTGTGTAGTTGCTCCAAAATCTGTTTATTTTCTCAATATAGCACCCAAATTTATGTGTTGCATGTAGTTTATATGCCTCATAAGTCTCTATCTCTCTGTCTCTTTTTTCAAGATTTATCCATCCATTTGAGACACAGAGGGAGAGAGCAAGCAGGGGGAGGGGCAAAGGGAGAGAAATCCTCAAGCAGACTCCCTGCTGAGTGGGGAGCCCAATGTAGTGGCTGAATGCTGAGATCATGACCTGAGCAGAAATCAAGAGTCAGCCACTTAACCAACTGAGCCCCCAGGTGCCCATAGTCTCTTTTAATATAGAACAATTATTCCATTTTTTTTTCTTTTAATGTCATTGACTTTTTTGAAGAGTTCAGGACAGTTGTTTCATAGAATGTCTACATTCTGGATTTGTCTGATTGTTTCCTTTTGGTTAAATTCAAGTTAAGGACTTTGGACAAGAATTCTACATAGGTCTTAAGCACTTCATATTGTACTATATGAAAAAACACCTAATGCTAGGCTGTCACAATTGGTAGAAATCTGATCGCTTGGTTAACCTGGAAAATGCCATAGCTCTCCATTGTAAAGACACATTTTCCTCTTTATAATTAGGTATTATGTGAAGTGATAACTCAAGCCTGCATTTTTGCCCTGTTTTCCACCAACCTTTCATTACTCCCTTGATTTATAAATTAGTCAGCTCTTCTAAATGTTTTTAGGTAAATTCTAAGCATGTGGAACGAAAACTAAATTTTATTTTTATCTTGATTTCCTCAAATAACTCAGCCAAATTTATAATATACAAGTCACAAAAGGTCATGCCATTAACTAGTACTGAGACAAAGGTGGTAGGAACAAGTTCTGTCTTAAGAGGCCTTTGTTGGGCACTCTTCATTGAAGCCCATTAACAGGACTAAGAGCTCCATGAACGCGTCACCTGGAAGAAGATCAGATGTCTTCTTAGGAGTTGTTTTGTTTGTGTCTTCCTCCCTCTTTGTAAAAGGAGGCAGGTTTTTAGAAAGGGTGTCCAGATAATTAAACTGCAAGGAAAAACCAAAAGAATTCCTTTAAGACTTACGCAAGTTTGGAAGGCAAAAGTCACAAGTACATTAAATTGATGAGCAATGATGAAAGCATTTTTTTTTTTTTTTTTTTTTAGGCTCCGAAAAGAAAGTTGGCAAACTACATGTTTTTCAAGAGACGGTTTAACTCAGTTCTAGATTTTGTCAATCATAACTTCCTATAACTTCCTCTCAGGCAGCTTTTGGCTAATAATAGCAACTGGAACATTTGTAGCAATACAGGGAGCTCAAAACACATGAAAATATTCACTTTGTTTGGGAGTTTCAAGGTTCATAGAAGTGGAGTGCTCTATCTCCATGGACTTCCAAGAACTCATAGTAATTCAGTGCTGTTTCAAGAGCAGATGGGGACAGAAATTTTAATGGAATAAAAACTTCAAAATAGAATCTATAAGAGGATAAAAATAGGGAGAATTTGACCCCAAAAAGGGCTTAAAACGGATGATAGAGGGTAATTAATAGTGACAAGGCAAGGCAGAGAGGTGGAGTAGTAATAATACATTGGCAGCAAACTTCTCCTTAGGTGCAAGACCTGAAATTAGTTTTCCCTCTCGTATGTTTGTGAGGACATGGATTCGATGAAAGGTAAAGTCAGTTGGGTTGAGGCAGGAAAGAAACATCAGGAAAGGTTGATTACATAATGACACATGCACTGCATTAACTTTTGTAAAGACTCTTAGTCGATTGTTGTTAATTACATTCAATTACCTGAGACTGATAGCACTTGCTCAATTCAGATTTGAAGTAGGGTGATATTACTTTGTTTCTAATTTCCATTAGGTATTTTTTTGTGTTTTCAATTTCCTTCCTGGTTGATATTTCCATAATGATAAAAAGAAGACACAGAATTTTAGCTTTAAATCCCACAGAAAATGGAATCACCAACAATAAAACTGGTAAGAATGAACTCATCGGAAATGTTTTTTGTCAGTTTGCTTTGGTTCATTTTCTGCTCCTTCTAGAATCAGTCACATTTCCTACTTCAGAAATCAGACTTTCCTTTAAGATAAGAAATAATTATGCCCCATGGTAGTGTTTTCTACAGTTGATCTCAAAAGACTAAAATCCACATGCTTGACCTCTTTTGCATGTCTTTCAATTCTCTGAGGTTTTACTGCCCATTTGATTCTACTGATTTCTATAAATTCAGTAGCATGGTTAACAAAAGCTAAAACCCAAACCTAAGGAATGGTTTATGACTAGTGTGATCAGTGATTAGGAAATAAAATAAAAGCAATCATGATAACCCTCCTAGTTGTCTTTCCAATATGAGAACCCTAGACTGGGGAGGCAATATACCAGTTAAAAACTTTACTTCCCAGCTTTTCCTGTATAGAGGGAAGGCCAATGACAAGAAACTGAAGCCACCGGGTAAGATTCCAGATAGCCTTTCAAGAAGGCTGACCCAGCAGAGAGGCTTTCCCTTTGTCCTCGTCTCATCTCTTTTCCTACTTCCTGAAATATGGATGAAATGGCCTCAGCGGACACAGTGATTCTGCAACCACGACACAAACCTGAGGATGGAAATCATGCGCTAGGAATGATGGAACAGACAAAAAGAAGAACTCTGGCAATGTTGTGGTGCTGTTTACCATGGACTACTCATTTCTGACTTCTTTTACATCAGGAAAGGTAAACTTTCTTGTAAAAGCCCTGACTTGAGGGGTTGTCTGTTAAAAGTAGATGAACCTAATCTTATTTGAGATAGTTCTCATTTTTAGGTTCTTATTATATACCAGAAATTTTACCAACTGCTTTACACATCTAATCTTATACTAACTCTATGAGTTACTATTATTATCCCCGTTCTTCTGGTCAAAACATCAAGGTGTCGAAAAAGTAAGTAACATTCTTTAAATCACGTAACTAGTAAGAGGTGAAGTCTGAATTAAAACCCAGGTTGCCTGCTCCCAAGCCCATGATCTGGATGCGTGTATATGCTAGTTAGCTCTTAGTCACCCAATGTGTGAGCTGAAAGACACTTCAGGTATTAAATGGCCCAATTATCCTCATTTTATAGATAGGCAAACTGAATTCCTGAGGTAAATTTTACTGAACTGAAACAACCAGCTGGCATCATTTAGCTATAAGTAATCAAACTGGAACTGACTCTAGGTCTGCTGACATGAGATTAGTGCCCTCTCTCTTATACTAGCTTTTCTGTCAGAAAATACTGGCCTCATCAAAATATCATCTTACTTAAACAACTTTAATTTCCTGTTAAAATATCTTCTCTCTACTGCCTCATCAATTCATTCCTCAGTTTATGGCAGTATGGCCTGTTGTTTACACTCTCTTAGAGCTGTTCTCACAAAATAAATCTCTCAGGTGATAAACCCAAATTCCTCTTTTCATTCTCCTTTCTGATTCCTCCATAGAATCTGATACTTGTTGATCACCCTCCATTTCCTGCAAACTCTCATTTCTTAACCCTCCTCCCCAGATCTGTTTACATGCTGCCAACCCTTCTCTATGACTCAAATCTAATTATGTGTTTTACTTTCTTCTTCAAAAACTTCCATTGGCTTGCCATTATCTTCCTGTAGGTTAAAACCTGAAATTATTATAGGTTTCAAAGATTTTAAAAATGTGACTAGATAACATAGGCACATAATTCAGAAAGTATTAAAGAGTATGTAATAAAAAGGCAGTCTGCACCCCACACTGTCCCCTAACCTCTCCATCTCCTTCCCTGTAGGCAACATTGTTACCATTCTCTCAGAACTCCTTGTAGGGGTATTCTACGAGATAATACCATACCTTCTAGTTTGACCTTGAATATAGGGGTGGTCCATAAGATGGAGGGTCCTATCTCACTACTTCTCCCACACATTCTACAAGGTAACCCAGACATTTTTATGAAGAAGAATCTTCATCCTTCCTCCAGTCATTTTGGAGAGGAACCTTGCAAATGTGTGCAGCAGTACCATATGTACTACAATATACTCAGTAAATATTATCTGGCTTCCTTTCCTGGTGGGGTGGTATCTTCAGCTAGGAATGAAAGGAAAACAAAGCACATAACACTGAGAGCACATTCCTCATCAAATTATAAGAACCTTGAAAGTTGATAACTAGGCTCTGCCTTAAGTTCTAGGATATTTATTAGTATATTACAATTACTAGAGCACAGAAAGTACCTAAGAACTTTCTTGCTTATGAAAAGGAGTGGATCTATGTAATGGTCAAACGGGTTTCCTCTAGAGATGGTGACATCCTCACTCATAAGCTGAGTAACCACTTAGCAAAAATGTAGAAGAGATTCAAAGAACAGCGGAGAGCCTAGATGGTAGGACCTTTCAACTTCTCCCATTTCCATGACTCCACAAAACTGGGCCTTTTCACATGTTTATATACACTTCAAGATAGAATTACCTCTTTTGTTCCAACTTTTTCTTCCAGTGCCTCGCTTTTATTGTGTACCTGGGGGAAAGGAAAGGAAAGGAAAGTACAATGGGAAAGGGCAATATTCTCAGCTCCCAACAATACAAGAAACACCTCTACTGTCTGATAAATTGTTGATAGTGTAGGAGATGAGAGGCTGAGAACTCACTGATGTCATCACCCAGAGTTAGGACTCTGTCCCTCTCCACTTTTTTCAATCACTGGTATGCTTCACGCTAATTGAAACACAGTACGGGATCAACTTACCTCCATTTCTTTTCAAAGAAATCTGAATCCAATGTTTCTGGCAAACGTTCTGGAGCAGCAGGCAAAGACTCCTTGAATAAATCGGATAGATGGGCTGCAACTTTAAAAAGAGACACATTTAACTTTTATCCTCCCTTCTCGATAGCACAATGCATAGTCAGTCCCCAATGACTCACTTGAGAGGGTTTCTAAGAGCCTATATTTAATGTATTAAGTGTTTCCTGGAATTTCCATGATCAAGCTATAATATAACAGTAAATCAGACCAGTTGTAGGAAATATCCTATGAGAAAACACACATCTTATTGTCAAAATATAAAATGTATTGACCTCTCATCATACCTGGAACAGCAAAAATTAAAAAAAAAAAACCATTTTGTTGAAATTGTTTATCTTCAAAAAAAAATCTAAGGATATAAATATAATACAATCGTTGTTTGATAATTTGGGTGGTTATTCTGAGTCTATTCCCCAGAACATGGTCTCTCAGTAGGATGTTAACAAAGATTTACAAAATTAAAAAGGTTCCATGTTTTATGGTTATATGAACTTGGGAAACACTGGTTTATACAAGATTAAATATGTTTTGTTATTGTAGGATTTAGTTAATTTACACTCTGGTTCTCTAAAAAATAAGGCAATATACAGGATTATCCAAACTTATTTTATCATAAAATTCAATTTGGCGGAAGCCATTTCACAAACTAGTGAAATACTTTGGGAAATTTTGGGAAATACTTTGGAAGGCACTGACTTAAAATGACCACTATGAATATTTCAAGAGCAGCTGTAAGTATGCAAGACCCTGTTTGTCTCTTCTGTCTGTTTGTTTGTTAGGATGTTTGAAAAATATATTTTGTTCATCCTTCATTATTAGGCAACCTGCCCATTTACCTCTATGGTGACTGTCCCCTCACACCACAGGTCACAGATTCAAATGCTGCAAGGTATACATCCCAGATAAAGTATAAGGCATCTAGTTAAATTTGAACTTCAGATGAGCAACAAATAATATTTTTGAAAAACTATGTCCCAAATCTAACATGAAATACACTTATATGGAAAGGTTACTTGTTGTTTATCTGAAACTGAAATTTAACTGGACCTTCTGTGTTTTTATTTGTTAAACTGACAGTCCTAGTGTAATGGGCTTCCCATGTGAAACAGTGACAACGGAGTGGCAACTGAAGGTTGTGAGGGTTGATTCTTTTGTTCATGGTCACTCTAAAGACACAGCTGTTTATTACATTCAGCCAAATGTCACTGTGTGGTAATGTCACATTTCAAGAGATGGAAAATTCACATAAATAAAAATAACTGTACAAGCCAACACTGTGGGGGACACATAAAACACACCGGTGGGCTAAATGAAGCCTATGCCTGCCAGTTTCTGACCTTTGTCATATGGCCAAATAGAAAAGGAAAAGAAAATCCCAAACCACTAAATTTTGGTGGGCTTGTCTGCTGCGAACTACGAAATCACATAACTAAGTTTGCTGGAGCGGTATATTCCACCAAATGAATATACTTTGAGTGAGGATATTTTCTTAGATTGCTTGATATATATATATACAAGTGCAAAGTTTTGGTGATAACTATAGTTGCTCAAAAGTTCTGCAAATGTGTGTGTGCGCACACACACCATTAGGAGAGTGTTGGCTGGTTGACTGTGTCTCTCTTGTATCTTAGCTATGTTGGAAATACAAGCTGAGGTTAACATAAATGTCAGATGTCAATTATTTTCATTCAACAAATCAAAATTAAAAATAAATTCGAGGCAGTCATGGTTTTCAAGGATCTCACAATTTAGGCGGGAAAAATAAATAAATCATTACAATACAACATGGTCAATATGCTATCAGATGAAGGAATGACTGGGAAGTGTATTTAAGATTTTTAAATATTTTGCAGAAAAATTTTAAAGTTAAAATATTAAAGTAGTTACCTTCAGTTACATGACTTTTCGTTGTTTGTTCCATTTTAGGGAATGACTGAAAAGAAGATAGAATTCCTTAATAATGATGGTTATATTACATACAAATTCACTTTGCTTAAAAGCATTCTTCATGTGTTCAAATTGATCTTGTACGGAAACTACTATAAAATGAATTAGTTTTTGTTTTTTTTTTTAAGATTTTATTTATTTATTTATTTATTTATTTATTTGACAGAGAGAGAGAGAGAGAGAGATCACAAGTAGGCAGAGAGACAGGCAGAGAGAGATGGGGAAGCAGGCTCCCTGCTGAGCAGAGAACCTGATGTAGGGCTCGATCCCAGAACCCTGGGATCATGACCTGAGCCGAAGGCAGAGGCTTTAACCCTCTGAGCCACCCAGGCACCCCATGAATTAGATTTTTAATGCCAATACAACATTTATTAGATTTTTTTTAGCCATCCCTTTCACTTAACAATTTTTTCAAAGTGCAAATCATTTTAAGTTGTCAAAATTCCTTTTTCTTCCTTCTTCCTATGTCATTCATTAACCAATTCGTTCAACATTTTGATGAACATCAGTTTCTTGAAAGACAATATAAACTTTTATTTAAGAGCCTTCAGAATTATGAATTAAGAAAGAGCCTAAATAGCATTTGGAAAATTCAGTACATGAGGAATCAGATTTCCCCAGAAATAAGAAATTATAAGGACAGAGCAAATGGTCCACGGAAATGGCAGAAACAGCTTTAGTTGTAATATTTGTCTTGACGCACCTAATACTGAAAGAACACTAGAAATATTGGTACAAAAATCTTTCTTTCTCACCATAACTAGCTTGAGGAGATCTGCAGCATTGCCTCTCTCCTCCTCGGTTCTGGAATCTTTAACAGTCATTTCCTGCAGCTTGTCTTCTTTCTTTAGAATATGGTTTATATAATCCTAAATCAGCAGAATAAAATAAATCAATAAAAAATAGAAATAAGGTAGAAAGAGACACCAAAATAGTCAACATCAACTTGAAATACTACAAAAAGAGTAAGAATATGTAAGTTTGCAGTGCTCAACAAACCAGTTACTGGTTGAGCTATCTGGAAAACCTTTTCCTTAATTGTATTAATTAGCAAAGACCTGCAAAGTCCAAAGACAAAACTTTGAGGGCCACAAGATATTAGAACTCCATGAAGACTTCAGAGAGGCCCGGCTTCTAACTCTATGCTCCAGTGTACTCATCAATAAAATGTACAGATTTGGGTTAGATGGTTTCTAGAGTCCTCTCCAGGGATAGTCTTTATAATTCTATGAATTAGAGTTTAGTCTTTGCCCATGGCTTTGCTTTATTACAGTTGAATCTTTGTCCATGCATTTGCTTCCAAGAGAAATATGTTTTATTTTTTCCATAAGTACCTATTTTTTCTCTTTCTTTCTTTCTTTCTTTCTTTCTTTCTTTCTTTCTTTCTTTCTTTCTTT